>NW_027466190.1:182500-492500 GCF_046127955.1 Nelusetta ayraudi | reverse complement strand
AAGAGGAGAGCTTCCTTCATCGTCAAATGACTGGCCCCAGACATCAGCCCTTTGCGATGTCACAAAGGCCACTGACAGGCTAGTGACCACCCCGCCCGGCGTAGCTCCGCCCCTGATACCACCTCATTCAGTGTCTCCAGCTCCGCCCGCTGGTTTCAAACGTGTGGAAGGTCAAACAAAGTGTCAAGTGGTGGCTAAAATCCCATCACTTAGCAGCAGGCTGTAAACAGAGGGCTCAGCACATTTGTATAGGAGCCTTTCATGATGCTGAGCTGATTGTGGGGCTTTTAATCCGGCACAATGATGGACGGCACTCAAGTCCTGTAAATAAAACTATCACGAGAGCTCCAGCTCCAGCTCCAGCTCCAGCTCCAGCTCCAGCTCCAGCTGTGACGATGCTCTTTAGCCTTTAGCATCGCGCTGCTATTGCAGCTCTGCCGCTGTGCAGCAGGAGGACGCAAAGCTTTCTGTTGTGTTTTATGAGAACGCAGACATGTGGCGGCCACGTCGCGCCCGCGTCGCCCCCATCGCCCCCATCGCACGCCTAATGGACGGCGACGTTTGCGCCTGGTTGCGTCCCAGCCACTCGACTGACACGCTTGAGCACTTCAGTCGGCGGCACGAAGGGGGCGCCGCATTGTCATGGCCGTCAGAGCTCGGCATCTGGCGCCTGGCTCCGTTTGAAT
Source organism: Nelusetta ayraudi (assembly GCF_046127955.1). Lineage (NCBI taxonomy): Eukaryota > Metazoa > Chordata > Actinopteri > Tetraodontiformes > Monacanthidae > Nelusetta > Nelusetta ayraudi. The sequence continues at coordinate 491,814 of NW_027466190.1, read as the reverse complement.
TGCCGTAATAAAGCGCACAAAAGGGGAGTCGCAGCCGTTTCCAAAAACAGCTGCTCGTTAGGATTCCGACAGACGGAAGCCGGGGACAATTTTTTTTTTTTCTTCTTTCTTTTTTCAAAAGGGTCTATTTGCAGTTCTTAACCCCCACCACCCCCCTCCTCTCTCTCTCTCTCCCTCCCCCCTACTCTCTCTCTCTCTCTCTCTCCCTCTCTCTCTCTCTCTATCCCCTAGCGGGGCGTCGGGAGAGGTGGTATCAGGTGTGCGTGCCGGCTGTGAATTGGAGGTGAGGAGGCCAAAACTTCTGGCCCTCTGGGTGTCGTCAGAGGTGTCATCATGGAGCAGCAGGAGGTGAGTCGGCTGACTCAGATTCCTCCGCTCTGAAATTCTCCATCTTGCCAAATGTTCCGCACAAGGCAATTTTGAAAAAAAAAAGAAATTCTAATCATCAAAATTGTGCTGGATCCTGCAAGTGCTGGGCTTCCTTGTAGGGGATGAAAGAGGCAGGAGGTGCGAGACACTTTGCGAGAGAGAAAAAAAAAAAAAAAAAAAAAACTGGTAATTTTCGAGCATTTGAAAATTTTCTCCCAAAGTGGAAACGCTCACAGAAGTTTTAAAAAAAAAAATACCACCAATTTTCGGCGGGAGAAAATGCCCCGAAAAAAATTGATTTTCCATTTTCTCTCCTCTTTGTGAAAACAGGGAAATCAAAACAATTTCCTTGTCTTCTTGGGGAAAATACGAATATTAGAAAAAATGCTTCTATAATCTGCAGCATCAAGAGAAGGCGCTCCATGTGCTAGAACATTCACGCATTTCTGTGCTCTTGCGGCTCCAGTTTTAAGTACCACTCTGCAAAATACTGAACGCCGAGTGAAAACGCCGGATTCCAGGTCATTTCCCAGCGAGGAGGCTGCGTGAAAAATCACTGCAACCACTGAAAATCATTGCAATCCCCCCCCCCCCCCCCCCCCCCAGGAAGCTTGGTGAAAAGTGAAGCTACGGGGAGTTTTCAACTATGGCTGCAGCTGTTGCTGGAGCAACCAGGATTCTTTTGCGGTAACGAGAGCAAGGAGGACGCTCCCTGGTGGAGAACACCGTCCTGCTTCACCTCCACCAGACTGGTTCCAGCTGGAGCTCCATCAAAGCACCAGGGCCGGCCAGACAAAAGGTTGGTGTTGCTGCCACCTCCGACCACCAAGTGTTGCCTGCCGCTCTCCAAACCCTCACTGTGGGCTCTTTACTAGATGGATATGTGACATAAATCCAGAGGATTAAAGAAACGTTCCATCTGGCGCGCGAGCGGTTATAGCGGCTGCAGGGGAAAGAAGATATAGGAGACTTGGGCTACCTTCAGCTGTGCACTTCAGAAAGAAAAAAAAAAAATATATATATATATACCAGCAGCAGCAGCAGCAGCAGCAGCAGCAGCAGCAGCAGCAGCAGACTTTCCAATAAAACAGCAGATCAGATAAAGTTTGTCAGGAAACAGAGACAGATAAGGATGATGATCGTTGCTCTGCTGCATTAACTACTGCAGCAATAAGCTGCAGATGAGAAGTCGGATCCTCCGTCTCCTCCGTCTGCTCGTGGAAGCCATTTGACGCTGGAGCAAATTTCAGAGACGTGAAACCATAAGAAGGAAGATTATCCATTGCTGCACCTTCTCTCTCTCTCTCTCTCTCTCTCTCTCTCTCTCTCTCTCTCTCTCTCCCTCTCACTCTCTCCCTCTCTCCCAGGCTAAACTAACACTGGGCTACTAAACTGCAGCCTGACTGGCTTTCAAAGCGCCCCGTGCCCTCCCAGAAGATATCAGCGGCTGCTGTGATCCTGTTTGGGAAGGAGGGGAAGTGTGACAGTAGGAGTAGACTGACACAACAAACAAACCCCTCCCTCCTCCCCCCCGCCCCCCTCCATCCCTCCATCCAGCCCACCATCCATCCCTCCAGTTCCAGTACCAAACTTGTCACCCGCAGCCTGAAACAACAGCAGCAGCAGATTGTGTGAGGAGGGCTGGACTCTCTTTGTCACCATTTGGCCGCGAGAAATAATCCCACAGACAGCAGCGGCAGCAGCAGCAGCAGCGGCAGCAGCAGCAGCAGCAGCGGCAGCAGAATAAGCTGCTGGGGCCGCAGAGCTGAAGAGGAAATGTTTTTTTTTTTTTTTTTTTTTTTTACTCTTCTCTTATCACTTTGCAGATTGCATACAAATGTTGACATCCCCCGTTTTTCTTTTTTCTTGGAAAATGAAAAGTGCGCAGGACGGAGGAGGAGAGGGAAAAAAATGCGCAAAAGAGCGCAGCTGCGCCTCGGATGGAATCCCCGCGAACGGTGCGTAAAAACGGATTTTACTGCCGATGTCTGACTATCGGGCGCAACGCATCACACCTCCCCGTCACCATCCCTCAATTAAAGAACAACAACAAAAAAAAGAAGCCAAAACTAAACTGAGGATGAGGAGGAAGTGCTGGGGATGGAGGGAGAGAAGGAGGAGGAGGAGGAGGAGGAGGAGGAGGTCATGAACAGAAGCTGCGCTACTTACGTGCCGGGCTTGTGCGGCTCCGCCGGCGCGGACCAGCGCCTCTTCCGACTCCTCTGCTTCCTGCACTCCCCGATCAGCACCACGCACAGCAGCAGCAGCAGCAGCCTGGTGTAGCGCGCCATTCTGTGGCTCCTCTCCACGCGCTCCTCTCAAGCGTCCAGCAGCGGCTCACTCACGGGCGCCTCGGGTGTGCGTGCCGCGCGCGCTGACATCCTCGCGTCTGTGAGATGAGCGCGAGCGAGCGAGCGAGCGAGCGGGTGAGAGGCGCTGCGCGGGAACAAGTGCGCCGGGTGAGTGAGTGAGTGAGGGAGGGAGGGAGGGATGTGATTGGTCTCTCTCTCTCTCTCTCTCTCTCTCTCTCTCTCTCTCTCTCCTGACTCCAGCTCGGCAGCATCATCAGCATCACATCAGCGTCGCCGCGTCCCTCCAGACTGAGCTCGCGCAACTGCAGGCGCACATCTGTGCAATTATCTGATTAATTCACAGCTCCCGCAACAGGGCGACACTGCTACGCCCCCTAGAGGGAGGGGGTGGAGGAGGAAAGTTTTCAGCTTCATTTGGTTTGTTTGAGTTGGAGTTGGAAGCTCTCGTGTTCGATCCATAACTGGACTCCAGTTTGTTTGTTTTTAGTTTTGCTTTCCCGAAGGAGGCTTGTTAGCCCTTTGTTTACACCTTCCTGCTAAAAAACAAAACAAAACACAAGACTTTGCTCTGTTGGTCCTCAACGCTCGTCACAGAGGGCGGGGCCAACACGTGGCTGCGGGTGTGTGGGACTCTAACCAAGGTGTCAGTGCTGTTTGTGACATCACAAAGGGCTGATTTCCAGGTCAAGTAGGCTGTTCCCATGATGATGATTTGATTTGCATAGAAACTGAAGTGAGTGAATCAATATGACCGAACAGTGGGTCAGAAAATAATAAATGAAAGGGAAATGCAGCTTCTTCAACAATAAGACCACTGGATCCTTACTGACTGGCAGCACTGCAGACTGGAAGAGATTTCATTTCCAGGTAGCACAGTATTGATCGAGGAGTGTTATTTTAATTAAAAATCACTGCCCCCACCCCCCCAACCATCACCACCACCGCTAGCGGCTCTAAATCTCCCCCTCGCTCATCGCTGCATCTTACACTGGGCTCACATGGGAGCGGAGCCTATTAGCGACTGTCATTAGGTAAGTGGGCTGAGTCCACTTTTAACAGGCTGCCATTTCATAACAGCGCCGTGGGATGAAGTACAAACAACCATTAGGCTAATACCTGCATTTACTCCTGCGGGGGCCTTTTCACACTCACTCCCAGGCAGGAGGGCGGGCGGGCGCATGAGGCAGGTATAGAGACGAGCCTGGCCTGGAAGTGAACCTGCTTCCCTCGGGCTTCACATCGCTCCTCATCTTCAAAGTCTTCGGCTTCCGCTTCCTTTATCTCTCAAAAAGGTTAAGAAAAGGTTCTCAGTTTTTTTTTTCTTTTTTTTTAAGCCTACAAATGACATTCTCAAATGTTTACATTCATTTTCCTAACGTGTGCTTTAAACACAGGGGTCTGGAGAGCAGCCCATTGTGATGTCACAAAGGGCAACAACCCCCTCCAAAAAGAAAGTGAGCACTATTAACACCAGGAAGGCAAGAAAACAAGGCCACGGTTTAGTCTTTACCGCCGCTGCCTCGGTGTGATGTCACAAAGGGCACTGACACCACGTCGGCAGCCAGGTGCTTTAGTTCCATTTTAACAGCAGGCTGTAAACGCAGGGCTAAATGTGCTTTTTTTTTTTTAGGACATCAAGAGAACAACAATAACGATAATAATAAAAATTATCATTATTATTATTACTAATAATGTGATGCTGCTAAACTAGAATCCATGATAATAACAACCCAAAACAACAACTATGAAAATGTGTTTGACTCTTTGGACCTCTTCAGCAGCCAGCACTTGATCTGCTGCGGCGCTAATTCTCTTCCTCCCACACACTTTGCAGAATTATTTTGTTCGGATTTTTTGTCTTCTCTTTTTTTTTTTTTTTTTACCTTGCGGTGATGAGACGAGGTGAAGGCAGCTACTCTGGCAGCTTCTCTCCGTCTCTCCGCCCTGCAGGAAACCTACGGGAAGACTTGACATCACGACAGGCTGCAGAGGGGTTATGGGATGTGTAGGCGTGACGCTGCAGCAGGAGGAGGAGGAGGAGGAGTAGGAGGAGGAGGAGGAGGAGGAGGCTCCGATGACTCGTCACACTTTTCCTTTTTTATTTGGCAAACGTGGCCTCCCGTTTTTTGACATTGAATGAAGTGTCTTCCGTCTCGACCTTTAACCCTCTGCCACGCAGCAACGAGTGACAGTGCCGCACGGCGCCAACTAGGAAGGCTTTGTTCCTGCAGAGTTTTTTTTTGGAGATTAAAAAAGTCGGTTTTGGATGAGCAGTCAGCCAAGACGGAGCCTCGGCAAAGGAGGGAAACTTCCTTTATACATTTTTTTTTTAAAAACAAAATCAAGAATGAGGAGTTGTTAAAGTTTCCGTCTGAAAGAAAATGTGGGGGTTTTTTTAGTCCAAAGTTCTGCTGTCTTCACATTGGGAGACGTCTCTGAAGGGAAGCACGAGTCTCGCTGACGAACGGCTGGAATTATAGAAGCTGAAGTGAAAAATATGTTTTTTTTTTAAATAAAATATTTCTGGATGGGGGAGATTTTATTAAGATGGAGCACAAGATCAATAGGCGGATCAGTGCAGCGTCTGTCGTGGTGAAGAAAGAGCTGAGCCGAAAGGCCAAGCTCTCGATTTCCCGGTGGATCTACGTTCTCACCCTCACCTCTGGTCACGAGCTTTGGGTAATTACCCAAAGAACGAGATCACGGATACAAGCTGCCGAAATGAGTTCCCTCCGTAGGGTGGCTGGGCTAGGGCCACCCTGAGGGACAGGGTGAGGAGCTGGGTCAGCCTGAGGGACAGGCTGAGGAGCTGGGTCAGCCTTAGGGACAGGGTGAGCAGCTGGGTCACTCTGAGGGACAGGGTGAGGAGCTGGGTCACCCTTAGGGACAGGGTGAGGAGCTGGGCCACCCTTAGGGACATGGTGAGGAGCTGGGGCCCCCTGAGGGACAGGGTGAGGAGCTGGGTCACCCTTAGGGACAGGGTGAGGAGCTGGGTCACCCTTAGGGACAGGGTGAGCAGCTGGGTCACTCTGAGGGACAGGGTGAGGAGCTGGGTCACCCTTAGGGACAGGGTGAGGAGCTGGGCCACCCTTAGGGACATGGTGAGGAGCTGGGGCCCCCTGAGGGACAGGGTGAGGAGCTGGGTCACCCTTAGGGACAGGGTGAGGAGCTGGGCCACCCTGAGGGACAGGGTGAGGAGCTGGGTCAGCCTTAGGGACAGGGTGAGCAGCTGGGTCACTCTGAGGGACAGGGTGAGGAGCTGGGTCAGCCTTAGGGACATGGTGAGGAGCTGGGGCCCCCTGAGGGACAGGGTGAGGAGCTGGGTCAGCCTTAGGGACAGGGTGAGGAGCTGGGCCACCCTGAAGGACAGGGTGAGGAGCTGGGTCACCCTGAGGGACAGGGTGAGGAGCTCAGGCATCTGCTTGGGAGGCCTCCTGGACGCCTCCCTGGAGAGGTGTTCCTGGCAGGTCCCACCAGGAGGAGACCCCGAGGAAGACCCAGGACAGGCTGGAGGGACTAGGTCTTTGGGCGGGTCTGGGAAGGCCTTGGGGTGAGCTGGAAGGAAGGCAGGGAAGTCTGGGTGTCTCTGCTGAGACTGTTGGCCCGGCGACCCGGCTCTGGAAGCCGTAGAAGAAGAAGGAGATTTTAAATGGGCCTGGTCGCTCAGAGAAGTCAGTGAATAAGCAGAAACAGAAAATGTGGAGACTTGATGTTCACCACATATTGTGTTCCATAAACCACAAATTCACATTTGAATGGATAACAAAAAAGTATTGGGGGCCAGTTTATTGGGACGCGACTCCTTCCGAAGGTCTGATTGGTGTCTGGATGGGGACACGGTGAGATTAGGACTTTTACGATATCTATACATACACGCAACATTAAATACGTATTTACGAGAGTAGGGGGCCCGACCCGGAGGCCGAGGACTCATTTCTTATGGAGCAGCCGCAGGTTCCTGAAGGCCTCGCAGGTGCACCAGCCACATAATCACGTTTGGCACTAAAATAAAAGCAGAAATAAAAACCGTTACGAGCGCCAGCGGCAGGGTTCTAATAAAGAGCTCGATGCGGAACTGCCGCCATTAACGGCCTCGCAAGAGCTGCAGAACCGACTGACGGCGGCCCGCCCGATTCGCCAGAATTACACCCACTACGACAAAACAAACGCACAAAATGCATATGTGCACGCAACTCCCTGTTAGCCGTGGAACCCGGGCATGTGTGGACGCAGCCGTCGCACATTAGGAGCCGCGTGAACCTCTGCCAGCAGGGCGGTTCCGAGGTAAACGCAGCAGTGTGTGTGTGCCTGTGAGTGTGTGTGTGTGTATGTGTGCATGTCAGTGTGTGTGTGTGTGTGTTTCCCAGACGCGACAAAATGCGACACGTGGAGCCGGATGACGACGATTCCATCAGCTCCTTTATTTCCTGCCCGTCTCCCAGCGTGATTCCTGCCTTCAGGCAAACACCCACACAGCATACCCGCAATATATACACTCATATATATATATAAACACATATCTCTATATATATATATTATATATATAGTATAGTACATGTACCTACAAGAATCTCTGGTGCCTGCTGCTGATACCTGGACAACCAGAGATGCAGTCAAGAGGAAGAAGAGCTGCATTGGTATGCAGGCCGGTCGATGAGCACGTCAAGGAAGCTGTCAGCAGCTGCTGTGTGCAGGGGGACTGCTTCTCTCTCTTTCTTTTTTTCTCTTTGGATGAAAAAAAAAAAAAAATCTAAATGAGATGGCCTCACAGGTTTGCACCCCGGTCTCATCGAAGCGATGAACCTTTACAGGGGAGAGCGTCAGACGTCAGCCGCTGTTTGGGCCGTATTTATATGAGAGAGAAGGAAATACAAGCAGGAGATGAAGGTGAGGAGGTGTGAGGAGAAAAGGAAGAGAGGAGATAGAAAAGGGGGGAGAAGAAGAAGAGGAAGAGAGGAGAAAGAAAAGGGGGCAGAAGAAGAAGAGGAAGAGAGGAGATAGAAAAGGGGGAAGAAGAAGAGGAAGAAAAGAGGGAAGGAGGAGAAGGAGGAGAAGGAGCAGAAGTAGAAGTCGTAGAAGAAGAAGGACGAGGATGAGGAGGACGAGGAGGAGGGGAAGTGAATGGGATTAAAGTGTCCAATGACAGAGGGGGAACAATCCCAGTTCGCCGTGTGGTGGACGTGTCCTCGTGGCGCTCCGGGAGGTTTTTGGTGTCGGCCTCGGAGAGGGAGCGCCAGCCAAACAGGAAGCTGGGTCAGTTTCCTGCTGCACGCTGTCACCGCCGTCACATTAAAGTCTTTCCTCGAAGTCTGGTGGGAGGTCTTGTCCAAGTTGGGACGGTCAAACTCCACGACATCACTGCTGATCTGAAGGTCCCATATGTACAATTCTGCCAAACGTCATGTTACCAGAGTTCCTAACAAGAGTCTCAAGTGACAACAGTTCACACAGTCGGTCCCAGGAGTCCAAGATGATTTGATTTGATTCAGCCGTTTTAAAGGCCTTTATTTTTCTATTGCGGTCAAAGGGGGAAAATACTTTTGGGCCCATGGGATTTTTTTATTTTTTTATTTTTTTTGCTGCAGTACCTCGAGTGACCACTGGGAAAAGAATCGGCTCGCTCCATATTCGCCATCCGGTATCCAGTTCTAACAATACATCCATGGTTGGTCCCTTTGTAACGTGTAGTGTTAGCATTAGCACGGTGGCCACGCCCCCAGCTAGGTGCATCATTGGTTTAGGCGGCACACCCGCGACGTGTTTTGGAATCGGAAAGAAAATAAAAATAAAACAACGACGACGGAATGAGAAGAAAAACTGTCCGTGGGCTCCAAAAGATGGAGGGCGATAAAAGTTGAAAATGTAGACAAAGAAAAAAAAACAAAAAAAAAAACATTGAAATGAGCGCAGCAAACTCTCAAATCCCACAATGTTCACTGCCAGACTTTTTTTTTTTTTTTTACCCACAATGCAACCTGACGGCTGACAGCTGCCACTCAGCGCTGTCACCTGGAGGCTGCAGCCGGCGGCGGGAAACCAGGCGCCGCCGCCGCCGCCGCCGCCGCCCGATGATGAGCTCACGACTCGGCGGCGCCACACAGGGGAGCAGACGTCTGCTGCTGCCGGTTGATGCTGGAAGATGTATTTATTATTTTTTTTTCAATTTGTTTTTTTCCGCGGTTTTAAACTGCTTCCATTCCGAACGAGTCACTTATCAGACTGTCTGCCGGGTTCCCTGCGGAGGCACGGGGAGCGTTACACAACGTGTTTCGCAGACGCGGCTGCAGCCCAAATCCCCCCGAGGCTGCGCAGCACACTTTGATGTATAAGGGAAAGGAAAGAAAAAGACGACAAGAAACAACAACAACAAACACCGGAGTCGCTCCTTTCTTTAACGTGCGACTGAGGGAGTGTTTAGAAGATATCGCGCCACTACCAGTGTCGGCTATTGTTGAGTCGAGTTAGAAGTTTCTGAGTGTGTGAACAGGGTGAGTGGGAGGGCGACCAATCCCCAGCTGACCCGAGGCCGGTACCGAGGCAGAAGATGATGGAAAACACAACATCTCTGAGGCCTATTTCACACAGCCACCTTGAAAAGAGCCCATTTAAAATGTTTAGCAACAGGGAATCCCCTTAGATTCTTAAAAAAAGACAACTGTTTGAAACCTCTGTCCTCCGCAGTTCATTCAAACAATTAGTTTTTAGCTTGTAGCCTTTGGCTCCACTCGTTGCAAACTGCCGCATCCACGCCGACGCAGCAGCTCCCCGTCTTTGGTCTCTCGTCTTGGCAGGGTAGCGTTTTCCTCACTGAGCACCGGGCCAAACAGAGGGCTAGCTAGCTAGCTCGCTAGCTCGTTCGCTCATGCACATTAGACATATTTACAACTTGTTAAAGAGGGTTGGGTCGGTCAGGTGTTTCCAAACTTCTGACTGGAAATGAAGGTATTAGCTTCCGCTCGCTTCTTCTTCTTCTTCTGTATTTTCTGTATAAGGGAGCTAGCATCAGTCACTTCCTGCTTCTCCGCCAATTACACACTCGACTCGACGTGGTTACTCAAGAGAGAAAAAAAAAAAAAAAAGGCGGGGAGCGTCGACATCGCACCTGGTCGGGGTCGGATTGAAAAGGCCAAACATCCTGCCAGAGACGGTGCAGATGCGTGGTACGGCGGTGTTGGCGGCGGCCGTCAGTCAGGGGAAAGGTCGCGCAGCGGCACGCCGCGAGACCGGCGCGTGCCGTCAACCAGCGGCGGCTCCTCTGGCAGCTTGATTAAACCCTCCAGCAGCAGCAGCCCAGTGGAGCCAGCAGCACCGAGAGGCTGACGAATGTGAATGGAGAGGTGCCGCCAAAACACACACACACACACACACACACACACACACACACACACACACACACACACACACACACACACACACACACACACACACACACACACACACACACACACAGGGCTGTAACCAGGGTTGTTGGAATCTTACCGATCAGTCTCGTGTGTGTGTGTGTGTCTGTGTGTGTGTGTGTGTGTGTGTGTGTGTGTGTGTGTCCTATTATTATTCTCATCCACACTCTCTCTCTGCCCTGACATTTTGTTTCTCCTCTTCTCATAACACACAATGACGCCGCATCACATCTGTAATGATGCGGCACCACAATCAAAACAGCAGGATTAACACACACACACACACACACACACACACACACACACACACACACACACACACACACACACACACACACACACACACACACGACAAGTAATTTAACGGCAACAAATGTTTGAGGACCAAAACTGTCAAAAAACTGCAAACACACAAAGTGAAACCTGCCGACCTGGAGGCCTTGAGACAGAAGAAAGAAAAATAAGTTATATATGAAGCCAATAATTCATTTGAAATATCAGCCTCTGCTTTTATTTGAGGATTTAATTAACCTTCAGTTTGCTCCTCGAGTTTATGCCTGAAACGCAAACATGGTTCATATCTGACTTTAAAAGGATTCATTCATTCGCACGTTTTTCTTCCCTTTGTGTGTTTTTTTTTTTGTCCCCGTGTTCCTTTTCTCAACAATGAGGCCGGAACTTTATTCCCCAATGTTCCTCTAATCAAGACGACGAGCGGCGGGGGCGCTGCCGACCTTCGGACGTGTTTTCAACCAACTGCTGTTTTGACCTCGGCACTGAAGAGCAGCGGAAGAGGAAGAAGAGTCTGAGGTGATTGAGAAATCAATAGCTGGAAAGGAAACGGAGGAATGCAAAACGAGAAAAGAAAAACAAGAAATTAAAAAGAAAAAAAAAAAAGAGAGGCAAAACTCGAGAATGGGGCGGAAATCAATGGGGTTAAAAAGTCCGCTGAAGAGGAAAAAGGAAAATGTGTTTGAAGCCAATCCGACGTCGAGGAGCAAATTCAATTTACACAGAGAGCTGAAGTTTCTTTAGAAATAAACGTCTGCGTTGGCTTCTTCCACAGTAACTCATCTTCCGCCCTGGAAACCTGCCACCATTCAGCCTCATTTATTATTTTATCTGTGCATTCATTTATTTTAGGCTTTTGGCACTTTTGGTCCTCCGAAATCTGACGCCCACGTTTGGCTTTTTAAAAGCACTCGTAGCGTTAAAAGCACACACACACACACACACGCACACACACACACACACACACGCACCTGTACACGCACACACACACAGCCTGGCGTGCTGGCACTGGACTGCTGTGACCTGACAGGAAGTTAAAGCGCAGCAAGGTAGGAAAGAAGGAAGGAAGCAGGAAGTGGTGGAAGCAGCAGGAGCCCTCAGAGGCTTGGAGCGGAAAAAAATTCCCTCAGAATTCCACGAGATGGGGGGGGGGGGCACAGTCTCTGATCCGATGTGTGTGTGTGTGTGTGTGTGTCTACTGAGCCGAGCGCTAACAGAACAAAGCTACACGTTGTTTTTAAAAATAAAGAAAATAAAGAAAAAAAGAACCCCCCTTCCCCCCCTCCCGCCCACCACCCACCACCCCCCTGCTGTCGGGGAGAGTAACGTTCATCGTGACTCTGAGGCCCCCCTGGAGGTGTTTGGTGGTCCGTCACAATCAGGAAGTTCCTTCACGGCTGGAGCCTCGGGGGGGCGGAGCCTCGGCTGCGCTCTGTTCCCGTTGGTGGCAGAAGCAGAAGCAGAAGTGGTGGTGGCTGGCGGGCGGCGGGGGCGGTGGTAGTGGTGGGCTCCAGGAGAGGGGCGTGGGGGGGTGGGGGGGCGGGGTCGATGTCGCAGCAGGTCACAGGTCGTAGTCGAACTTGTACTCCTGCGCCAGGTAGATCCTGCGGAAGACCAGGGCGGCCAGCGCCAGCGTGAGCAGCACGATGAGGGCGGCCGAGCCGGCGCGGCTCTCCTGCTCCTGGGCGGGGGGCGGGGCCAGGCCTGGCCGGGGCCCCGCCCCCTCCCTCCTCTGGGCGCGGCGCTGCCGAGGGCTCAGGGGCCGGCCCGGGGTGGCGGGGGCGGGGCCTGGGGCGACAGGGGTGGGGTCAGCGGCGGGCTGCTCCTCCTCCTGCTGCTCCTGCTCCTCCTGGTCCTCCTGCTGCTCCTCCTGCTGCTCCTCCTCCTCAGCTGGAGGCGCCTCCTCCGTCTGCATGGGGGGGTCGGGGGGGACGGAGACGGAGACGTCAGCAGAGGAAAAATATTAAGCAATGTTGAAAACTGCGGACGCACCGAGAACACTTTTTTACAGAGTGAGTAGAGTCGGAGTATTTGCATTTGTATTTTTGCAAAATTCCAATCTTTCTTTTGGCTGCATGTTAATGAATGTTAATGCAAATCCTGCTGATCCATCTTTTACGCTCGTTTCACCACGATTCACTTGCTTTTCCAGCCACAGATGTTCAGCCCCACTTTTCCCATAAAAGTGGACAGAATTCGCCTGACGCGCTTCGGGAAGTCATTCGGAAGTTGGGCAGTTTTCCTGTCCATTCAGCAGCAGCAGCAGCAGCAGCAGCAGCAGCAGCAGCAGCATCACTCACTGAGATATCAGGCACTTCTGAAAATTTACAGACTTAACGACTCATTCTGTTTGTTCAGATCAGCTCAATTTTTTTCTACTTCAACTTATGATTGTACTATTCTTTCTTCTTTATTACCACCCAGCCCCTCGGGGAAGTGTGTGTGTGTGTGTGTGTGTGTGTGTGTGTGTGTGTGTGTGTGTGTGTGTGTGTGTGTGTGGGGTGGGGGGGGGATCATTAGAGTCCCCCCGTCAGCACTGGAGGCTGCTTGGTCAAAGGTTTCAAGATCAAGCGGCGCTGCTACAATTATCTGCCTCCGCCATAAACTAATAATGAGCCATGATTTGGGCGCCTCCGCCACTGGGAGGAAGTGCTTCGCTTGCAAGCCACCCACTACCCCCCCACCCCCCCACCCTCGACAACAGACTGACTGGAAGGAAAAACCCCAATCAGTCAGAGCAACCAGTCTGTCCGTCCTTTCAAGTTTTTCAAACGTGCTGCTGGTGGAGCTGCTGCTGCTGCTGCTGCTGGTGCTGCTGATGCTGCTGCTGATGCTGCTGCTGCTGCTGCTGCTGGTGCTGCTGCTGCTGGTGCTGCTGCTGCTGCTGAGACTATCGTGAGTCGCGAGTCGCGAGTCGTCCGACTAGAGCGGCAGATGGCCGCTCCTAATTTTCCCCAAACGCGAGCGACTCCCCTCCGTCTCTGCGTTGATCCACCGTCACCAGCACTAATCTAAGTCCTCCCTCCTCTCTGCTCCTTCAGACAGTGCGGCTGGCTGGCTGGCTGGCTGGCTGGCTGGCTGGCTGGCTGGCTGGCTGGCTGGCTGGCTGGCTGGCTGGCTGGCTGGCTGGCGGCGGCGGCCGTCGGGAGCAGCTGGCGACCAAAAAAAAAAAAAAAAATGCAATCCTCTTATGCAACAAAGCTCCCATTCCAACCAACCAGCCACCCACCCAGAACATCTGAAAAGCTTGTAAAAGGAAAAGAAAAAAAGAGAGAGAATAAGAAAGTGAGTGAGAGTGCGAGTGAGAGTGCGAGTGAGAGGAGGCTGAAGGCTCAGCCCTGCAGCTCGACGCCTCTGAGGCAGAATCACCAGTGAGCAGGATGAGTACTGAGCTCACTGGGATGTTTGGTGCGAGGGGGGGTATACGGCCGTTTAAAGGGAGGCAAAAGAACGGAAGAGATGTGCAACTCAGCTCTCTCACCCCCAATTTGCACCAATCATGCTTCAACGGCAGCAGGTAGAACGGTTCAGGCAGGAAGTCAGCGATTGGAAAAGTCGGATCTGGTTCCATTATAATGCACAATGTGCTGGATTTTGCTGTGAAACGTCAACGCGACGTATCGGCTTCAACGCTGTTCAGTTCGGCCGTCGAATAATAAAGCAGATTCCACTTCAAAGCTGAAACTATGATGAACAAACTGCAGGGAAACTTTAAAAGACTGTTTCACCGTTGTTTTCTTGGAATACACGCAAAACTCCCTACAATCCTGGCGGGAACCGATGGAGCCGCCGCGCCAGACGTTGGCGCTCGCAAATGTGTTTGCTGTGAGAGGTTGCAGAGCTACAGACGCTTTCGGTGTAAGTCGGTGGTAAAAGACACACACAGCAACTTTTTAGTCTACAAAGCAAAACTTTGAAACACACACACACTGCACACACACACACACACACACACTGGGCAGAGAAGTTTTTAATGATGGACTGCAGCCTGCTGGGCGTCCATGTGCTGCTGCTGCTGCTGCTGTTCCCACTGTTGCTCCAAAACAGGTGTAACAGGAGCCGAGCATCCCCACAGTCCCACCGTAGAGTCAGGCCCGGGCTCCGCAGCAGCAGATGATGTTATTACGGATGTGTTGCTCAGGCTCCCGAGACCCCCAACAGGCTGCTGCTGCTGCTGCGTTCCTGAATCTTTTCTTCCCAGCAGGTCTTTTTTTGTTCAATCTGAACAAAAAGAGCCATCACACACACACACACACACACACACACACACACACACACACACACACACACACACACACACACACACACACACACACACACACACACACACACACACACGTTTTACCAGTGCTCTATACATTATTTTGCCCTGAAATGAGCAGCAGCAGCAGCAGCAGGTGCTCTGAGTTCTAGCAGCAGCAGCAGCAGCAGCAGCAGTAGCAGCAGCAGTAGGTGCTCTGAGTTCTTCCAGCAGCAGCAGCAGCAGCAGCAGCAGCAGAAGCAGCAGTAGGTGCTCTGAGTTCTTCCTGCAGCAGCAGCAGCAGCAGCAGCAGCAGGAGCAGCAGCAGTAGTAGGTGCTCTGAGTTCTTCCTGCAGCAGCAGCAGCAGTAGGTGCTCTGAGTTCTTCCTGCAGCAGCAGCAGCAGCAGCAGCAGCAGCAGCAGGTGCTCTGAGTTCTTCCTGCAGCAGCAGCAGCAGCAGGTGCTCTGAGTTCTAGCAGCAGCAGCAGCAGCAGCAGCAGGTGCTCTGAGTTCTAGCAGCAGCAGCAGCAGCAGCAGCAGCAGCAGGTGCTCTGAGTTCTAGCAGCAGCAGCAGCAGCAGCAGCAGCAGGTGCTCTGTATTCTTCCTGCAGCAGCAGCAGCAGCAGCAGGTGCTCTGAGTTCTTCCTGCAGCAGCAGCAGCAGCAGCAGCAGCAGGTGCTCTGTATTCTTCCTGCAGCAGCAGCGGCAGCAGTGCTGGTTCGTCCCAGGACACCAACAGGACCAAACACGCGTCCTGTGTGTTTTGCCAGCAGGGATTTTCCCACTCATGTGTCAAATTAAAGTCCCCCGAAGCAACTCAGCTTTTATTTAAAAAAAAAAAAAAAAAAAAGAACATTTTTCAATGTTAGAACGACACATACAAAGGACAATTATGGGGATTTCTTTTGTTGGACAATTTCTGCTCCCGGTTCTATTGTGAGCATTGCCTGGACTCATAATAAGGCACAATAGTGTGAGCGGGGGAAGGGCCGCCAAAAAATGGGCCACACAAACAAAAAGCGAAAAAGCCTTTGGAGCTGAAATTAGCCGCTCCAATCAGATGCGATCAATGGGGACGCAGGCGGGTGGTGTTCAGTGGTGACTGGAGCACTGGGGACGACCGAGTTTAGAAATCAGCTGGTGGAAAAAATGCATCAAAAGCAGCAGCGTTTGCAAACCGATGAAATGAAATGAATCACATGACCGCAGCCGACCTGTCTTGGAGCGCTGGATGTTTGCTAGCAATGTGCGAGCAATTATTCATCATGTTCTGAAGAAATACAGCCCTCAAAACTGCTGCTCTGCGAGGCAGTGGGGAGACTCTGGAGCTGCTGCACAACTTTTTGTTCTGCGAGTCTCCGATAGGAAACTCGCACAGCAAAGTCTGATCTGTTGAAACGATGGTTTGTAAACAAAGCTGGGCTTTTCTGATCCGTCCAGTTATGGAGGCTTCTGAAGGAAAAAAAAATGATGGGAGGAAAGATGCAGGATGAAGAAGGAGGAGGAGGCAAAGGAGGAGGAGGAGGAGGAGGAGGAGAGGGAGCACTTAGAGCAGCTGACTCATCAACCTTCAGCGCTTCGACACTTAAAAACACCTTCATCAACTTCATCAGCGCTCGGCTCAATTATCTGACATCTGGCTTTTCTTTTCTTCCCTGCGACGCAAAAAAAAGACAAAAAGAAGCAAAGAAGAAAGAAAAGGAAAGACCTTTAATGACATTTGCAGTCTGCCGTAGCAACTTGTGAGCGACTCCAATATTGTTTGAAGAGATTTCATTTTTTTTTCTCTCTCTCTCTCTCTCTCTCTCTCTCTCTTTCTCGAGATTGTGGCAAGTTTGTGGTTTGTTACCACGGCAACAGCTTCTGCCTGCGAGGCTGCCCGGCTCTGGCTGCACGCATTTCTACCCGGCTTAAGACGCTGATTAAGTATTTGGAGGGACTAATGTGGCTGTTTTTCGGCACCAACAGCAGCAGCAGCAGCAGCAGCAGCAACAGCAGCAACAACCGCAGCTGCACCAACATCATCATCATCGCGGAGAGAAGATTTTTTTTTTTAATAATAAAAGAGCAAAACTGCAGCTTCACTGTGATAAAAACTTTGGGAGCAGTTGGAAAACTTGTCTGAAAAGGCTGCTGGGCTGCCAGACAAGAGAAGACGCCTTGTTGTTGTTATTGGGTGAATGGAGGGATGGGATGTCAGCGATGTTGGACTGGTGCAGGCGTGGGCAAACTACGGCCCAGGGCCAAAATACAGCCCAGTAAGCTTTTTAATCGGGCCCGCTGAACTTGATGGAATGATGTTAAGAGTGAGGAAGAATTTCATCAGTGTTTGAAGAATCATTTCAATAAAGAGCCAAACACCGCGAGGCTTCACAGACACTGATTTGGTTGCAACTTTGCTTTGGTTCATTTTCAACTGACATTAAAGCAACAAGTTTTCTACATATCCCATGATGCATTGTTTCTCCTATGAGGTGGCTCATCATCCATCCAGCTCATCCGGTGGGACCCCAAGGCCTTCCCAGGCCAGAGACCTGGTTCCTCCAGCGTGTCCTGGGTCTCCATGGAGGTCTCCTCCCAGTGGGACCTGCCTGGAACACCTCTCCAGGGAGGGAGGCGTCCAGGAGGCCTCCCAAGCAGATGCCTGAGCCTCCTCAGCTGGCTCCTCACCATGTGGAGGAGCAGCAGCTCTACTCCAAGCTCATTTCGGCCGCTTGTATCCGCGATCTCGTTCTATCTACAGGTGAGGGTGGAGCGGCGACACCACAGATCAGTACAGCGACTGCAACACTGCAGATGCTGTACTGCCTGTCCATCTCACGCTCCATCTTCCCCTCACTGGAGAACAAGACCCCGAGATACTTGAGCGCCTCCACCTCAGGCAGGGACCCTGCTCCAGCTCCCTCCCAAAAACGTTCCCCAACCTCTGGACTAGTGGGGGTTTGGGGAAGGGGAGCAGGTTGTATGTCTCCTACCTGTCCAGCCTGCAGGCTGTCAGCAGCCTCCTGGCCTGCAGAGGTGGAGGCCTGCGCTCGGGCCATGGCAGCGGCGGCGGCAGTTTCAGCTTGAGTTCTTCGCCTCTCATTCACTAACTGATTGGACTCGGCCTGCGTTTGAAAAAATGAAAACTAATAAATGAAAAAAAGCAAAACGTGACACCGGCACGTTTGTGATGCATCGTGAGCGTGATCAATCAATCAAGCGTTCTGCATGACCCGGGGCGGCCGTGTGAGAAAGAGGCTATTGTTAGAAAGTCATTTGGTTGTTATAGCGACAGCAGTCAGGCCTAAAATTAGAGTCCATGTTGAGGGAAAAAAAAGAAAAAAGTGGGATGTGAATCCGGCTACAGTGGCGGCGGAGACCTCGGCACGCTGCCTCTCCGTGTCGTGACCTGTGTTTGTGACGTCCAGCAGCAACAGGCTGCAGATCAGTGGAGGAGGATCTGCCGAGTTACTGCTGCAGCTGCAGCAGCAGCAGTTTGTCACTGTGGCTGCTCAATATGTCTCGTCTGGAATATGAGTTTAGTCCTATTGATCGCCGCTGCAAATCCGTTTCCCCCACAGGGACAAATAAAGCCCGGCCACCTGTGTGTGTGTGTGTGTGTGTGTGTGTGTGTGTGTGTGTGTGTGTGTGTGTGTGTGTGTGTGTGTGAGCCTGCAGGTGCAGCTCTGTGGCTACCTTGAAGTTGATCTGCTGCGCCAGCTCCTTGGCCTCGCGGTCGGCAGCCCTGGAGTTGCTGTTGGAGGTGAGCGGCAGGAGGGAGCAGCGCATGGAGCAGCCGCAGGCGTCGCAGCAGAAGTCCAGGGACCTGGCAGGACACACGGACGCTCACACGGTGAGGACGGACGGACGGATGGACGGAGGAGTAAAACAGAAAAACCAAACAAAAAAAAAAAAACACACCCGCCTGTCTCACTTCGGCATCGTCCATCGGCAAAGGCTGGGTTTAAATGTTGCCGTGGCCAAACTACGGCCCGGGGGCCATAGGCGGTCCGTTAAGCTTTTTAATCCGGCCCGCTGAACTTGAAGAAATTCTATTAATATTAAAAGCAAGTAAAAAAAAAAAACTGGTTGTATTTCATCCATTTTTCAGTGTTTTACTAGCACGGTAGTAAAGACGGCACCAACCGAGGCAAAGACATTAGCAAGAGCGACGAGAGAGCAGTGAGATCGAGACACCGAAAAATAACCACAAAACAGAACAAATGAATAGCATCTTCTTTTTTTTTTCAATTCAAGCTTGTTAATTTTTGCTGTCAAATATTTTGAACCATAAAAAAAACAAACCAAAAAAAAAACTGCTTTGCTTCAAAAAATTAAAAAACAAATGAATTCTTAAATAAGGGGGTGAGTCACTCTGGGAGTCACCAACAGAGCCAAACAAGGAAGCAGCTGGATTCCTTTCTGTTATTATCTGTCATTACACTGTTGGCTGAGTGTCCAGCAGTGCCCAGTCCGCCCAGCCCAGAGACCGGACCCAGGAAAAATGCCTCCGAGTCCCTTGACTCCGACTACGGCTCAGCGATATTTTTATTGCCAAACTCCAACTTGCCGTAAAGACCTTCGAGCGCAACCTTGTTGGAGGAGCCCTAATTTGTGCCCCCCAACCCCCGATCACTAAATCAGCCGGTTTGTGATGTGAAGTGAAGTGAAGCCACCGTCCACTTCACCGCCTCCAACGCTGGCGTTGGTGTTTCAATGTCACCGCAGACACGTGGCGGGTCTCAAATTGTCGCTCTAACCGAGCAGAAAGACGCCCGGAAGAGCCGTCACTTGAAGCCGTCAGCGAGGAAAATAAATAAATAAAGTTCCCTCCTGCTTCCCAGTCGTCCCCGAGTGGCCTCCTCTCACCACTATCCAATCACACGCAGAGCTGCAAAACTTCACGGAGGAACCCGGCGACAAAAGGCTGTGAAATTTCAAATCAGACGTGTTAAAGCGTGATGGGGTGGGTTGTTTTGTTTTTTTTCCTCCTTAATCACGCCCAAGAAATGAGAAAGTGAAAAAAGCGGTGCTTGGGAAAGGGGGAGAAAAAAAATAAACCAATAGTTCACAGCCGAATAATAATAATAACCCGGCGCGCACCTTCAACGCCGACTGCACAGGTTTAATTTGCAAGCATTGTTTTAAAATTTTTTTAGACAACATCAATCTGATTGCCATCGAACAAGCACGGCGATGCCGCCGCCTGTCTGTCTGTCTGTCTGTCTGTCTGTCTTCCTTCTCCAAACTCCCTCCCCTTAGTTCCTGCAACAACAACAGAGGGCGGGGGGACGAGAAGGGCGGGTTGCATCTGGAGCGGTGAACCCTCCACACACACACACACACACACACACACACACACACACACACACACACACACACACACAGGAGCAGGCTGCACTTTGAACGTGTTGGCAGGCCGAGCGTGTTGTTGTTGTCGTCGTCGTCGTTGTTGTGGTCAACACTAACAACCCCATTGCACCCCTGGCCCCCCTCACACCCTCCCTCCCCACTACCCCGGAGAGAGAGAGGGCGAGCGGGAGGGGGAGAGATAGGAGGCAGGCAGGGCAGACAAAAGGACTCTGGCTGACATTTAAGTGGCGCATTTTCACAGAGTTTTCAAGCAGCGAGCGCCAAGCGCGTCTTATTGATTTATCTGCCAGTGAGACAAAGTGGGGGGGGGGTTGAGCGAGCCAGCAAGAGAGAGAGAGAGGGAGAGAGAGAGTGCACCGTCATCTGGAGCTTGGCCCATTGTAATTTGGCACTTTGATTATGGCGAGACAAAGGAGGCTTTCAGACGGAGCTTCGCTATCGGCTCTCAGAGACGCGCATTCATTCATTCATTCATTTATTATCTTTTTTTAAACCTGCCACCTGTGGCACATCACACCACGCAGCAGCACCGACAAGGATGTTTAGAATATTTGGAACAAGCTACCCATTCATATTAGAGAGCGTCCGACTTTAAGGACTTTTAAAGCACAACTTACAGAGTGGATAATAGACAAACACACTTGTAGCTATGGAATTATTATGTGTGAATGCTGATGAACTTGTGGACGTTAATGGACTCTTTATGTCCATTGTTTTGGCAGGACGGATAAAGATTTATCTGCAGTGCTGATTCCGGCGTATTTACAGTGAGGACTTGTGTACTCAGGTTTTAGCAAATGCCACAGCGCATTTAGGGTTTTGTAAAAATAGATAAATAAATAAATAAATAAATAAATCGGGCTATTGAGCAAATCCGAATCTGAGAGGCTCGACTCGAGTTGAAACGGCCCGGACGGGCGTCACTGAGGTGGTCGGGACTCATCAGATTTAGACGTCATGTGAAGGCGGCGGTGCGCAGCGGCGCAGGACGGAGGCGTCCGGGAGTCCATTTCATTCTGTGTTTTGGCGTCGCTTATTGTTGGCAGACGCTGAAGGGTGAGCTTGAAAAAAAAAAAAAAAAAAACACCCGCCTGGCCGACTCGTCTAATTACATCTCCGGATGACTTTTCCCTGACGGCGGGATTCAGGGGAGCGGAGAGACTCGCCTGCCAGTTTCTGCGGCAAACTCCCGGCACGGCGGAATTTCAGAATGAAGACCTTCGAACGTCTTCATTCTGAATTGTTTTTTTTTTTTTTTTTTTTTTTTTTTTTAATAGTCCCCTTTAACAGATGTCTTGAAATGACAATCAAACAAAAACTAAACTACTTTTTGGCTGGCTTCCCTTTGTAGAAACTTTGTGCGCTAAAACGTTTTTGTGATGTCACAAAGGGCCCCGATGCATCATCTTCTAAAGCCGACGGTCAAACGAAGCATCAGAAGCTGTGTTTCTGTGACAGTTTTTCACAAAATAAAAGCGATATTTGTAAAAGATTTCGACAAAATACAATTGCGATGTGCAGGTGTTTCCATTGAATGGTGTTGAAGCTCATAAGACGGAATTCTCGTAAAATCTTGTCGTGCGAGATTTCCGAGAATTACGTCGAGAATGGTTGTTATATATTCCGTCCAATCATAACGCGTCATTTTCACTGGTCAGTGAACTGGTCACGTGACCCCGTACGTCACATCCGCTGACGTGTAAATGCGGAAAAAGTCTTTCCATGACACTTTTGCAATACACTTCTTTATGGATGCGTCTGAAAAAAAAACCACCTGATGAGAACCTTTGAGCCATATTTAAGAGGTTCTTCCCAGTTTAGGAGATTCCGTTTTATATTTTATTGCGATATGTAGGTTTTTCTAGGGGTCATGGAAACACAGCCAGAGTTTGGCCTGAAGCTGCGTCCTGGACACACATTGATGTCTCTTGGGTACCAGATTGTCCTTGACTGGAGTCCACAAGAATCTGTGATGAGAAATACTGATGATAAAATGGACGGAAAACATGAAGTTTATTACAGAAAAAATGCATCCTGGCATCGCTGAAAGAAAAAAAAAGACAAGCCCACCTGGGCGCTAAAGCGGCTCTCAACAGGTGTTTCATAAGCTTGTCTGCTGCGGCTATGTAAATTGTTGCCATCAAAGTGTGAATAATATTCACAAAAACAAAAACAAAAAACAAGTCAAAGAGCCAAAAACACGAACAACTTCACCCTGGTGGGAGTGGGAGCACGCAGTCAACAACAGGAAACATCACAGATGCTGCTCCGCCTCCGTTCCCGAGCCTCGCTGCTCCCCACGGCTGAGGCGGCAGCGGCCGGTCTCAGTTCTGCACGATTACAGTATGTGACCTGTAACACGCTGTACATTAGGCTGTACCACTGTGAATTAACAGGAGCCGACGCAGCACGCAAAGCAAGCAGAGCAGCTACGAGCGCTGCCCTGCTGCTCTGCGTGTCGGCCCTGCGAGCGCTGTTTTTCCGCCAGGCCTGTCACAATTAGCATATATGCAAAACAGCGCTTCATCTTGAGTCATTTAACCCAGTTGAGCTGCGGCTCCCCCCCCCCCCCGAGCCTGGGACGAAAATAAGAACTCAAAATGAAAAAGGAAAAAATGTGAACTAACACAGAGGAGCCGAGGAGTTTTGCCAAAACTATGGTGAGAAACATTTGGCACAAGTCCACACGTGCTTTCTGGGTTTGGAGAAGGCGTTCAACCGTGCCAATCTGTGGTGGTGAAGAAGGAGCTGAGCTGAAAGGCCAAGCTCTCGATTTACTGGTTGATCTCTGATCCCACCCTCACCTCTGGTCATCAGCTTTGGGTGATGACCGAAAGAACGAGATCGCGGATACAAGCGGCCAAAATATAGTTTCCTCTGTAGGGTGGCTGGGCTAGGGCAGCCTGAGGGACAGGGTGAGGCGCTAGGGCACCCCCGTGACCCTACTCCGGATAATGAGATAGAAGAAGAGGAAGAAGAAGAAGAAGATGGTGAGAAACGTGACAACGAACAGCGACAGCACCTCGCCCTGCTCGCCAACAGAGCACTCAGGTAGGCGGCGGGAAGGCGGGACTGGCTGCTTTTTTCCAAGTCTCCACTCGGGGGGCGCCGGCGGACTCGACTTCCCCGGCCCTTAATATGTCAGTCAGAAAGTTGGAAAAGCATCAAAGCGTCGAGCGGATGGCCGAGCAGGAGGCTCTCGGCTGACTGACAGTGAGACTCACAACCACCAGGAGGGGAAAAAAACCCCAGAGTGCTTTCTGCCTTGAGATGGAAAGAAAAAGGTTTAAAAAAAAAAAAAAGTTCATTTCTCCGTCGGGGCAGGGAAAAAAAACGGCCAAGCATTTATGGAAAAACACACGTCTTTCCTTCCTGCCAATCTCATCTCCATGTGCTAATGAAAACACATCTCAGTCCTCCTCCATACGTGTCCGACTTGGAGATGTTTCCTCACCAGGGAGAAGAATAAGAGAGCGAAACGAGCCTCTGCACGCCGTCCCTGAAGACCAGGGATTGCAGCTGATAATGAATTTTGCTGAGCTGTGAGTCCAAATGGGGTGGGAGGAGCAGTTCTCTCCTTTCAATAAACCTGAGTGAACGGCTTCGGACTGCATCTTAAATGGCTCGAATTTTGCTGTCCGGACCTTGACGAGCTGCGAAAGGAGAACGATGTGTTTTCGTGAAACGATCCAAAGGAGACTTTTTTTTCATCAGAGCGTGTCCTGTCATATACTGAAGTTTAAAGAACCTTCAGCGGGAACTCTTGAACTCTTTCACTTAAATTGCACCCATCTGTGGAACTCAACATTAAAGGACTTTGAAAGAAAAACAACTATAGGGATGACGCAAAAAATTCTCAATTATTTTTTAAATAAATGGACATAGCTCCCTTTTGGTTTGTTGTGAAACCAAAAGTCAGAGCGTAATAATGCGGGTCTTGAAGAGAGGAACGCGTGGATCTTTGTTCCACGTCTCTACGACCTTCGTACCGGCCCGCTAGGGCCATTCTAGTCTGGAACAGTGTTTTTGCCAGTAGGCGGCTTTATGGAGCACCCAGAGTTTTTATTTTTTACATTTTTATAACATTTTTCACTGGTCCTCACCTGCAAGCCAATGTCAAAAATATCTATGGTCACTAATAATCACTAAAATGCCTTTAGGATCCTGTCTTAACATTACTTTTTCAAAAATATTATCCACAATTTTTCTTGCCAAGCGAAGCCCACCGGTGCTGTGTGAGGCTATAAGTGTAGCAATAACACTCTGGAGTGTCGCCGTCCACAGCAGCAGCAGCAGCCGCAGATGATCTCGTCTGATCACTTTTACCAGATTATGATGCGTTACCATTGACAGGAGCGGCTACATCATGTGCAATACGAGCCGGTGGTGGTGGGGTATATTCTCATTTGGCGGTTCTCACTTTTTGGCGAGGGCCTTCCTCTCTTCGGGGGTGTAATCAAGAGACCCGATGGCTCCCTCTCCTTTGGATGGCATGAAGCCGATGATGGCAAGCAGGGCGGTGCGGACTGGAGGAGGGAGAGACGGGCGGGGGAGGAACAGAGAGAAGATGAGGGAAACAAATTAGACGCGGAGGCGGCTCAACACTGCGCTGGGTGGGTGAAAGGAGGGGGGGGGGGGGGCAAAACAGAGAAGGTTAAACTGCGCTGTGCACATGTCGATGTGTTCAGTGTCCCCGTCGTTACATAAGAGCCGCCGGAGCCACGCTTTGTTTGCCGAGCGTAAGCCCCGGATTTAGAGCCGCCCGCCGCTGCTGCTGCTGCCGCGCACCCGCACCCGCATGCGCCGCTGCCGCGTCCTCCAGCTGGCACGAGACCGGCTCGCACAATATGGCCGGGGTCAGGCCCGCCTGCGCGCGTGTGTGTGTGTGTGTGGGTCTGTGTGTGTGTGGATGTGCGTGTTATGACTGGCTTTGCTGTGGCCGCCGGCTCCCGCTCCCATCTCCTTTAGGATGCTGAGTAAAGCGCGGAGAAGCCCCTTCAAATCCCTGCGTTAGCGGAAGACAAGAATTCTGTTTTCAAGGTGACCGTGTTAACCGGGATAAGACTGTTGTGTTGGGAATTGACGATACTTTGTATGGGCTTGTACCTTATTTTGGGTTTCTGTTGTTCAGTTTGTAGTTACAATGTGATGCCTTAAAAGTTCCACTGTGTCATATTTGGCTTGATTTATGATTTTTCCATATTTCTAAGGAAGCCTGGTGTGGACAATCCAGCGGCCTGACAGCGCGTTTCGTAATTACAATGAACGCCTTGCGTCCTCAAATAGACCAATGAAGAAGAAGGTGGACGAGGTATCCAGGTTTGGGTGGGCAGGCCAATGTAGCTCACTGGCAAGAACAGGAAGGGGAGGGAGACCGAACGCTGCAATCTAAAATAAAACCACCTGATGTCGCTGTTCAAAATAGACCTTTAATCTATAAATTATTACGTGCTTGACTGTTTTTTTTATGCATTTAGTTTTTGGGCAAAACTGTGAATTTGAAAACTCATGGAGTACGAACGTAATTATATTCTATCATTAAAAGTAATTACGGGTGAAGCGCCTCTACGCACCAGTGCACAGGACCAATTACCAGCACTGCTAACTGCAGCATTAGCTGCTGCTGCACGTGCTTAACACGATATATAATCCAAAAAAGATCAAAAATAAATGTGCAATGTGCAAAAAGAAAAAGGGGGAGGGTGAGAAAATGTGAATTTTCCTCCAACGTGACATCAGAGAGGCCGCTTAAAATCACTCAGCCTCACTCCATTAAACATGTAGGCGGACCGTAATAAAGCCGAGCAGCAGAAACCTGGAAGCCCTTCCGTCGGCCAGGGCAGGGCCGGGCCAGCAGTGAAGTATCAATTACCCACCGCCAGGCACGGCCGAGGTCACTCCCGACAGGAAGTGAGCGACACGGGTGGAGGAGAGTCGGCCAGGAACACGGTCTTCAGCAGGATTATTGAGGGAGAATGCGTGCAGGGGAAGATGCGAGGCAGTCTGATGAGAGAGTCAGTGGCAGGTAGGAGGGATGTTTGCATTTTAATACTAATATTGACATCATCCAGCGGAATAATGTCATTATGTTGGGATGAGGCAAGCAATTTGGAAGGATTTATTTTTATTTTTTTAGGAGGGGGATAGCGAGTGGGGGAGGCAGGAGGGGGGACGGGGTTGAAGGATTTTTTGGTAAAAGGCGTTTCTTTGCCCCTTCGACCACCTCTATCATTTAAAGGTCCAGCGTGTGATATGTGGAGATTCTGAACAAGAAACAGCGACATCAAGTGGTTACATTTTAGATTGCAGCACTCTTATATTCCCCTACCCTCTCCCGAGCTTGCCAGTAAACTACAGTGCACAAACCTGGGTACCTCGTCCACCTGCTTCTTCTTCGTTGGTTAATGGATCTGTGGATATTCTTATGTACATATAAGAACCATTCTAAAGGTAGGAAAACCAAAGTACTTTGATTATACTGCGATTATACACTTTTATTAATGTATTTATGGGCCGTTTGCTAAGCTTTTACCACAGTAAAAATCATAAATCAAGGCAAATTTTAATTTACTGTTCAACTGATGGCCGCAGCCTTTTGCTATTCATGCATGTAATAAACTTCCAGACGGCGGGAATGGAACTGGATGTCCTCAGGAAAGCGTGTGAGTTGAGTGACTGTGTGAGGATACTCACTGCTCCAGGAGGGCTGCCAGGTTTCTGGATGGTGGCCAGAGATGCTCAGGCAAATCTTCTTCCCCACTTCGAACCTCCCGTTTGGCTGAGCAGGCAACGTCATGAAGAGGGGCGGGGGGGAGAGAAAATAAAGCAGGCAGTGGGGCTGCAATTAGGTGCGTGTCTAGGAGGATAGCGGAGGTGATGACTGAGGGTAACATGAACAATGACGGGACGCTGAGACATCAGAGGAGGAACAATGACCTCTGGGAGACTTTTTGGAATGCAAAGGTTTGAAAATGACAACAAGGGGACAAAAGAGGTGTCACACAAAGTCAACGCTGACAATGAAACTATATACATTCGTTCTCAAAATGTCAGTAATTAGTGAAGGGGTGGGGAAAAAAAAAAAAAAACAAACTATATTTCCACTGAACCAGCGAAGATTGTGTGTGACAGCGCGGTGACAGCTGAGGCTTTCATGTGACAACTGTCACTTTGCGGCGCTCCGACCAGGAATAGCTGCGGGTGCGATGACACGCCGTCCCTTCTCCCGCCCTTTGATCATCCCATCTGACGCCTCGTCGTTCCGCTCCGGCGCCGAGATTAGCGGGACGCGAGCCGAGAGAAGATACTGAGAGGGGAGGGGGAGGGGGGTGGAGGGGGTTGGATTGGCTGTCGCCCTCCTTACCGTCAGCAGGATGATGCTGGGGGGCTTCATGGGGTACTCGGGCGGCAGCACGATCCGGCCGTGGTAAACGCCGCCGTCGAAGTCCGAGTCGGGCGGCCCGCGCACGGAAAAGTGCCACTCGAAGAGGTTGTCCTGCAGGGGGCGACGGCAAGCAAGAGATCTCCTTCATTCAAAGAGCCACTGTGCTGAAAAGACGTATGGAAGGTCTGTTTTAGCAGCAGGATGCAAACACAGGGCTAAAGGAGAATCCCGGGGGATTTTTTTTTTTTTTTTTTTAGATGAATATTTGGATGCACAGTGATGTGAGGCTGCTCCACTGGCTGAGGACGACGCCAGACCTTTAAATTGTTTGTAGTGAGAAGACCAGACAGCTGCTCGTGTGGTTTGGGGAATATTCTTTCTTTTTTTTTTTTATATATATAATGACAACTATAAGAAAAGCACAACAGCTTTAGCACTCCGGAGTGGAGTACGGGTCTGCTGTCACTTGCTTTGTGCGAGAAATTAAAATCAGATTTCAGCAGCAGCAGCGAGCCGACGGCAAAAAAAAAAAAAGGGAATATATTATCTGCTCTTCCTGGATGTGAAGCTCAGCTCTGCTGTCAGAAAAAGGTTGTGGAGTGGATGAGATTTGAATTTCCCTTTCTTTTTTTTTTCCCCCAACTTGAAATGAAAAAGTTGGGCTGACAAGAATTCTTTTTTTCTTGCTTCAACACGGCCGTTTCATCGCCCGCTCGGCTGCTTGATGAATCGATGGATTGGAAAAGAAAATTGTTGCAGTTGCTTGCAAGATAAACTCACCCGAAAAAAAAACGGCAGATAAAAAAAACAAAAAAAAACAAGACTTGTCAGAAACGCTAAAAACACACAAGAACTTACGTCCAGCGGCTGAGCGTGGTAGTGCTCGGTGGGATCCCTCAGCTCGGCGGCCTCTTTCATCAGCCTCTTCACCGCTGCACAACACAACACAACACAGGAGGAGAAGAGAAGAGAAGAGAAGAGAAGAGAAGAGAAGAGAAGAGACGGCGTCAGTGCCTCCGCCGACCAGCAGGACGTTAACGCAGGCGGACAGATGAATAGATGCACAAGTGCACAAAGACTTTGACTGTCTGGGCCGCTCGGACCGCCAGGATGAAAAGGCCGGAAAACAACACGGATCCTTCAAATGTGCAACTCTCGCACGCCTCCACGCACGCATGCACACACACAAACACAAACAAACAACAGTGTCGGTTTCTAAAGCACCTTTGACGCTTTGCTGTTGTTTTGTGTCTGGCTGAGCCTTCGGTGCCGCCAAGCGGCGAGCTGCTGCGCCCGCCATTAAATTACCAGCAGCTCAATAACAACAGCAATTTATGGCCAACCAAGCGCCACCTCGAGGCGTCCTCACTTATGACGAAGAGCAGAGCCGCTCAAGGAATTATTTTTCTTTTTACCGCAGTAATTATTTACAGCTTTTTATGGTTTCACGAGGATCTTCCATCATGTTTGGTTAGCAAGCCTGTCTAAAAAGCCGGCCTCGGCGGCGCTTCTTATTTTCCTTGGAATTCATCTCTAATCCCAATTTGGTCGGCTCCGTCTTTATTCTGAGAAAGTTAATTTGGAAGAAAGTACGGGGCCATTCGTGTTCATCGGAGGCGCACAAAAAAAAAAACAACCCAAAAAAACAATTCCATTCATTCAACTGAGTAATTAAAAGTGTGGGGAAACTTCCTGGTGGAAGCGGCTGACATTAAAAACAAAAGGCTCGATCCCAGCGTCTCCCAGGAAACTCCCTCTTCTAATAAGCCTTTTATGTCACTCGTTTTGTGGGATGGCCCAAAATGGCCATCAGCTGCACCGCAGAGGAGTGTGTGTGTGTGTGTGTGTGTGTGTGTGTGTGTGTGTGTGTGTGTGTGTGGCATCATCAGTAGCCTCGCTGGCTCCCTGATGGTTCTGCAGCCCCTCTTGTTAAATGCTTAAATGAAATCAAGTAAATCAAAGAGCGAGAACAACAGCAGAGGAGCTTCAGGTCTACAAAAAAGGGACAAAAAAAAAGCAACAAAAACAACAACAAAGATTTCAAACTTAATGAAATCATCTACTGCTGGCTCATTCTGTTCTCGGACGTCCAAAAAAAATCCCATGTGCAGCGCTTCTGGCGGGAGACAATCAGCATTCCTCTAGGTGTGGGACAGAGAGACCGCTGCGACGCTCGACTAAAAACCCACAAAAGAAGATAAAAAAAAAAAAAAAGGAAGATAAGACAGGAAAAAAAAGAAAGAAAGCAGCTGGCGGGAAGTGTCTGGCAATGCCAGCGGTGGTTCCACCAAAGCTGAATACACATTTAACAAAAAATGTAAAAAATAAAATAAAGAGAAGAAAGCCATCAGAGGAAAAAATGTTGTAGCTCTTCATCCAACTGGCTGAGGTCAGAGTGCAGCTGCGGCTCCAGCTGCTGCTGCTGCTGCTGCTGCTGCTGACTGGCTCAACCGGCAGCATTAAACCTGATACCAGCTGCGTTTCCATTAACTCTAGAATTGGGCAAAACCTAAAAATGGCGATAAGAAACTGGTGATGGAAACGGCTCAACTTGGAAGAAGCTCTCAAGTACGGCTCCAAGGTTTTGAGGCTCTCATCAGGTGGTTTTTACACACACACACACACACACATCCACTTGGAGGAATATCGCAAAAGTGTCGCGGAAACACTTTTTTCCCGCATTCACACGTCAGCGGACGTGACGTACGGGGGTCACGTGACCGGTTGACTGACCAAGTCATCAAAGAGAAGAATTACGGCTGACGCGCTTCACACCATTCAATGGACACCCTGCAAATTTTCAAAATATTGCTTTTATTTTGCGAAAAAAAAAAAACTGTCGTGTCTGTGATGGACGGACGGACGGAGGGAGGCACCCTGTCGTGCCATTTATATTGGAGTCTGTCATCTTCTTCCTCATGGGCTGTTTGTTTTGATGCTCTTCTTTTCAGTGAATCACAACATTATCTGGCCCACATAACCTGCACACAATCAACACACACACACACGCACACGCACACGCACACGCGCGAGCTACTACAGTATGCCGTCTGATGTGAGCGGCATGGAAGTGGAGATTTTCCCGGGCCAAATCATTATCTCAGCACGTCTCCCGTTTCATCCACTGGTGGCTTGTCCACTTAAAAGCCCCGGCGATAAAGAGAGGAAATGAGAAATCAGCGCTGCGTTGGTTGTTTTGTCTGTCTGTCCTCAGTATATGAGCCGGTTAACACATGCACGGCGCAGGTTTGGCTGGCTGAGCTCGTTTGCAGGCTTTTAATTTGCAAGAAATCCCGACGCCGTGATCGAAATGATCTGGCGAACGGCACAACGGAGCAGCGGCCAGCGCGGCCAGCCGCGGTGCATTTAGCCCTCGGGGCGCAGCCGCGCACTGAGCAGCAGAAGGAAGAAAAAAACAAACAAATAAACAAACAAGACATGCAGCAGTTTCACCAATCACTTTCCAGGGGTTTGAGAAAAAGTCACGACGAATCAAGAATCATTTTTCAACTTCGGGTTGGCGCCAGAGTCCAGCCCTGCGAGCTCCTTTGCCAAATTCCATTTTATTTTTCATCTCGGGCCTCCACCTTGAACTTGGCCCGCAGGTGCGAGCGCTGGCGGCCGTGAGAGCAGAGACGGAAAAAAAACAGCGACTGGACGGATGAGCACGAAGAAAAAGAGAGTGGAGAGAAAAAAAAAAGTGTTTTCATCCAACTTTCATGTTCACCCTCATGTTGACACAGTCAACGGACGCACAAAACGTCATTTAAATGTATTAATGTAAGTCGTGGTTGGGGGGGGGGGTTTCCACACAAATTTCCCAACCTCTTCCCCAAAAAAAGCTCTCCTGGGCGGCTCGAACCGCGGCTATTAAAGCAATCACGCCAGGACAAAACAACACAAAAAGAATAATTGCAAACGGATCCTGGTGACTTTGTTCAGTAAGGCCTCTATCAGCATCCGGCGTGGACGGCTGGGAGGAGATCAGCATCTCACTGGAGAAGCAGGTCAACTCGGCTCTCGATGAGGCGCCAAAGACGGAATAAATTTACTGCGCTGCTGTCAGGGAACATAATAGATGCACGGGCACATTTGACAGCAGCCAGACTCTGCGGTGAGCTCCCAGGACGCAGCTAGCGGTGGCTAATTAAAGTTAAGCAGCTGATTAGTGGATGATAAGTGCGAGTTTTAATCCCAACACACACACGCTGCAACTTGTCTGGAAGTGTGGCTCAAGGCGGCGGAGGGGGGGGGGTGAGGATGGGGCAGTGGGTTGGGGGGGTAAACAAGTTTGTAGTGTTTTGTAGTCCAGACGTCAGCAACCGAGACCAAGAACAGAGCAAGACTTTATATCAAAGAAGAATGAAATAACAACAAAGCAGAAAAAAAACAACCAGTTTCTTTTTTTCAATTCAAATGGAGCAGCAACATCTCTTTCAGTAAGTCATTTTCTTTAATGTTGTTGCCGCTTTGCCAACTATTTTTGAACCATTTTCAAAAAAACAACTTTGCTTCATAAAATCAAAAAAAATAAATGAACTGGGAATAAGGGGGATGGGCGGATGGGGGGGGGGGTGACTTGTTAAAAATATTACGTCTCCTCCTCCGTCCAATCATAACGCACCATTTTCACTGGTCAGGTCAACTGGTCATGTGACCCCTGTACCGTCACGTCCGCTAACGTGTCAATGCCAAAAAAAAGTGTTTTTTTTTTGTTTTTTTTTTACATGAAACTTTTGCGATAAAGCTCCATGTGGATACGTGCAAAACCACCTGATGGGAGAGTCCAAACCTTTCAGCCAAATCTGAGAGGTTTTTCCAAGTCGAGCTCTTTCCATCACCAAGTTTTTTTATTGCCATATTTCGGTTTCGCGCAATTCTCGGGGTCATGGAAACGCAGCTACTGCAGTGTTGGCCGAGTCTGTCCAGTCCGAGACCGAGACTAGACCTCTGAGTCCGAGACAAGTGGCCTGGAGACCAAAGCCACTCTCCAGAACTAGAACCACGATGACCCTCTGTTCAGCGGCGCCATTCGGCCAGATGTTGCGTCCCAGATGCGCCGCGTGACGCCGGACAAACATCTGGTGGCGGCGACCCAGCAGGTCGAGCCCGGCGCGGACGACCTCGTCACTCTGATGGGAGGTTGCGGGGTGGGGGGGGCGCCACGGTCAAACGAGAGTGAGCGGGCGGCGCCGAGGGTGATGACTGAGCGAGCGTGAAAGTGGGCGTCCTGGCAGCGAAGGACGCCTGAGAAAAGCTCCTTGATGTGACGCTGAGCGCCGCCAGCGACACCAGTCACAGCGCAAGCAGGCCACCTTCACAACACCCAGTGTGTGTGTGTGTGTGTGTGTGTGTGTGTGTGTGTGTGTGTGTGTGTGTGGAGGGGGAGGGGAGGAGGTTGCACGCCCATGGGGGGACACGTCCCTGTCATGCTTCAGCGCAAGGGTGCTCAAACACAGCGGCAGGAGCTGTGATGTCACCACCTCAGCCCCGGCGCTCACGCAGGTTCAAACAGGCTCCGGCTCCCCTGGGAGCTGCAGCCTCTCCTGCTCCGTCCCCTCCAGCAGACACACACAGATGAGAGGGAGAGGGAGAGGGAGAGAGAGACAGAGAGAGGTGCAAATTGGGACGTAATTGTAGAAAGAGAAAGCGGAACTAAGAGCGAATCATGAAAGCAAAAATGGGCTGGCAATGCCAGAGCCAGCGTCGGAGCGCCGTGCCGGGAATGGGAACAGCTGGGGGACGAGTTGACGGCGGGAAATAACAGGGGATGAACGGAGCGATGGGAGGAGGGAGGTGGGGGTGAGACGGGTGAGGCGGGTGAGGCGGGTGCTTGATGTTCAGCAGCTCTCAGGGCTGGAGCTGCGACTGATCCCCAGCCAGCAGAAACACAGTCCCATCACACTGTAGGTCCACAGTGTGTGTGTGTGTGTGTGTGTGTGTGTGTGTGTGTGTGTGTGTGTGTGTGTGTGTGTGTGAGTTCTGCATCTCCAGCGCCTCACGCTGTTTACCAGGAGGCGGCGAGGCTCATTGAGCGCTCTGCCGTCTTCTTACTCGCGCTTTAAAAATGGAGGCCTGCAGGCAGATGATGAGAAGATGAGAAGATGATCCTGTGATGAATTCAACAGCCGCCGCCCACGACAGAGTCCCGCCCCCAATCTGATCGGGATAGAAACCCTGGCGCTTTCTGCACAGGCGGAAATAAAATAAAATATAAAATAAGGAAATAAAAAAAAGTGAAAAGCCTGAGATGAACGGCAGCAGGTTCTGGAGAGGTTCTCGCCGTCTGATGATGATGATGATGATGATGATGATGATGATGATGGTGCCGACTGGTGGTGGCACGCACACGCACGTGGGCGCACGCATACATAATTCAACCTTTGATCAAAGCCAATCTAGTGGGATTTTATCTTTTTAGAGGCTAAGCCTAAACGGAAACCCAAGAACGGGGCAAAGCTGTCGGACCATGTGACCACCAGGGCGGCGGCAACAGCGGCAGCCAAAGCCAAGGTGTTAAATAACAGACAGGAGGTGAAGGAGTGGCACAAAGTCCAGATCAGCGAGTGTGACGGCGCGCCGTTTCAAACGCTGCTTCTGTTATTTCCAGAACAAGACTAATAAATAAACACAAAGATGCACAAACACAACACAATGCTTTCAGAATCCTTTGAACAAATAATGCCAGGCATTAATAATGCAGCCAGCCTGGCCCAGGGAGGACCTGCAGCATTATTAAATTGGCTGCGGGTTAAAATGCTCGATCCCAGTGAAAAACAAAATAAAATTCCACATCACAAATTATGACAGCGATTTTAATGCTTTCCTCCAGATGTTCAGCTACAATATTCATAACTGTTCATCTCTTTTTTAACAACGTAATAGGAGCCGCGTTACCGCGGCGGGCTTTCGTATATCACTCGAAGCAAATAAGTTTTTCCCACACAGTCAATCAAGCATTTATGAAAGTGAGGATATTTTGTATGGAGGCAGATCACCGGCTGCAGAATCAAGGGCTCGCCAAGGTTTTTTTTTTTTATTTTTTGTCTCTTAAGCCATTCACCACTCACACTCTGACCATGAGAGCTATTTAAAAAAGAAAGTGTTCAGGAATTAATGCAAAAAAAAAAAAAAAAAAATCAGGTGCCGAGCGCCGATAAAAGCATCAGAAATCATTTGCCTGCACAAAAAAAAGAAGAAGAAAAAGCCACGGTGACACACAGAGACATCCTGTTACATCCTGTAAAATAAAAAAAACGAGAGGCGGCTGCGAACAGGAGCCGCAATTAAAAAATGCTCTCGCCCACAACATTATTTTTTTTTGCAGGATGACACGAAAAGCGAAAAAGGGAGTGTGGGGGGTGGAGGGGAGTAAAGAGCAAATTCTCCACAGCAATTAAAATCCAAAAATGAGACAGAAGGGTGTGTGTGTGTGGGGGGGGGGGTCGTTGAGCACGTTAGGTTTGCTGCGCAGCGTGAATCTGATGTGAGTGAGGTGGAATCTGCAGAAGCTCCAGGAAAAAAGAAAGGCTGAAATTCTGAATGTGCTGATGGTGAAGCTCCTCTGATCTCTAACACACACACACACACACACACACACACACACACACACACACACACACACACACACACACACACACACACACACACACACACACACACACAGAGACAGAGAGAGGTAGAGGGAGAGAGAGAGAGAGAGAGAGACAGAGGGAGAGGTAGAGAGAGAGAGAGATGGAGAGAGATGGAGAGAGAGAGAGAGAGAGAGAGAGAGAGAGAGAGAGAGAGAGAGAGAGAGAGAGAGAGAGCTGCTGCCATTATTAGCTTTATTTTCCACACCTCTGTGTGCATGCATGCTTTGCCACTGATGGATATATAAATGAATGTGTTGTTCGTCAAAGCCAATGTGAAACCGCTTCAGTCGGTATTTCCCTGCAAAACCAGTGGGTGTCGCCAACGGGCCGACGAGTGCAGAAACGTACGTACGCCAGTCAGGGACTTGACGTGGACAACCGCATATTTCATATATGGACAGCACACAAATGTAAACAAACAAAAGCAAACGTAATTCAGAATTACGGCTCACGTGTTTTGCACCATTCAATGGAAATCAAAGGGCAACTGTACTTTGTCGAAATTTAAAGAATTTAAAAAACGCTTTTATTTTGTGAAAAACTGTCATGGAAACGCAGCAGTAACAAGCGACGTCTCTGCTGCGAGTTGCAAAAAAAAGCCTTTTACACACAAATCCTACTGCTGCAGCTGCCCACTCTGACATTGATAGAAACAGACATTCGGGCAGAATTTATGTTTTTTTTTTAGGAGTTTTTAGGAATCTTAGGAGTTCAAGTTCACTCAACCCCTCGAAGGCCTTTGAAAAAGCTGCTGCTGCTGCTGCTGCTGCTGCTGCTGCTGCTGCCGCTGCTGCCACTGGACTCGGATCCCATCTGGATGCCAAGCGTGACCGCAGCCAATCAGTCTGTCCGTGTCTTTTTTTTTTTCTCCCTCAGCCAAGAGACGAGTTATCTGCATAGTTCTTCTTCTCCTCCTGCTGCCTGCTGACAGAAATGGGCCGGCTAATTAAATTCTTCATTTCATCCACTACTTTATCCTTTCTCACTTTCTTTGCCCAGGTATTCGTCTCCGCTCTCCGCTGACATTTAGCTGCACATCATGCCGAGGCACGCATGCATTATGCAAGAGACGTTGGCACATGCATCAGGTGCCGGTGCTGACTGGCCGCGCTGTAGTTCTGCAGGTTTCTTCCTCGCCGTCGCCGTGGTCCAGCACGCCCACAGACCTCGGCAGCGCTCTAGAAAAACACTTGTGGCCGAGGTTGGGGCGGAGAGGCCGACCAGCGGGGGAGTAGGGGGCAGGAGCTGCAAGCCAAGAAGCTCCTCAGGTTCAAACGGCCTCTTTTATCTCGGCGCCTGGCCACCGGTCAGCCGTGATTTTCCTCTCGGGGAAATCCATCAGCGCGCTGCAGGATTGGAATCAGAGCGCTTCGAGGTGTGATGGGCTGTTGGGGGGGGCGGGCGGGCAGGCGGACACTCAGGCGCTCGGACTGGCAGCGGCGATGAGTCTCTTCGGAGGCTTAGTTCATGCCTCATCTGCTCCAGAGAGCGAGGGTGGAAGGGTGGAAAGGGTGGAGGGCTCTGCTCAGCCAGTCGAGCTCCGACGGTAGCACAGAGTCATTAGCTGCGTTTCCATGACCTCGAGAATTGAGCAAAAAGCTAAATGTGGCAATAAAACCCGGTGATGGAAACGGCTCAACTTGGAGACACCTCTCACATATGACTGAAAGGTTTTGATGATCTCATGCGGTGGTTTTTCAGGCGGAGTAGAAGACGGAATATTGTGTGTATTCATTTTTTAGGATGAGATTTGATGAGAATTCCGGCTCATGCTCGCCGTTCAATGGAAAGACCCGCAAATCGCAACTGTACTTTGTACGAAATTTCAGAAATATCGCTTTTATTTTGCGAAAAACCACAACGGAGACAGGCAGGCAGGCAGGGTGTTGGTGCACCGGCCGTGATTATCGACGGGCATCGTGGCCCCACACAAAAACTCCTCTTTCATCCTGCTGAACGGTTTGTTGGAGGTTCCAGGGAGAGCGTTGCTGCGTTGCAGCTTTTGCAGTTAATTATGCCCCGGAACTGTGGAGCACACGCGGCGCATCGCAGACACTAGAAATGCACCAGCGCTTCAGAAAACTTGAAAGAATGTTTGAGGCGGCCCAAAGCAAAACAAAACTTTATGCAACTTAAACAGGATGTTTATATATTTGTATAGCATGAAGCAGCATTTCTCAACTGGAAGGTCGCAGAGCTGTTTTGATTCGGTCATGACTTTTTTTTTGGGGCAGTTTTATTATTATTAATTAATTATTATTCTATATATATATATATATATACATTTTATTACCTCCAGACTGAGACCTGACATCATCTTGGTCATCAACAAAACAACTTGTCGCACTGGAGCTGATGGTTCCCTGGAGAAGTACCAGGAGCTGGTGGAAGACTGTGGGTGGAGGACCTGGGTGGAGGACCAGGTGCTTGCCAGTGGAGGTGGGCAGTCGGGGATTCACCAGCTACTCCTTGAGCAAAGGCTTCGGCACAATAACAGAAGCCGACCGAAGAAGAGCCACAGGCAACAATGTGGAGGCAGTAGAAAAAGCCTCCAGCCAGATGGCTCTGGTGGAAGAGGGTGGAGCAGTGGGTGTGGCATGCCACCCGGACACAGGCTGGGGCCTGATAAGCCTCGGTCAGGTCGGGTCGACTCGCCTGGAGGGAGGAGGGTGTCTGTTGCAAGACCCAAAAACAGCCGGTGATCCCAGGAAACAACACCGGTGATCAGTGATCGGCGTCCCAGTTTGCACATCAGTAGGTGCGTAGTTGACTGTTGCACTAGTTTTCTATTTTCGTGAAATAAATGTGAGTGGCGACTTCATGCACGATGAGGAAAGACATGTGGTTCCTGAGACTCCACCAGTGTTGTAAAGCACTGAGACAAAAGCCAGATCGTAAAAGTTTAACGTAAACCCAGTCAAATTCTACAGGTTTCACGTTTCAGTACGTTGTTTCTGACATTTAGAAAAAGCAGATATTTTACCGCTTCATCCGGTCATTTCTCCACAAGGAGGAGAGAATCAGGTCAAGGCCTCCTGCATATGCACGAGATGTAAATTACCGAGTCAGCCGGCAGTGAATTCAGAACCCTGGCTGGCTGCGGCCGGGCGGCTGGAAAAAGTGCCGACCGAGAGGCGGAACTAAGACCTGGAGGCGGCTCCCGCTGACATCCACCGGCGCAGCCGGCGCCCGCACACACACACACGCAGGCACAGAGGGACTCCGGCGCTCCAAATACCAAACCCCACGTCCCTCCGCCATGCCCATATTTGGCTCTTCCTCTTCCCCTTTGTCGCTGAGTGGAGATGACAGGGAAAAGCCCCTTCGCTCACAAGTCCTCCACGCCGCCGCCACCACCGCCGGCGGGCTGCGCCGGGTTAGCCGGGCCTGGTCACTGGCCCAAGGCGATAGGCCGATAATCCTCGTGTGCCAAATCATGTTACGTAACATATTTTGAGTGTTTGCCACTGGGGTGATTCAGAGTTTGTCCAGAGGAGAGGAGAGGAGACACAATTACGTAACGGTAACATCGGCGAGCACTCGGGATGCGCAAAAAAACCCAAAACAAACAAAGGCAGCGAGCGAGCGAGCGAGGAGGCAGAGGAGGCGACGCTCCAAAGTCGTCATCGTCCCCGCTCATCTGCACAAGGCAAGAAAGACAGGAAGTAGAACTGAGCCAGCTCCCTGGCAAAATGACAGGAGCTCGCTGCCGACGAGTGTTGTGTCTGACTGACAACCAGCACTCAACTATCGGTTAAACAAACCTCACTGACGAGACGAAGCAGGACTAAATTACTGGACAGAAACGTGACCCTGAGCGCAGGTAGACGCGGGTATTGAAAACGGATGGATGAATGTGCTTCAATGTCAATTAAAAATGAACCAAAGCAAAGTGACAAGAAAATGTGCAAAAAAATTTCAGGTATTTATTGAAATGACTCTTAAAACACTGAAAAAATGATAAAATTCAGCTATTTTATGATATAATTTTTTCCAAGTTCGGTGGGCCCAAATTAAAAGCTTAACGGGCCGCATATGGCCCCCAGGGCCGTAGTTTAACCATGTCTGGTCTAGGACGACTGTTTAACCGTCTGCATAAATCCTCAAAAGCCACCTGTCAAAAGAACTGACTGCGAGCCATCCATTCCACTTCCTGCCGTTCCGTCATAGCCCCTCTGTCTGCGGGGAATCTCAATTTTCTTTGATGCCCTCAGTGCCGGCGGTTTCATCAGACTGACTGCTGCTGGAAGGAGCTGGAACTGCCTTCCCTCGGCCTCCCGGCGTTCCCTCTGTCTCCGCTTTCCTGTTTCAATCTCTCATGAGTCATCCCAAGTGGCAGCGCCTCTGTAGTTGTCATCTCTGAGCAAACACAGTCACTTCAAGCACGCTGTCGACAAATAAAGGAGATCAAACTTTTTTTCTGAGTGGACAGCGCTGACGTGCACCCTCTAGATTATTGGCTCTGTTATCAACGACAAATTTTAATATGTATATTTTCTGTTATATTGTAATTCAACTGATAAATTCCAATCACCAAACCTCTACACCCACCACGTTTACAGGACACTCGAGAATACCAAATTATTGTCTTAGTCCAATTATGACCAGACAACTGAAGTGCATGTAAACACGTTAGTCCGACTAAAATCGGAGTTTGAGAACTCCAATTGGAATCGGAGAACTCGGATACAGTGAAACCATGGGATATCTTATTGATTTAGGCTCTGCTGAGCAGCTGTGAGTACAGAACACCTGTGCGTGTGTGTGTGTGTGTGTGTGTGTGTGTGTGTGTGTGTGTGTCCGTCCTTGAAGCGCAAACATTTGGCTCACATTACACCGCACAGCGTGTTCTTAGAATACGTGGCATACAGTCAAGTTTTGTTTTGAGTACCTACTTGTTGCTACTTGCTGACCAAAGGGATCAAGTTGACTCTATGCTGTTAAAGAAACCCGATCAATGTTTTAAATGCCATTTCAGTGCTGCTTTGATAATATTTGCGCAAATACTCTTCTATTGACCCACATTTCATCTCATCACTGAGCTTCGTGGGATCCTTTTCAAACTTTTTACAGGCATGCAGGGAAACAATTCTACCAAAACGTTAATCACAGTTCCTCTTTCTCTCAGTCGTTTCCCTCAGGGATGGCCACAGCCAATCGTGTGCCTCCACCTCTCCTCTGCATCAACCACCTCTTTTCTCACACCAACTAACTTCATGCCCTCTTTTATGACCGGCACATCCCAACTACAAGCAATAAACACAGTTATGATATTTACATTTTTAACAACTTACTGTATGCAACACTTGGCCAATATACAGAGGACAAACGCCCACACCTCCAGATCAGCCATAGTTCAATATGTGCATATAACAACACGTCATCTCAAAGACCGGGAGGAGAGTCAGAACCATACTGTTCTAATCTTGGAAAATATTTTACTAAAAGTCGACAACTCAAGTCGATTCGTATGTTTGGGTCAACACAAACAAACACATGTGCTCCGAGCTGTTGAACACTGGTCATATGAGCAAAGACAGTCGCAGTGCTGGATTGTTACGTGTTAGAAGAAGCTTACCTGGGCTCTTCAGGTTGTATTTATTCTCCATAGTGAAGGACAGTGGTCAAACACCCCGGTCACCGCCGAAAAAAGCGCCGCTGATTCACTGGACACCTGGCTAGCTTGTCACCAGCTAGCTTAGCAGCCCGGTTCGCCTCCTTCAGCCTCCGAACACGAACAAGAACGCTGAAACCGGAAGTGCTCCGCGCCCCCCGGTGCTCTGGTATGGGTGTAAAATAAAATTAAGATTCGACCGAGCCACGTCGACAGCACCGAGCCGTTGCTTTGTGAGTTTTTCGCCTCTGTTTCGGTTTTGAAAACTGTCTGCGTGACGTAGTTTCTGGAAACGTAAACAGGAAGTGAAATGAACACCGGCTGCACTGCGTTCTTCTTCGTTGGTGTTACAAGCTTTCGCTGAGGTCCGTCACTGAAGTTGGACCGCAAGAGTGAGTGTATTTTATAATAATAATAATAACAACAATAATAATAATAATAATAATAATAATAATAATAATAATAATAATAATAATAATGCAATCAACTTTTTTTTTTTTTTTTTAATTCAATACCACAAAAAACAATGAGCCTTGAGC
The DNA here is from genome assembly GCF_046127955.1 of Nelusetta ayraudi. NCBI lineage: Eukaryota > Metazoa > Chordata > Actinopteri > Tetraodontiformes > Monacanthidae > Nelusetta > Nelusetta ayraudi. Next base: position 450,676 of record NW_027466190.1, on the reverse strand, counting down.
AAAGTTCTTTGGAGAAAGATACCCATTGTTATGTTGGCAGCCCTCTCTTCTTTATGAACTATTAATTAATAATTAATTAATTAATTAATTAGTTAGTTAGTTAATTAATTAAGATATCGTGTTTAGGTCCCCACATTTCACAAATCAAATTTGACCTGTTTTCAGACTTTTGTGGAGAAGCTCCATCCCTGAAATCCTAGATGCCGCTAGAATACACACACACACACACACACACACACACACACACACACACACACACACACACACATATGTATACATATATTTAAAATATTTGCAGTGTAGTGGCCTGAAGGGAGGTTATGTGCACTCATTTTATTTGAGCCTGACAGTTTTTAACTTTGCAAGTAGTCCACGCATGAAAATCTGAGAGCAGACAGCAAGTTCCATAGCCATAAAATACTGTAGATAAAGCTTGTTCAACATGTACTGGCCTCAAGGCAAAGGAATAACCTTCTTTAGCATTCCATTTTAATACAAAGTTAAGGATTATGTTCTTCCAGACAGTGCAGTTGGAGACAGGTTTATCTGTGTCTGCAGTTTTTCTTTGAACAGTGAAAGTGTACGAAAGCAATCTTCTGCTACAGATTTTTACTGAAGTCACTCTTCCTTTCTGCCCATGATATTCATATGCGTCACTGTAAATGTATAAATGTCCACGTGTATTCATGTCATCCCTACGTTTGCACCAACAAGGCTAGATCTACGTGTAGATTCTGCAGACATTTTGTAATTGCCCGTGCATTTGCGCTGCAGCTTTTGCACACATGCACTGATGAGCCCCACTTCCGCTCCTTCAGACCTGCCGAGCACTCGGTGAAGGTGATACTCAACTCGGCGCTGTCAGGAGAAGAAGGAATATATGAGACATGTCAAACCCCGCCTCTTTGTTTATCCCTCTATGTGGGCTATTTTTAGCGAGTCAAAGTGCAGAGAGTCGCTGTCACTCCTCTTCATGAGCCTTTGACAGAGACCCGACCCGTCTGTTTAAGAAGCGCTCCAACGCTGACAACACCCAGCACCGCTGTCAGTCTCTGCAGAGGTAAAAACACCCAGATCAGACCCCAGCTGACCCAAATGTCAGGCTTCAGGGATGGTGCAACACCCAGAAATCTGGAATTATTTCACTTTTTTTTCCCCTTTTAAACAGAGATCGTAGAGATGCTTTGAAAGCTTTGTGGAGGTTGATGGAGTTCACTTTGATCGTGACCTGAACGCGGCTTTGCCCACCAAGATTCAACACGCAACTGAATTCATGATCGCACAAGACGGAACCTCAGAGTCAAAACGCTGCTAACTGAAAATAAGTATTTCAGGCCATTCTGTCTGTTTTTACCTGTTGATATCACCACAAGGAGGAGCAACTTGCCTGACTTCTGTCTAGACCACAGCAGGGTGTCATTCATCCATTCGTTTTCATTCTTTTATTTATTTTTGGTTTTTGTTTTTTTTATTTTTTGTCCCAGAGTTTGCAGTTCAAACACATACTCTTAAATAATTCCACTACATCGGATCCAATTTCTGCCAGATACATTTCAGTTCAATCGCTGGAGCTGCAAGATTATTTACAGAAGATGAGAAAATGTGTATCTTTGTTTTAGTGTCTTCATAAATAATGTAGCAGAGATCTGAGTTTATCATCATCAGACTGTGAGATGAAGCCCAGGCGCCCAGCGGTGATGCTAATGAGTCGTGGGGAACAGCAGCCAATCTGGATGTGAGGAGGACAGAAGCTCAACACGGCGTGAGGAGGCAGCAGGGACCTCACGCTGGCACCAGTGTCGTGGCAAACGTGGCCAGCTCATTAAAATTTGCAATAAAACCTTTTTTGAAGTGTGAGGTCCTCTGTCATCTGTTCGCCTTCGGTGGATTTTAACGGCAGGTGACGGTTCAAAGAGTTTTATTATCAGCGCCCTGGCTATTTTTTTCTTTCTTTAGTCGGTCGATTTCAATATTCTGCGGCCTAGCTAGCTGTGGCCTCTGCAGTCCAGCTGGATTGATTGCTTTGGAATCGTGGGAGAAGACAAAGAAAAATGCAGGGGAAGAAGAGATCAACACGGGGCGCTGCAGTCCAGGCAGAATTAGATTTCAATGAATTCAAAGAGCAAAGAGCGACGCTGGGAGCTTTTCTCTTCTCCTGGGCGGCTCCAGCAAGACTGCAGACTGCATCTCAACACTGGCATGCAGTGACACACGTCTGACACTCACTTTGAAAGTCGTGGCAGCATCAGCACGTGCAACAGTCGCGCTGCAGAGAGGCGGCTCAACTGCAATAACTTGCATGCACTGCATCATCCAGTCTGGACGCAGAGGAGTCTGCAGAGAAAGTCAACTCAGGGCAGGCAAAGATTCGCAGCAAAGCAGAAGCACGAAGGCATTTTGGTTCTGCTCGTTGGGAATCTGTGGAATTCATTGCGAGTCAAATTGGCAGCGCGACATTCAGCGCGCTCCACGCGTGCTTTCCTCAAAGTCTCTCCACTGCTCGCACCGCGGCTGCCTTCACTTCTAATCATGTCGGTTGCTGCGTGCGTGTCGGCGCCTGTGTGCACGCACCGCGTCAGATCTTCGCGTGATGGGAAAACAAGTGCAAGTGCTGCTGATATTAAAAAAAAAAAAAAAAAAAAAGAGAGAGAGACAGATTAATTCTATGACCAAGGTCATTAGTCAAGCGTCCTCTGAGTGAAAAGCTCCTCCCTCTTCAGCAACATGGACTTGCAGCCCCGGGAGAGCGCAAATACTCGTCATCACTTTTTCTTTCCTTTTCTTTCCTTGCCCGGAAACAAGCTGGGGACGCCGGAGTCACAGGAGAGGGGAGGCACGACCGGTGGCTGGTGTCACACTGCATCGGGCGCCGGGAAGTTATGCTGCATGTGTGCCCACGCACTGCCGACCCGGCGCCCCATACAGCGGCCCCGGTCATATATACATACGCCCAGGGCGCTGGAGACACACTGCAAACTCACAACCACTGGCAGCAGTGTGTGCGTGTGTGTGTGTGTGTGTGTGTGTGTGTGTGTGTGTGTCAGCGTGGTCCTATAGATCATTGACCTTTGCTGTCCACCCTCCTCTGCCTCTGCTCCAGCCACATGATCCAAGGAGCTGAGCTGAGCTGAGCCGAGCTGGGACTGGTGTATTGTGATGGAGGCGTCATGCAACATGCCCGATTAATATTCAACGCTGGCGGCCCTCGGTGAACTGCTAGAGGACCAGACCGCGGCTGAATATTGTTGGTCTTCTTCATTTGTTTCCCCTGCAACCCATCTGAGTCTCGGCACGCCTCCTCCCTTTTGTGTTTTTGCCACGGATAGCTCCCTGGTGGCAGTGCTGCCCTTGACTGGGAACACACTGGGAGTACACTGGAAAGTATTTCAACAACAACAAGAACAAAATGAAGAAAAAAAAAATCTAGTACTTAGCAGCATCTTTTGGAATGCATGGGGCATTGTGAGTGGGAAATATATATTTTCCATTCCAAAAAGAAAAGCTGGCATTTCAAAGTGTATCTTCGCCATCATCACCCCTGCCAAAACTTCTAGTTCTAGTTCTGCTGCTGTTGTTTTATAGAGACGCGAGATGTGGTCGTTAAAAACACCAGTGTGTGTGATGTAACTCTCCAGGTCAGTCAGAAGCCAAGCAGAGAGGGCTTTGCATCAAAAGATAATCATAATCATTTTCAATTCGTTATTGTTTAGGCTAGTATATATACATGTATATACACACAGTCTGGACACACCTGTTTCTTCTTTATCTCGACTACTTCCTACACTGTGCGTACACACTGAAGATATCAAATATATGACCAAGATATGTGGATTAATGTGGGGAAGAAAAGAAAAACATGTTAAAAACCGATAAATATGTTATGTTCTATATATTTCATATGAAGGGTGGCCATTCTAGATCATCTAAAATATAAAACTTATATGTAAAACATTTTTTTTTTAATACATATTCCATATGAGTGACAATCTACAATGTCAATGAAACTGAAAGAAAAACCATTTAACCAGAAGTACTGTATGTGGCCAAAATTTTGACTGGTAGTACACACACACACACACACATATATATATATATATACCCATCATACTGCAACATCCAGCCCAACCTTATTATCAGCAGCTTGGTCCACAGCCACTTCCTTTCCTTCTAACAGGAATCTGCTACAGATCCACCAGAGATTTGTACTTTGACAAGGCGGACGTGTGGATGTGTATGTGTGTCCACCCTTGAACCCAGTCGCATTGCATCGCAAGGCAAGTCGCAGCATTCCTGCAATATGGGAGGAATTGGATGTCTACTCTCGCTGGTGTCTGAGACTGACTATACTGATTCCATTTGTTTTCCCTGCTGTTACCGTGTGTACAGTAGGTGGAACCAGAGGAGAGTCAGCAGAAGGCGGCGGGACCCCGCTGACACTTCCACTCCGAGCCGGAACCTCCATCTCCCTCACCGTACACAACACGACTTAAACAGAGCGGATGTGTGGGGAGGAGGAGTCGGGCCCTGCCCTCGTCTCCTGGGTCTCGCCGCTTGTTTGCACCTCGCTGCATGCGCCCCCCCCCCGACTGCCGAGGAATCAGAGCCAAAATCACTCCACATCAGTCTCCACCCCGCCCCCCGCCCCCCGTGTTGCCTCGTCTCAGCATCTAATTACTCGTGCTGCATCTGACGCTGACAGCATGTGTTCACTGCGTGTACTCCGGATTGGTGTGATTGTGGTGGAGAGAGAAAAAAGGGGGACCTACCAATCTGTTGTCCCCTCTTTGTGACTGTATTTCTCATCACAGCCTTGATAAAGGAAGAGATGATTGAGAGTTTGGGGGCAATTTTAGCAGCGGCACTGAAAACACTTTGAATTTATTTCAGGAAATTATGCATCAAACAGAGGAGGGGCGGAATGAAAGTGTTTGGGGTTTCTGTGCGGAAATAAGCGAGGTGGGAGAAAATTTATGCAACATAAATATCAGGTTCAAAACACAAATTATGTAAATAACAGCCATGTCTGTGTGAGCTGGCAAACATGAGGAAGTCAGTGACATCACTGACCTCACTGACTTTAGGCGAACTGGACAGCTGGAGAAATGTGTCTTCGTCTGTCTCAAAACACTGCTGGACCATCACCATCAGAAATTCTCCTAAATTAATTTGACAAATTATTGCGATACCACGAAGGAGTCCTGGCTGAACAGCTGCCTCTGTTGATCTGAGGTCAGTCTGGCAGCGCAGCGAGGAAAGAGCACGTGCGCCACCTACTGACCGAGGAGGTATTATCACCCTTGATAATAAAAAAAAAGAAAGAAAAGAAAAGAAAAGAAAAAAGGAAAAATTGGAAACAAAGTCTCATTGTAGGAATCGCAATCCAAACATGATGTACGTAAGTAAGTATCTGAACTATCTTTCGAAAAAAAAGGAAAGAAAATCCATATTTATTCTTTAGCTAAACATAAAGGGAGGCAACTGAGCTGCTAGCTAGCTCGACCTCTTTATGTAATAGCACGAGGCTGCCAGCGCTCTCCCGCACACCAAATCCAGATTAACTGCCAGAGTGTCTGTGGTCGTGCGTGTGTAAACACTGAAAATGAATTTATCCAATATGAATTAATTAATCAGCGGTCACAATCAGAATCAAACGACCCCACTGGCCAAGTGTGTTGTTACGCAACAGGGGATTTTCAGCCTCCCTCCCCGCGTGTTCCGGTTAAATGAATAAATTCCTAGAAACATTGTTTGGTTCATGGAACATTTCGCTAAACAACTGCGTTTGTTAACGGCTGGAGCTGTGGAAAAACGTACACTACGCACATTCAGCGTTGCGTGTTGCTGCCCTCTAGAGGTGATGTTGTAAAAATTAGTTTACAGTCTGAACTGTATTATTATTATTATTATTATTATTATTATTATTATTATTATCAATAAATAATTATAATCATTATCAGCTGTGTAGTCCAGTTCATTCTAGAGGATATACTGATTCCCCCCCCCTTCCAGCCTGGCACACATCTGTCCGACAGCAGCTGCTTCAAAACAACACAAAACAAGAACCACCACCATGATCACTCATGCATTTAGTGTGCAGCCACATAAACGAGATTGTGTATTGTGTAAATGTAAGTATTGTAAAACAACACAGTCCTTCACAGCTGGGCTTGAATGAACTAACAAACAGCAGCCACGAGACAAGAAAAGAAGCAAACAATTAATTAATAAATAATGAACAGAAGGTGGTGCAAACACACAAATGAATTCTCTTAAGCGGCACTCAAGCAATGGCTGACTTAACAGATCAGAACATAGAACACCCTTGTTTTTTTTTGTTTTTTTTGTTTTTAAAGAATTTCAACTGGAAAGTCAACTGATACGTATCTTGGCGCATTTTTAGTGGTTGTACGGTAATTCTGGACATTTTCTAGTGGTTATACGGCGTATATCTGCGTATCACGCAGACTACATCATTATTATTATTACAAAGCCAAAGGCACACCGAGTGAAGCTCAAACGACTTACACAATTCACTGGGAGGTTTGACTTGCCAGCGTGTGAACTGGTGGATCCAAGAGAAATAAAGCACCGCTATATGAACAAACCCCGCCTCCCTCCGAGCGCCAGTCTGATTTATCCGCTTTCCTCTGGCGCCCCCCTCAGGATATAACTCACATACACTGCCTGCACTGGCCTGGAGGCACCCATCTGCGCTGTGATTGGATGATGAGTTGCCGGCAGGCCCAGCTGAGCCTCCTGCTGCTGCTGCTGCTGCTGCTGCTGCTGCTGCCCTCCACAGTCCACCGTTGTCACGCCGTAAATTTCATAATCTATCAAAACAACGTCAAACATATGGGGGGAGGGATCAAGCCTAATATTGGAAGGCACCAGAAAATGAAAAGCTGCGGTGTGCCGGGGGATAATCCTGTAGACATCTGACAAAACAAAGCAGATCTCATCAACTTGTGCTGCCCTCCCCCCCAGATATTAATACCGTCCACCGAGGCGCTGCCTTGCTCAGAGGCCTCGTCGTCGAGCAGACGGGGCCTGGCTACAACCTGGAACACACAGTCGCGGAAACCCTCCACGCGGTTGTATTTGAACGGCTCCGATGACGCTGCAGCTGAAAATGAAGAACATCTTGTTGTTTTTTTTTTTGTAAAAGTAGGTGTGAAGTTTTGTTGAAGCCAGAGATGCTGCAAAGACAGCAACATCCGGAAGATTCCATTCCACATACAAAACACTGCTCCCGATTCTGTTAGAAATGTAAAGATTTGTTTTCAGGAAGACGGCTGTCCAATGGAAAAAAATAGCCTTATAATTCCGGGAAGCCTCGCTGTTTTCACTTCCTGTTTTGTTTGCATGTCTGCCTGATTTGAGAAGCTCGAAGAGGAAGGGACGCTGTGTCAAAGAGCACAACATGATGCGTCACGGATTCATGGATTGTGTGACCCCAGTGACACGGCTCTACTCAGTTCCTGTTTTGTCATGTATATGGAGGATATGGATTAAGCAACGCTTATATCACTTCCTGTATATAATGTAAATGAAAAAAAAAAAAAAAAAAAAGACCTTTGCAAGCCCTCACATGTGAATGTTTTTCAGGGATGAACGTACAGAACAGTCGGCCTCCAGGAAGTTTTGGACAACAACACCGTTTTTAAACTTTTTGTTTTTCGTGAATTAGATGTGAAGGATTTGAAACGTAGCAGTTGAAATGAGATTGAAGTTCAGACTTTGAGCTTTTATTCCAGAGGTTTAAGCGAACCGTTGGTTTTAGGAGTGGGATGAAAAAGTCTGCAGGGATCAACGGGTGTCACCGGGTTCACCACCCAGCTGTCTCCTCTCCTCTCCTCTCACCTGTACCTGCACGACGCTCGCCTTTGCCTCAGAAGACGATCCGTCGATTAGAACTGAACAGAATTCACTCTGCATCGCCGCCAAAGAAGTTCTTCTGTCTCCTCAAAATCTTGCATCAGCTGTCTGGGTTGCAGGTGGAGGTTTGAAAGTAGAAATTCTGTCTTCACTATTTTTTTTCTTTTCTTTTTTTTTTTTTTTACACACAGTTGTTGAACAGTTGTGATTGGATCAGTTCACACTTCCTCCAACTCCATCTGCCCATATGTGGGTCTTTATCTTTCGGTAAGTTGAGCTCAGTCTCGGTGGAAAATGTATGAAAATATGAAAACATATTGCTGTAATTTGCAGTAATCCATCGCTGCACGCGCACACACACACACACACACACACACACACACACACACACACACACACACAATCTATACCCAACACACAGCTGTTTGCACCTTGTTCCCTTCTCTTCAGATAACAGACCCACGTGATGTCCACACCTGTCACTTTAACCTGCGCATGTGTCCGGAGGGTGGCACGCCAGTCTCCCCTCGGGAAGGGGGGCAACGGGGGAGGGGAAGAGGGAGTGGAGAGGAAGAGAAAAACGTGTTGCGCGTCCATGATGATCGGACTCATCCGAGAGAGCAAATCCGAGCCATCTGACGCGGAGGATTTGTAGGTTTAGGCGAAATTCCTTCCCCCCCCCCACCCTCACCCACCCCTCCCCTCCTCCTCCTCTGGCCGATTTAATACCGCGCCGTCCATGTATGGATTTTCACTATGTTTACGACGGGGGCCATGTACGGGACGCGCGTCCCAGGCGCGGGAGGACGCGGAGTTGTGTCGCTGCGCATCTGAGACCTGTTTTTGCAGCGGGACGCCGGGCGCCATGCACACGGACGTGGTGCTGCTCAACCTGCTGCTCTGGACGTTCGGAGAGTCCGGACAGCCGCGGCCCAGAGGACAGGCCCTGGAGCCCTACAGGCACATCAGGTCAGTCGAGCAGGAGGACGAGAAAGACTCGGCCAAAGACTCGGCCGCTCGTGCGTAGTTACGCACGAAGGAGCAGAGAGTAGAAGTAGAAATGTATAGAATGACAAGGAAATGCAGGCTGTTCCCGGGACTGCGGTCAAAACACCTCAAGCTGGATTTTAGGAAACGGGATAATTGGGTACCAATAAAGGATTATATGCGATTAAACTAAGCTTGAAGGTTGGCATTTTGGAATATAAGCTGGCAAAACAAAAACAGAACCCCTGAACTCCATTTAGAGGCTATTGCACCTTCTTCCTCTCACACTCACTGCCACTGACCCAGTTCAGTGGGGCTGAATCCAGATCTTTAATTGTTCATTCAAAGGGGCAACATTTGGCGATTTAGGTATAAAAAATATGAAAAGAAGAACTGAAATGGTCATTGTTGATATTATGTAATAGGTGAGTGTTGTGCTTAGTGGATAGCCACCATATTTAGCACGCTAAGTAGCTAGTTCTGCTCGCCCTCTGATAAAATATCTGGGTTTTTTTACGATTTAATGATGATTTTAGCAAGAAACGCTCTACAAAAAAGATTCTAATCCGATCTTTTACGTTGACACGCGAACATCACTGAGACAAATCAAAAATGAATGTCTTATTTTGTTTTTATCTGTCGCAAAGAAAAATATCAGTAAGTGTTTATTCTCAATAGTTGGGTATCCAAATATTTTTGCTCCAATGGTTTATTGCTGCTACTTTTAGGCCAACAATTAGCCACTGGCTAATTGGCTCCAGGTTTAAACGTTGGAGGTGAAGGTTTAGGCACTGAAGATTTGCGATAAATAAATAAATAAATAAAACCTGCGGTCAACATTTATGTTCTGTTAATCTGTTGTTTTTTCCCCCTGGAAGCGCAGATGTCGGTTGTGTCATTGTGTCACTATGGAGTGCAGAAATGGAATTAACAGGTCTGTTGCTTTTGGCTGGACAGAAGCGTTTTGTTGGACCTGTGCCACAGTGACTTAATGATATGGTTCATTGTGATGCAAGGATTGAGAAAAGGTTACATTACATCATTGAAATGTTCTAAGATGTTTGGTTTGGACGGTGCAACTGCGGTTGAGACGAGTCAGTGCGTGAGAGGAAGACCTGTTACTTTGTGTTTGTGTCTTAAAAGTGTGATTCAAATCACACATTTGAAGAGCGGGACGATAAGACAACACCTCGATAATGTCATTGGCTGCCAAAATACTCCTGAAGGAAGGTGACCTGAACTTTGACCTGACTTTTATGCAAAATTGAAACTACAACATGTAGTAGCGTTACACACTAACCGCGGAAAGGGCCAATAGTAACATGGTGAAAGGGATGGAGATCGCCACCTGGTGTTGCAACAAGGGGCAGGAAAAAGAGTTCAGCAAAAAGTCCATCTTCGCAAGTCCACTAACGCTGAATTACTGAGATTTAGCCCGGTGTTTGAGCAGAATCGTGACATTGTGCAGCCATGCGGCTCCACGTTGGATCGTCACAGCTGACGGCGGCAAAATGTGACATGTGCCCAGTTTGAAAAAAACAAAACAAAACACACTCACTCTGATTACATAACCTCTAATCTAAGTGTGTTAATATGCTTTTTGAATTATTGCTATTGTCACGGCCTGGGAAAGGTCAGCCGGGCGGAAGAAAGGCACGCAATTAGATATCTTTTCCTTTTTTTCAATGCAGAAACATGATGTCGCGCTCCTCCCCTGTGCATCTGTTGCCTGATACATGTTTGGATTTGAGTTTATTTTAGTGGAGTTAATACCGCCGGAAATGCTCCGATTGTAATTCAGTTCAAAATTAAATGAGGCAGCGGCGGTGGCGACCAGACGATTCCTGCAATTCCAAGAACTGTCATCATCATTTGCATGTTCTGCTGGTTTTAATGAAGCACTGCGCCCGCTGCGTCTCAGTATCCTCAAGTCCACTCAGCTTAGAGCGAGAGGGCCATTAAGCCAAGCAGACGGTGCGCCGACGGCTCATCAGCTCTTTGACCTTGCTGCACTCTGTTCTCAGTCAATTGACTCCTCAGCTACCAGCGCAGGCCGGTGCTCGGCCGTTCTGTTTCGGCCTTAAAGACCACTTGTGTACGGTGTTCCACGAGATTTTTGGCTGCGGTGAAGAGGCACCGTGGCAAGAGCCTCCGGTCGCTCAAGTACCCTGATGAGCAAAGTGTTTGTTCAGGCTAACAATAAGATACCCTGTGAGGTAAGCACTGCGAGACAAAAACCCTGGTACCTCTGGTCTTGGGGGAGGGAACAGCCCATTGGTCCGACCTCCCATTAGTCCGACAAATTGCGCATGGGTCCAACCACCCATTATGATTACGGTTATGGCTGGGGCTAGGGGAGGTCGGACCAATGCCATGCTCCCAAAAAGGCAACACTCTGGATGCCAAAAGCGTTGACATCCTCTCAGGTTCAGTTTCCATGTCATAGCCAACTTTATAAGATTTAGGAGATTGGCAACAATCCCAAAGTGGAGCCAGATTAAGGCTGCAGTATGACTTGTTGAGATCAGCCAATCAAAGTCGATCCGCTGGATCCCATCCAAGCTTCAGCTTCTGTCCAGTTCTGAAAGTTTAGGTGACTCTGTCAGTAGGAGCCTGTTTGTTGTTGGTCATGCCTCTGGTTTTGCACAAAAATCATCATCACATTTTCCCAACTTTTAGGTCTAAACGAGAAGTGCCGCTCAGCCAGGGGTCCAGTCATAGGATCGGCAGGTGTGTATGATGTTCTTCACCCGCAGTCACACTGCAGCAAGGCCTCACCGGAGGCAGAGGGACAGTCCAGACTGAAGCAGCACACGGTCAAAGATCTTTAATCACACCACCATTAGCGGTATCTGGTCAGGGGGACGGCTCGGCGACCGTGTCTTTTACTAAGCCCTATATAATCCATTCTTATCCTCCAGAACCAGGATGTACATAAGATTATTATTTTTTTTCCTGTGCTGCTTAACCTCAATGTTGCAATAATAACAATAATAAGCCACTATCGTTCAAGTCAAAACACACTCACTTCAGGACAAAGAATGTTTTGCTAATACACTCTCTGTGTTTTGTTTTTTCCCTCCAATTTTAGTGCCATATCTAAAAGGAGTCCGGATATGACCAAAAAGTGGGGCACGAAGACGGAGCAGCTGCTGAGGGTCGATGACCACGACTTCACCATGAGACCTGGGTTTGGAGGTGGGTGTCACTCTGAAGGAACCGCGACAAAAAGAAAAAGTTGCGATGGTGGCTACACGATCCTAAGAACCAGGAAGTTAGTGAAGTGGGACGGCTCAACGCGAAATGACAGGAAGTAGTAGAAAAACTAGAGCCAAAGATTAGAAAATAGCAGCTGCGATCCTTTTCCAAAGATGTCGCTTTTCAAATTCCATCTCCAGACGGAAATATTACATGTTTGATTTTTTTTGTTGTTGTTGTTTTTTTAGACTCTACACTGTAGCTCATCTGATCCACTCAATATGCACAACTAGGTTGGAGGTGGGAGTGTCCACCGCTGGCTTGTAGGAGTGACATAACGGAGCGGGATTATGTCTGAGCCACGCTGCCGGGGGGGGGGGGCGGCCGTGATTAATTACCAAGCAGCCACAGTCTGTAGCTTTACATTACAATAAACTCCTCTCCTAATCTGCCAGATTAGCAGCCATCCCTCGCAGAGCCAAAACCTGCTTGATTTAAAATGCACACCAGAACACACACACACACACACACACACACGCACACACGCACACACAGTCCAAATTGCTCCTATATGCTTGCAGTAACATATGGAGTTCTTGAAAAGAGATCTGTTGCTTCGTGGAAGTGAGTCGTTAATGCTGCCGTTTGGATTTCACTGGTTTTTAAGGAAAGTTTAGTGGAAAGACGCCATGCGAGGACTCAGCAAGTCCTTCAAGAGTCTCTGACGTTCAGGGGAATTTGGTCAATTGACGCTCTGAATGGCCGGATTTATCCTTCTGCGTTAAACCACTGGTGGCAACAGAGTCGCTATACTGTCTTTGGTACTTTGGGTAAAGGTAAAGAAATCCTAACAATTTGCAGTTTTAAAACAGATAATTATATTTATCAATTCATTCATTTAAACAACAGGCATTGGTACTGGGCAGTGTGAAGCCAGGCCACTGGGTGTTTATTCATTCTGCCATTTTATGGAAAAAGCTGCGTCCATCAGCTTTATAGGGATTTGGATCAGAAAGATAAAAGGGCAGAGGTCGCCGAACAAAAAGGATTGTTATAAAAAGGAGTCACAACCTTTATGATAATCCAGGCAGTTCTGAACGGAGACCTGGGCGACATCTGTGCATGCTCACTGAGCAGAGCAAAATGTACATTAACGGCTGCGTCGCCCTTGCAGGACCTGCGGTGCCAGTTGGTGTGGACGTCCAGGTTGAGAGTTTGGACGCCATTTCTGAAGTTGACATGGTGAGTTTTGGCCAAAAGTCTACATCACATCAACCCCTTGCTCTGATGGTTAGCAGCTCGACTATATAAACAACCTATTAATAATTTTACAAGACCGGACTTTTGAGGTTTAGGACTTGGAATCAAATAATTTGACCTTTAAGACTTGGACAAAACAACTCGCCTGGTTCCAAATGGTCGATTATCGAGTCCAACGTTGTGACCTTCTCCTCTTGTGCCAGGACTTCACCATGACCCTCTACCTGAGGCACTACTGGAAGGACGAGCGTCTGTCCTTCAGGAGCAACACCAACCAGAGCATGACCTTCGACAGCCGCCTGGCGAAGAAGATCTGGGTGCCCGACATGTTTTTCGTCCACTCCAAGAGGTCCTTCACCCACGACACAACCACCGACAACGTCATGCTGCGGGTCTATCCGGACGGCAAAGTCCTCTACAGTCTCAGGTGAGAGGCCTTTCGGTCAGGTGGTGATCAGCCCGTCCAGCCCCAACGGCGAAGACGCAACTTCACATTTGAATTTGATACCTGCTCCAAACAAACTAACAAGGGGGCCTCTGAATCTCCAGCAGAGCACACATCTGTTTGGCAGAGCCAGTTTGTGACCACACCGAGTGTCAGCAGTTTAATTACCATTAACTCTCTACCCAACACGACAAAGTGGCACCAGCTGCCGCTGCACAAAGATGTGTATTTAAGGGGATAAAGTTGTGCCAATTACAGGCTGCTAATACCGCCCAGGCGAGGAGGCTCGCAGCCAAAATCGCCGATGCTGTAATCCACATTACAGAACCCCCGGCAGAGATTAACAGCTGGCCATCTGCCTCCTGTTGTGGCCAGCCGCTCACAGCGCCCCCCCTCCGTCCCGCTTTCGACAACAACAGAAATTCGAAACCACTGCATTCACCAATATTTGCCGTCACTTGTCGGCAGCGCGTGACTCAATTCAACACCAGGGCGCTGCTACCGCTGAAACCAGTGGGGGAGGGGAAAAATTACCTGCGATTGAAGGGCGGAGTCAAAGGAAGCTTTCGCCGAGCAGAAATCCGCAACGGGGCTGGAACCAAATCAGAAAACCTGTTTATGCTCCCGATGGAAATTTCGGCATACCCGCCACCCGGCATTAGGATGCAAAGCACTTTTGTAAGCACTTTATGATAACCGGTATACCGATAACCGATGGCCGTCACATGACCTGGATTAATCTGTGAGGGTTTGGAGCTGGTGGGAGATTTTCCTCTTCCAGATTGATGGGAGACGTGGTGTGCAGAACGTGAGGCCTTCACTACTGTCCTGCGACAAGGATTATCCATTTTCATTTCTCATCTCCACACGGCCAGGGAAGGGAGGGGGGCGGGGGGGGGGGGGCAAATCTCTGCCGAGACCTCTAACCCCTGCGCCACATTTATTTGATAATATATGCGAGAGGTCGGCCCTCGATATGTAGGTTACACGTGTACTGTGGCTCCAGAACAGAAATGTCATCATGCAACACCGTCCATCGCTTCATCAACTCTGTTGGAGAAGTTTTTTTAGCTCCACCAGCCTCCAGAGTGCTTGTTGGAAGCACCTTGAAAGCACATCTCATGCCTCAGCCAAGGTTTTTGCTTCACGCTTCCCCTACTTGTGTCGCTACAGAGTCACCGTGACGGCCATGTGCAGCATGGACCTCAGCCGCTTCCCCCTCGACACCCAGACGTGCTCTTTAGAGATTGAGAGTTGTAAGTAAGACTTGACCTTGGTTCCTGCTCTCCTTCGTCCCTGCCGCAGTCGCACCTTTGTCAAAAACCCCTGGTGTTTTTTGTTCCCTGCTGCCAGATGCGTACACCGACGATGACCTGATGCTCTACTGGAAGGAAGGGAACCGCTCGCTCAACACGGACGAGAGGATTTCCCTCTCCCAGTTCCTCATCCAGGAGTTCCACACCACCACCAAGCTGGCCTTCTACAGCAGCACAGGTACCATCCGGAGGTCCAGATGCCTTGTTTTCCACAACCTTTAAGACTTCCACGCGTCTACCCACTTCTTCCTCCTCGTTCCCACAGGCTGGTACAACCGTCTGTACATCACCTTCACCCTGCGGCGCCACATCTTCTTCTTCCTGCTGCAGACCTACTTCCCAGCCACCCTCATGGTCATGCTGTCCTGGGTGTCCTTCTGGATCGACCGCAGGGCCGTTCCAGCCAGAGTACCACTTGGTAAGAGCGCACTACCGCACAGTCAGCCAGTTGGTGCTCTGTGAAAACCTGCTGACCCCTCAAACTCCTCGTTGTAGGCATCACTACCGTGCTCACCATGTCCACCATCATCACCGGGGTCAATGCCTCCATGCCCCGGGTGTCGTACATTAAAGCCGTGGACATTTACCTCTGGGTCAGCTTCGTCTTTGTCTTCCTTTCGGTCATCGAGTATGCTGCCGTCAACTACCTGTCCACGCTGCAGGAGCGCAAGGAGAGGAAACTCAGGGAGCGGGTCAGTACCGGCCGGTGCATTTTTACATGTCCTTGAAGGGTGCATAGTCTGTGCGTGGAACAGAGTCAGTGGGCGGGACTTGCGGACTTGCTCCGAAGACTTCCAGACTTCAAAGTGACCTGTCGTTTTCTCATTGCAGCTGCCGTGCACCTGCGGTCTGGCGCACCCCGGCATGATGTCAGCCAGCTACAGCGAGATGGACGCCAACACCACGGGGAACTACGGCATGCCGGAGGAGAACGGGGTAAAGCGCGAGCGCATGCTGGTGCAGCTGGCCATGGAGAGCGACCAGGTGACCGGCCACGTGGGCTCCAGTGCCTACAGCAACGTCTGGATCGACACGCACGTCATCGACAAGTACTCCCGGGTCATCTTTCCCGGGTCGTACACCCTCTTCAACATCATCTACTGGTCCATCTACTCCTAACAAGGATTTACAGAACAGTCGCCGGTTCAAACGGTGCTAGTAGGACTGTGAACACTGTGACCTCTGCTGGTCACAGTGTTGAACTGCCGCACTCACTGGAAAGACTCATCGGAACTCGAGAGTCGGGTGGAAAACTGTGGTGGATTCATCATACGAGGAGAAGATGGAGCTGTTCAAGATACATTATGAAGACTCACTTGACTGTTTATGTTTTGAGACACCTCCACACCCCAAAAAAGTACATTTAAGAGAAAGGACATCTTTGATAACTTTTAATTTGGTCATAATTCATTCATTAAGGTATAACTCCTGTGTTGACATGCCATGAGCTCAACGAGGTGTCATGTGTTAGTGCAAACAAAATAAACATTTTTTTAAAGCTAGACTGCTTACCTACAGAAACATTAGTGCAAAGTGCTGAATTAAGACGACAGCCGGTAATCCTGAGTGTGTGCAGCTGCGTGCAGTGGGCGAGCCGTCAGTCAGCCGTCAGTCAGCCACTCCCCTCCTCCTTCAGCCTGGCCTCGGAAAACTCCCGCTTCACTTCCTGCAGCAGCTCTGGATGCATTAGCACATCCAGGGCCGTCATGGCCAGAGCCTTGGCCGTCCGCAGGGTGAAGAACTGGGCCTTGTCGTCGCCTGCGGAAGCAAGAACTTCAGTTCACATCTGTACTTCGGACCACGTTTGAACAGGGCCCACAGCAAACAGAGTTGAGAAGCAAACATTGACAGCTTTCTGGTATATTCGTGGTATTTGGTTGTGCTATATCAATACACTGTTGGCATGCACGCTCCAAGGTTATTGGCTGTTTGTGGAATGATTAAAAAAAAGAAATAAAGATAAAATCCCTCAAGGGAAACTAGAGCAAAGCCGTTTCCTTTTGGGAACAAAAACTAGCGAGGTCGCAAGATTACAGGCCCGACGTCCTCAACGTACCGGAAGCTTCCGTGTATTCCTCCGTATGGTTCAAGGCCTTAGAGCCAATGTGGAAATACGGATGGATACCAGGAACCACAAACGTCACGTTGCCAAAGTCTGTGGAGCCTGCAGGGAGCAGAGAGCAGGAGCTGCGTTAACGCTACACCATACTGTTAAATTTGACCACAGGTGTGCAATATGTTTTCTTTTTTCTTTTTTTTTCCCCAGCTCGGCGCTCTCACCTGAAGCATTTCTCAGGACTTCCTCGTCGGTGGTGAACTCCATTCCCAGAGCTTTGCCGTTTGCCGCATACAAATCTTCAAGGGTTTTGTTTCTCAAGATATTGTCAAAGGCGTTTTTGGCATACTCCACTTCAACCTGCAGAGGTTGACAATCGCAATGATAAAATATATAGAGCATATATCTGCACTCGGAAAATGGAAGCCCTCATGTTGCTCTATGCATCCACCTTACAGCCGCTTGCTTCAGCAGCGGATCGGAAACATCGCTGGGCTTTTTCCTTCAGGAGGACCAGCTCAGCCCGCGAGGGAGTCCTGAGGTAGTACTCCAGCTCGGTGTAGGCAGGGATGATGTTGGGCTTCATTCCGCCGTGCTTAATGATACCTGCACAGCACAACGCCGTCTTACACGGAGCACAACGCAGCTCTGGGAAGATGTGCGTGGCAGAGGAGCGCAGGGTGCCTCCGGTTTCTCACCATGAACCCTCCAGTCGGGCTTCATCTGCTGCCTGAGCACAGACAAGTTGTTGTAACACAGCACGGCTGCGTCCAGGGCGTTGACGCCCTCCCACGGGTAGGCGGAGGCGTGGGAGGCCTTGCCGTGGTATTTGATGGAGACGCTGGCAAGACAGTGGGCCGCACGTCACACAGGGAGGAGGCAGGACTGAGCTGAGGTCAGTGAACGTAGCACAATGCGGAGTTTCAGCTGGTGGCTGCAAACAGAGGGCTGCATATGCCAGCTGTCTCTCTTTCAGAGATCGTGAGCGTTCTTTTGAATATATAATGGGATGAAAATGGATCAACGTTTGTTTCGGAAGTTTTGAATTAGCTGCCCAAGATCGTGTAAACAGTTAAAAATTGGGAAATTAGCCAACTATATTTTTACTATGACTTGAACTAAATAATCATCAATGACTCTGAAATAAATATCAAAGGTACATTTCCAGTTTCTTGCCTTAAAAAAAAAAAAAAAAACAGGGAAGAAATTGAAGTGGCAGCTTACTCGTGCTCTGCAATCACAGGCAGATAGGGGGCGTCGACCTGCAGGGGGTGGGCCATGAAGACCACATCCATGCCCTCGAAGGCCCCCTCCTTCATCAGGTCTATTTTACCGCCGCCGTCCTCCTCAGCCGGGGTTCCCAGCACCGTCACCTGTAGGAGTGGGTGGGGGCAAACGTATGTTTTCATGAGTGGATGCTCCCTGGCGGCGGGGGTACGGTACTACACCACCTCAGCATTTCTGTCTGCCGTAAAAACACTGAGTCATCACCTCCACATGGACCGGCAGCTGCTGCAGTGCCTCCTCCACGGCGGCTCGGAGCCCCAGCGCCGCCGCGGCTCCGACCTCGGCGATCAGGTTGTGGCCACACGCGTGTCCGATCCCGGGCAGGGCGTCGTACTCGCACAGGAAGCCCACGTTGACCCACTTCTTCTCCTCCTCCCCCTCCTTGGCCGCCGCCCCGCCGCTCCTCCAGCAGGCTCGGAAGGCGGTGTCCAGCCCGAAGTGGCTGTCAACTCTCCAGTCCCCGTCCTGCCGGAAGAAGTCCACGAGCCGCTCGTGGGCCTCGGTCTCCTCGTAGGCGAGCTCCGGGCGGCTCCAGATGTCCCGGCTGAGGGCGTGCAGCTTCCCGCTGGAGGCGTCCAGACTGCGGCTCACCGCCTGCTTGAGACCCGCGAGCTGCCCGTCTCTGTCCATCGTTACCGAGTAGGGTGACGTCGGTTACGGAGGACTTCCGGTGCTCGTGACAACTTGTCCGGCTATTTTTCTCATAAGCCACACCCTCGTGGCTGGTTGTTGGGGATACAGGTCTTAAGTCCCGCACAAAACTAAGTGACACTAAACACTCAAGGTACTCGTAAAATACAGTATCTCCAAACGGGTTTGTCATTTTGGGTACTTAGAATCACCGTAAACAATGTCCGAGAGGCAGTTTCTCCAGAAAAGATAGTTGTTTATTCGTTATTTGACACTAAAAACAGAGTTCAACATCGTCGAGCTTTTATTGTGGTACTTCCGGTTGCCGGCAGCTTAGATTTGCATATTAGCTAAATGTTTAGTTTCACCCGAAACATTTAGGTGTAACATTTAGATTTAGATTTAGCGTTTAGATTTAACATTTAGATTTAAAGTGTTAAATGTGCTAAAAAAAAAAAAAATGCAAACAATGCACACAACTTTTTAGAAACACGATTTGAAGCTAAATGTGACAAAATGTTGCTGTTATTTTAAGCATGAGAAATCCCATAGTAACAGACCAGATGTTGCCCAGAAGTCTTTCAGCAAATTTGACAAACACTGATGAAAGTTGTATTTTTATTTTCTATTTTGTTTTGTTTTCATTTCTTTTTGGTTTTATTCTGGTCGCAGTGAGCTGGACTGGGCGGCTACTCGTCCACGGGTCTGGTGAGGATGATCTTCTCCACTCGTCCGTCCCTCTGGCCCCTCAGACCTGCCAGGTAGACGTGAGGTCTGGGCACGTTGCTCTTGCCGTCTCTCTTGGTCTGGGAGGCCACAGTGCCGGGCAGCCAGGTCTGCGAGGAGTTCTCCCTCCTCAGGTGGCTCAGAATGGTCTGCGTCGAATGAGTTTCTTTGGACTGCAGATCGGCCTGGAATTATTTTTAAAAAAAAATTTAAAAAAATGCTGTTAGGTCTGGGAATTCTTTCCCATTCCATGTAACTCCAGAATGGTTGTACAGGTTGGAGAATGCCTATTGATCTGATTATTCCGGTGAACTACTCCTTTAAAAAACAACCTGTCTTGAGTGCGTTTCCCTGTACCCATCGCGCCCCGGCTCACCAGTTTGATGGCTTTCCTCCGCAGCTGCCACTCGTTCCACTCGTACGACCTGTCAATGTTGCTCTCCACTGGGTGGAGCTCGGTCTGCGCGCCGCAGTCGTGCATGATAATGGGCTTTGCAGGATGTGAGCTCTCACCTGGAAGCATCTGTGGGGAGGAAAAAACAAAACAAAACACCTCCATCATGACCAAGGCGCAACTCTTTCTCCTCAAAGTGGGCGTATTTCGAGTGAAGCTCAGTGCTCTGCGAGGACGCTGACCCCAGAGGAGGAGCTGATGTTGGAAAACTGCAGGTTGAGCCGGAGGAGCCGGTTAAGTTCTGGGGACGCCTGGGCTTTCTCCTCCACCTTCAGGATGATGTCCTCTGGGTTGGAGGCAAACTTCAAGGCGGCTTCCCTGGAGCTGAAAACATAGAGCTTCTCTTTGTGTTTCAGAAAGCCGATGTGTGGATTTCCTGCAAAAAGGACGAGACAAAGTGAATTAACATGGCAACCTTTCAGGCTCGACTCCATCCGTGATATGGACGCACGACGAGAAGAACACCTGGGAGAAGAAGCCCGTCCCTGGTCACGAACGTGTACCCGCAGAATCCGTTGTACTCCAGCGGCAGCTCGTCAAATCTGACCGTGGTCTCGGGCAGCAGCCACTCCTGCGTCTTCATCTCGGCAGGGACGATGCGCTCGGCTGGGAGGGCAGACGCGGAAAAATTAAGAGCCAATCAGGAGAACAAAGATAGGAAAAAAAAAAACAAGAGTGAATCGACGACACCAGCCGGTACCTGAGGTCTCACTGGCTCGCTGCTCGTCCGTCTTCACCTGGCAGTCCTTCACGAGAGTGTCCAGCGGGTTGGCCGTGAAGAGTTTGGCCTGCGAGGCCTTGAAGGGCTGCAGGTTGAGCATGATGTTGTGCAGGATCTTCAGCTGCTCGGCCTCCTCCTCCAGGCTGTACCACACCTTGGACAGAGCCTTGAACAGCGGCTGTGAGGGGCACGGATAGTAAAAGAGTTTATTGTAGTTTTATCATTTGCCCTCAACATAAAGCATCATTCTAGCAGAAATGTATTACTTATAACATAAATTTAGCATTTTCTACATAGATAGCTAGACAGATAGATTCAAATATGCATAAATAAAGCATAAAACCAGCGCTTACAAAAACTTGTGCAGTGTGCACAGCTGTCTTTCCTCTCACGGTCTCTCTCAGCACCTTCATCTTGGACGAGAGCTCCCCCTGCAGGATGTCGACGCGTTTGGTACACACTAGTGCGTCCGCCTGGTGGGAGTGGTCACAAGGTCAAAAGTGTGCGTTTGACAAATTGAAAGAGTAACAGATGGATAAATAAAAAGGATTCCAGTGGGCGGCGTCCCACCAGCAGCTTCTTGAGGAAGACTTCGTGCTGCCTGACGTTGTAGAGAGCCTGTCTGAGGAGGGCGACGGGGGTCTCGCCGCCCTGCCGCTGGGCCTCGCCGTCGGCCAGCTTCTTCTCCAGCACCGCCGTGTACTTCCAGGCCAAATCCCTCGAGGCGCTCAGCTCCGCCTCGATCCGTTTGCCCGTCACGGGGAGAGTTTCGTTCAGCGCCGCAGGGACTGCGGGAGGTCGTGGGAGGCGTCACGGATCAGGACAGTGCATTTTTGGTGACATTCACTTTGGTGACAATTTTTCACTCCCGGTCGTCAGTGTTCAAAGTAACTCATTAATCATAACCCGCCTCTCTGGTCGTCCCAGTGTCCCAGCGACCTGTTGTGTCTTCTTCCACGTACCCAGCTGGCTGAGGTCGGCCTCCTCTTGTCCTCTGCCGCCGGCTCTGTTGAAGAGTCGGATGCCCGTGACCAGCATGGCCAGCTCGTTGAGCTGCAGCTCCTTGTCCTTCTTGGGCAGCGCCATGAAGGCCCCCAGCTCGCTGGCCGGGAGGACGCTCTGCAGGGCGGCTGCGGCGGGGGAGGGGCGGAGATCAGCCGAGGGAAGGTGGTGGCGTGGTGCTGCACTGTGAGCGCGCTCAGCTGACCTGTGGCCTCCTGCACGGCGCCGGCGTCGGTGGGCGAGCCCATGCTGGACCTCAGCAGGATGTAGGAGATGAGCCTCAGCCGCAGAGCCTCCAGCTCCTCCCGCGTCTTGGCTCGGCTGTCGGTGATCTCCCTGCTCACCGGGCTCAGCCTGGACTCCACCACCCGCCGGAGGTTCTCCAGGCACTCGGCTGCACCGCAAGAAAAGCACTGTAGTTCACTGGCACGCTCAGGAAGGGGGGGGAAGAAGAGTGAAAGACGCTGCAATCTAAAATGTAACCACTCGATGGCGCTGTTTCTTCTTCAAAATCTCCTCTTAACCTTTAACTTATAGGCCCAGTGTGTAAAATTTGGTGGCATCTAAACGAATCATGCATCTGTTCACAGCTGGCACTTAATGCGTTGATGAGTGAGGCGCTCACGTCGGGGGCTGTGGTTCGTTCCAAAGTACACCTGCATTTTAACGGTGTCCAGAGACGGGCTGCACTCGGCCAGAAGTTTGTCCAGACACAGCTGGGAGGAGAGTGCAAGGGAATAGAGAGAGGAAGAGGGTACAGTGAAATGAACACCAATAGTAGTCACATCCAAGAGTTAGTGACTCACATCTTTCAGTTTCTCGATGTCCTGTCTGGTCAGCGTGCCGCACGCGCTGAACCCGTTGGTTGGGTCCAGCACGACAGCCCTCACCTGAGATTATAGAGGGAAGAGGTTCTCATAGGCTGTGACACTTTCACAACTGGGCGACGTGTCAGTAAAGTATGTACAGTAAATTAGAAACACAGGAATGCGACGTAATGAAATACGTCTCTGTGTGAATCCAGGCCCAATCAGCACAGCGGGTCGGGTTCACTGACCATGACGGCCACCAAAGTCTCGGACACGGCGTGTCCCCTCATGGTGCACTCCAGCTGGATCCCGCGGAAAATGCGCCTGATGAGGCTCTCCTCCTGGATGCAGTACATCTCCTCCCTGTGCAGCAGCAGCAGCAGTTATTTCAACCACGGTCAAGTCGGACAAACCTGGCCGGACTTTGCAGGGCTGCAAGATGCGAACACGGTCTGTTGGTATCAGGATGCCATGGCAACGCCGTCACAGTACGGTGTAATATGAAGCTGTGTCCACCAGAGGGAGCCAATGTCACTTTTTTTTTTACCCAACATTCTTTTCGTTTCCACATTTTTCACCGTGGATTTCATGACAAGCCTTCTGTTTACAGCTTCCTGCTAATTCCACCTGATGCCTTTTCTATTTGCTGAGTGATTCGTTCTAATGTAATTTTGAAAGTTTTTCTTTTTGATGCTTTTATGAGTATGATTTTGTTCGGTTTGTGTTTAGTCTCAATAACTAAAGAAAATCTCAACGTTTCGTTGGACTTTGTGTCAGCATCGTTTGTGACATCACAAAGGGCAAATATTAACATTCTAGCCCAAACTTTTATAGAAGAGGACAGGAAGGAAGGATTTTTTTTTTTTTCCATTTCAAGTCAGAAAATATGATCAAGGTGACGTTTTCTTTGCATATTATGGGGTGTTGAAAGTAAATCTGTGCAAAATTGCTGAAACAAGGAAAAATAAGCAGAAACTAACTTGATTTTACTCTGACAACAGGACAGATGTATGGCTGGTAAATATTTTCTTTTGTTTTTTTCCCCCCTCAGATCATTCACTCAGCTCCAACTGGAACATGTTGAGTAAACAGTAACAGCGTTCTAACATTAAAGTGGAGTTTCTGCCTTTGATCTTAAAAATCTGACCCCTTGGTCGACCACCAAACCCCAAAAAGGAGAAAATGTCAAACATGAAAAGTTGTCAATTAAAATATTTATTGTAAAAAATAGGAATGACATTAATGACACGATTTGGGTGACGAGTTGCCCGTCAGCCAGACGTCCACGACAGGAGCCTCACCAGGCCATAATAATCCCCCCACCCCCACCCAGAGGTCACATGACAACCCTGCATCTTCAGAAAGGCAGTCCGCCAAGAAAAGCAAAGAAATAAAACATGCGAGGCAAACAGAAAACATGCAGACAAGAGGTGCAACCAAAACCCACACAGCAAAAATCTAATCTAATCTTAATTTACAATTTAAAAAAAAAAAGACGATAAAGTGGAAGCAGACAGGGCTGACGTGCTTTAGCCAGAATTCCAAGCAGCTGCGACACGACAGGAAACCCCCCCCAGTCAAAATGAAGCAACAATGCAGGCGAGTCACTACAAAATAATCAAACACTCCTCAGATCAGAATCTGCACAAAAGGGGGGAAAAAAAATGGAATGAAAGTTAAGCAGCATTCAAAGTGAAAAACAAACGGACCTGCAGCTGCTGTCTTTTTACCCTCTGCTTATTTTGCAGAGAGGTGAGGGGTATTTCCTGAGTGTCCAACGCTCACTATAATAGCAATAATAGCAAAAATTAGCTCGGGGGAAGAGGGAGGAGGAGGAGGTGGGATTAAAGTCTTTTCATTCCAATGTTGCTCGCTGGAGGGACGAAGGAAGGAAGGAGAGATATTT
Organism: Nelusetta ayraudi; assembly: GCF_046127955.1. Classification (NCBI taxonomy): domain Eukaryota; kingdom Metazoa; phylum Chordata; class Actinopteri; order Tetraodontiformes; family Monacanthidae; genus Nelusetta; species Nelusetta ayraudi. Next base: position 426,004 of record NW_027466190.1, on the reverse strand, counting down.
TCCACAATAATCCACTGGACGTCGAGGGCTGACAGCGGTTGAAGAAAGACCGGGGACCAACCGTCACCCTCGTGTCCATTAGAGATAATTTGATATGACAAACTTGACATTAACTCATTAAAATGCTCAATAAATACACGACACGGTTAAGACATGAGCTTAATATACTTTGACAGGCAGCACCGCGCTCACTTTACGCCCCTCGACCTTCTTGTTTTGAGTACAAAATGAAAAAGGCAGACGTGAATCAAAGACCAGCTTCAATTGTTAGTCCCTTGAATAGAAAACAGGAAAGTAGTGGAGCTCAACTCAGGAAAGTGACCGATCCAGACTGACGCACTTCATTTATATACTGGATCAGGTTCAGACAGACGGACGGACGACGGACAGACGGACGGACGGACGGAGAAGGGACGGGGAGACGATCCCGGCTCAGAAACACTTCCTGAAGACGATCTGGGGGCCGTTCTCCTCGTACTCCTCCTGGCTGATCCACGACGAGGCCAGGGAGGTCAGGTTGGCCAGCGCCGCCCCTCCCCTCCACACCGAGAAGACCCGGTCCTGCGGGCTGCCGACCCGGACCACCTTCCCCGACTCGGAGGGCACCAGAGCCCCGACTTCAGCCTGGAGCCGCTCGGGGAGCCCCGGCAGCAGCGTGTTGCCACCTTCAGGGAGACACAGTCCCAGGTTAAAAGCTTGAAGACAAGAGTGGAAGACAGTGACGAGCAGCTGGCCTCTCTAAAGGGAGGGGGAGGGGCTCGCCAATATAAGGCCAATATTAAAGGCCGATGCTTTGTCACTTTGGAAAAGGGAGTCTGCAGAGACTTCACATCTTCACGTTGCAATGATGATGCAACTGACGATGACTGAGAAACTGAATTTCCGTCAGGATAAATACACTACTTATTGATCATCCATCCATCCATCCATCCATCCATCCAATTCCTGGAGCATCTAACTCACATCAGAAAGAAAGAAAAAGAGAGAAAGAAAGACAGAGAGTGAGTCTGTGTTACCGGAGAGGACGATGTTCTCCAGGAAGCTGCGCCGCAGGTCGATGTCTGAGCTCAGGATGGACTTGAAGAGGCTCTCATGCATCCCACAATGGTCCCGTCCAATCAGCTCGGGCTTAAAGAGAATCTCTGGGGCACTGGTGGGGGGGGAGAGAGAGGAGGTGGTGAATAGAATAGAATAGAATAGAAGACAATGGAATAGAAAAGAACACCTTTATTAATCCCACGTTGGGGAAATTTGCTTATTACAGCAACAAAAAGGAGTGCAAAGAGAAGGAAAAATGATTAAAAAAAAAAAAAACAAGATGTTATGAACAGTTTGGTTATTTCCAGTGATCTACATGATGTTTGTAGATCAACATCATGTAGATGTTAACACCTCCTTGATGTTAATAAGTGCTTTATTACACGTTTATGAGCTGCACAGGGCTTCAGGCTTTACCTGAAGCGCTCCGTGTGCAGAGTGACGATCCGGCCGTCCGGCAGTGTGTAGTGGATCTCTCCGCTCGCTGCCCCTCCCCCTCCCCCGCCCCGTCCGCTCAGCTCCGCCTCGTAGTCCAGGGCCACGCGGCAGCACTTCTCCTTCATCTCGCGCACAATCTCCATCTCGGCCGTGGTGCGCATGCACACGCCCTGCTCCTGCAGGAGCTGGAGGGAGCAGAGGGGACGAAGGAATGAAGATGGCCCACTTCCATCAACGCTCGCTCACTTCCAGTGCAAGCGACATAAAGTTGCTGCTTGACAGCAGACACCGGACACCACCACGACGACGACGACAGTTTGTACAGATACCTTTTTGAGATGCATGGTAACGTCGGCGCCGCCCAGGGGGAAGCGCTGCACGGCGTGAGTCAGCGAGTATCCTTCATAGACGGGCACGCTGTGGCTGCCTCCGTCTCCAGAGTCAAACACCACGCCTGCAGACAGGAGGAGGACACAAATACCCAGATGGAAAATTAATCTCCGCTCCAGTTTTTTCCCACAGTGTCCGTTTTCCCTGAGCTGACCGGTGGTCCTCCCCGCTGCGTAGAGCGCCAGCACCGCCTGCAGGGCCACGTAGGCGAAGGGCACGTTGAAACTCTCGAACATGATCTCCACCACCCGCTGGCGGTTCTCCAGCGGGTTCATGGCCGCCTCGGTCAGCAGCACCGGGTGCTCGTCCGACGACACGCACAGCTGCCGGAAGGTGTGCTGCCAAATCTGAACACACACACAGACACACACACACCAGGCTGTAGTGAAGCCCAATCACAGGACAGAGAGAAAAAAACAAATTCCTGATGGTATTGAGAGAAGAAGAAATTCCCTTCTTGCCTTTTCCATGTCGTCCCAGTTGCGAATGATTCCGTTCTTGATGGGATGCCTCAGAGCCAGCACGCCTCTCATGTGCTGGGCGTCGTGGCCGATGTACGTCTCCCTGTCAAGCCGGCCGTTCATTATTTCCTGGATGGGGAGAGAAAAACAGGAATATCAGCTGGAAGCAAATCACACACACGCAGAGCCGCTGCGTGCAGGGAGCAGGAAATATTTTTTAAAAAAAACAATACTGCTTAAAAACAAAGTTTAAAAAAAAAAACCTGGTCCATCCCCTGGAGCTCCTACCTCATACTTTGGCACGCCGATGATGGTCGGGAAAGTCACGGTGGGGAAGTCCTGATCCGCAAATCCTGCTTTCATTAAACCCGACCCCGTGTCAAACACGATGGGAGTCGGGAAGTCCGTCATCTGCAGACGCAACAAAATCAAACTAGAAATACCAGAAAGAGGAGCAAGACTTGCTGGAGGACTCTTCCACCTCCAGTGGTTTTAATGCATTTATGTGTTGTGTGTGTGTGTGTGTGTGTGTGTTCAGTGTTTGGGAGAAGTGGGTGGATTTTTATTATCTGGTGCATTTCTGTCACGTTTCAATTCCTTGTCAAGCCCTTTGCATTGCATTTTCTTTGCATGAAAAGTGTGTTATAAATAAAGTTTGATTGATTGATTGATTGATTGCACTTCAAGTGGTGACGTGCAGCAGAACCACTGTACCTCTCTCACGTCGACGTTGAGCTGGCCGAGTCCAGAAGGAGACTTGGAGCCTGATATCCTCACCACGTCAAATCCCTGAGGACCATCAGTGGAGTCCTCGCTGCTGTCGCCTCTCCAGCTGCAGTCGGGCTCCAGAAGTTCTGGTCCAGACAAGCTCTGGTCAGCTGGAGGTAAAGTCTGGTTCTGCTCCGCTGGGAGAAGATGAGCCTGTTCCCAGAGCGGAGCCTCCACGCAGTCATCTCCAACATCTCCAGAGGGAACCGTCTGGGACACGTTGACTAAAGGCAGGTCCACTTCCTCCTGTGGTGGGCGGTGGTTGTTGTTGTTGTTGAGGTTCTTCACATCTGCATCCAGCACCAAGTTCTGATCGACAGCCGAGTCCGACTGCTCGATGCTGGCAGCATCTTCTGGAGTCCACAACTCTGTGGGACCCTGTGAGTCGGTGGGCCAAGGAGCTCCACCGTCCGTGAACGGAGGAGCTCCAGTGAACTGAGGAGCTCCAGTATGTAAAGGCTGAGGAGATCCAGCGTCTGAGGGCTCAGGAGCTTCAGTATCTAAAGCCTGAGGAGCTCTAGTTTCAGAGGGCTGAGGAGCTCCAGTATGTAAAGGCTGAGGAGATCCAGCGTCTGAGGGCTCAGGAGATCCAGCGTCTGGGGGCTCAGGAGATCCAGCGTCTGAGGCCTCAGGAACTTCAGCGTCTGAGGGTTGAGGAGCTTCAGTATCTGAAGGCTGAGGAACTCTAGTGTCTGAGGGCTGAGGAGCTCCAGTATGTAAAGGCTGAGGAGATCCAGCGTCTGGGGGCTCAGGAGATCCAGCGTCTGAGGGCTCAGGAGATCCAGCGTCTGGGGGCTCAGGAGATCCAGCGTCTGAGGCCTCAGGAACTTCAGCGTCTGAGGGTTGAGGAGCTTCAGTATCTGAAGGCTGAGAAGCTCTAGTGTCTGAGGGCTGAGGAGCTCCAGTATATGAGAGCCAAAGAGGTCCTGAGTCTGAGGACTCAGGAGCTGCAGCGTCTGTGGACTGAGGAGCTCCAGCGTGAAGAACTCCGTCGTCTGAGGACTGAGGAGGGCCAGCGTCGGTGGGACAGGAGGTCTCGTCTTCTTCAGCCGTGCTGTTAACAGGAAGTGAAACCTTCCTGGGCATCGGCACGGGAGGCAGGAGGTGTCGATGACCCCCGGGGTCAAACGCTCCGTCGTCAGGCTTCATCTCTGGAGTTAAGGAGGCTTCAGGTTTGGAAATAGTTCCATATTCATCGTCAAAGCCTCTTGGATGTTGTGAATGGTCTTCGTTATCTGGCGGAACCTTCTTGAGAGAGCTGGTTTCCTCAGAGGTCGATAGCTCGTCTTCACACTGGACTGAGGGGTCAAGAGGTTCTGCTGTTGATGCCTCTTTGGCACCAGCAGGTCCTCCTCCAACATCCAGAAGGTCAGTGGGTTCCTGGGAGGGAGAGCGAGTCCTCAGCAGCTGGTTGCAGAGCGCCTCGTCCTCTTGGCTCTCACTTCTCGCCTTCACCATGATGGAACATCTGACCACTTTCTTGGTGCTGCCACCCTTCCGCTTTCTCAACGTCTGCTCCTGCTCCAAACTCCTCTCCAGCCTCTCCACCTCCCATTTCTCCTGCTCCAGTGTCACCCGGAACGGCTCCCCGTCGCTGCTCCCGGCCGTCGCGGTCGGATCTGGAGGTTCCACTTCCTCCGGGGATTGACGCTCCTCCTGGCGGAACCGCTGGATCTTGCGGTTCTCCTCCACGATCATCTCGTCCAGGACTTGGACCGTCTTCAGCTCCGCCAGCAGGTCGGGCCTGCTGGGAGGTGTTAAGGTCCGGGCCGTGGTGGGTCCGGGGTCGCTGAGGCCGTCGCACTCTGGCGGGAGGAGACAGTCGTCCGGGGCGAGGACACCAGCTTCAATCAGCTCGCTGGACCACATCTTCACGGTTGGAGCGAAGACGAAGCGCAGGGAGAAGGAGAGCCGGTTATTATTTCTTATTGTTATCACTGCCAACAAATGTCTGTTCCAGCCACCTACCACTCCCAGCTGGTCCTCGCTGTCCCACCGCCACGGGTTCTCCTGCTCCTCAGACCTCAGCAGAGCATCCAGCACCGCCTCCTGGGCCAGAACATTTTCTTCTCTCTGCGCCAAAACAGTTTTTTCAGTTTCTGTATCCTGACACTAGATGGCACTCAATCTGCAGAGCAGCTCACCTCCAGTATTTCATCCGTCCTCTCCAAGATCTCCTCCACCTGCTTCAGGTTCTCCTGCTCCTTGACGTCCCAGTCCTTCAGGGAGACGTCGGTCAAACTGGAAACGCAACGTTATTGTCGTTAGTTGCTGAGTGTAATGTTCGGCTTTATTTAGGAATTTTATATTGGTAAAAGCTTAACATTCTGCCTATAAATACATTAATAAAAGAGTGCAGTCGCAGTCCAATAAAACTTTGTGCTTGCAGGCCACCGTACTTCACTGGCAAGCTTGGGAGAGGGAGGGGGAGGGGTAGTGAAGGAGCACTGCAGTCTACAATGCAACCACTTGATGTCGATGTCGCAGTTTCTTTTTAAGAATCTACAAATGTTACACATTCCTCTTCCGTACCCATGAACCTTTAAAAAGCCACCTTGAAAGAGGGTCGTTACCCGTGGACTGAATCCTGGTTCTGCTCGTGGAGGTCGTAGGAGTCCCAGAGCATTGTGGGAAGCCCCTCCGTGGTGCACAGGGACTTGTCTCCTCCTTCCATGGTGCTGGACAGGATCCTTCCGATGGAGCTGAGCTCAGCGTCCTCCAGGCGGCTGCTCTGAGTCCACGGCCTGCTGCTGCTGCTGCTGCTGCTGTTGCTGCTTCTGTCCGTCTGGGTGGGCTGATCCCGACACCTGCCCGCCGGGGGACCGGCGCCCCCGCTGGGCTCCGGGACGTCCGGGACGTCCGGGAAGTGCAGGTGTCTCTTCTGCAGCGTGGGGCTCGGCGTGACGGTGACCGTGTACAGGTCCTCCAGGTCCTCCACCGGCAGGCCCAGCCAGGGGTTGCTGGGTAACAACGGAGCCGAGCGCTTGACTTTGATCTCAAAGTTGAGGGACTGGACGGACTCGCAGAACCCCTCCGCTCCTCCTCCTCCTCTGACTCCGCCCCCTCGCCCCCCGCAGGCCTCCACCTGGCTGCTCCCAGCGGCGCCGTCAAAGCCCGAGTCGAAGGAGCTGAGCGAGGCGGGCTTCCCCTCCGCCTGCGCCGCCAGCCTGCAGACAGCGGCGGGCGAAGGGGGCGTGGCCGGGAGGAGACGGCCGCCCGTTCCCACGCCGTTACACTCGGGGGGCTCCTCCCTCAAACCCCCCTCGTTAATGTTAACGACAGGCTGGGGGCTGAGGTGGCTGCTCCGCAACAGCTCGTACTGCCACTGCAGGGCCTGCTGGAGCTCGTCCACCGCCACCGGCCCGGAGGAGATGAGCAGCTTCCTCAGAGTCAGGCACCTGATCAGCGGAAAGCAGCTGTTTTTAACAGTGCACACGGCCTGAAAAATCTACAACAAGCAGCTTAAAAAAAAGCTCTTTACAAAATTCAGCTTTGCCCTGGTTGCCTGTATAAAAGCAAGAAAACATAAGTAATATATATATGTATATATATTGTTAAAACTGATATTACTTATATTTATTTCTTCTTTATTCTTTCTTTCTTTTGTAAGAATTTTAAATTCTTTTTCAATAAAAAGCTTAATGGCCCACATATGGCCCCCGGGCCGTAGTTTGCCCATGCCTGGTCTAGGCTCACCTGTGGGACAGCTGCTTGCCGGCCTGCTGGACCTGCTCGTCGGGGATGATGTTGGCCAGGTGGGCCAGATGGACCAGCTCCTCCATGAGCGGTGCAGGATTCCTACCCAGGAAGGCCAAGATCTTGTGCCGCCACGCCGGCATCGTCCCCCAGTTCCTGCGCTGCTTCTGCGCCGGGTCGACGTCTCGCAGGCCCGACAGCAGATCCTGCAGGAAGTTCTCGTGGAGGACCAGGCTGTACCACCTGCTGGCCTGTGACGGGGGTGACAGAGGGACAGTCAGCAGGAGACGCCGGCAGTTGATCGCCACCGTGGAGGGGAAGAGGTTCCTGCCTTCTTGTGGCTGTGGTGGTATCTGGCGACGGTTCTCAGGGTCTGGAGGATGAAGTGGACGGCAGAGTGCAGCTTCTCCTTCAGCCTCTCCAGCTCCAGGATGCAGGGGTCCGGTGGCTGGCCGCCGAAGGGCAGCATCTCCTCCAGCGTGTGGATCACATCCTCGGCACAGCGGACCAGAGCCTGGAGACACAACGGCCAGCGTGGAGACAAATGTTGAAAATTAGAGGAGTCTGAAGAAGGAATGTTTGTTGATGAAAAAAGAAGAAAAGGAAAAAAAAAAACAAGGTACCATGGCGGGGGTGTGGATGGTCGACTCAAACTCCGTCACCAGCTTCCCCGCCCTGGCGCCGTCCTTGGCGAACTCCAGGTTGTAAGGCTGCAGTCTCTCTCCATGCAGAGTTTGGATCTGGTCTGTGATCTTCATAAAAAAAAAAGAAATAAAGAGGAAAACATAAAAATAAAAAAAATCTAGATTTTTTTTTTCATAAACAAAAGAAGAAAATCTCTTTTCCATGCACCCAGGAGATGGCGCCACATTCCACATTCTACCTGTTGATATTCACTAGACTTAAACTTGCAGCCCCACTTCAACTATTGCTTTTTGGCAAATTTCAACAGAATAAACAGCATTGCAGCACAAACCCTCATTACTTGTAATTGTGAAAAAGGAAAAATGCTGATTTCCCCTCCCCACCCAGTTTTTTTGTGTGGCGTTGCTTCAGAAACAACGCCAACGTTTTTACTCGACGTGTTCCAGGTCTCAGACGCGTGTCCGCCGACTGACCTGCAGCGCTTCCTCCCACAGCTGGAACCTCTGCAGCTGGAACCGGGCCTTGCAGAAGGCCTGCTGCCAGAGCAGCTCCACTTTCTCCAGGGCCGCAGTTATCCTGGAGAGGGAGAACACAACCGGCCGGATTAACACTTCTACACGAAGCAAGACAAGTCCTCCTGCTGCCGCTGCCGGTTGTGCAACATAGCTGTGGTGTATTGTGAGTGCTGATTGTGTTGCTATGTGTGAACCACAGTGGAGGAGAACAAAAGGTGCGGGTTCCTGCCGTACCTGCTGTGGTTCTGCAGCATGTCGAAGGCGGTGTGGGTGAAGAGGGCGGTGCCGGCCATGGCCTGGTAGCACGGGTCCCTCTCGGGGAACCTCAGCTTCTCCAGCACCACCTCACAGTGACACAGCAGCTGATCCAGGCCCAGCTCCCTGCAGCCACAAGCATGGGAACAGTCTCAGGAGTGGATGCAGTGACAGAGTGTGTGTGTGTGTGTGTGTGTGTGTGTGTGTGTGTGTCGGGAGTGGCTTACATAAACTGCTCTGCTGCTGCTGCTGCTTTGTTACCAGCTCGGCTGCACTAAGTACTGTCATTACTGCCTCTTAGCTTCAGGGAAAATTACTTGAGGACGCTTCCAACTGCAGCTGACAGGTTTTTTTTTTTTGGTTGGTCTCATTATTTCAGGACGTTTCCCCGTCCAGATGCCTGCTGTGTCTTTTTCCACTGCATCATGTGACAGACGCCTATGTGTGCAGGATTAGCGACTACTTACTCGCCCACTGAGGAGCTGAATTTTTCACCTTTTACGCAAGATCTTGATTTTTTTTTTTTTTTTTTTTTTTTTTAAATGAAGACTTTTTTTGCACTTCATTCTGCCGCCAAAGATGTGCTGCACTCCCTGTGACAAAAGCAATTTGTGATACAGAAATTCCACAATTCACTAAAGCATATTGCTGCAAGAGCTGATTAAAGTTTTCGGCCCTCCAAGGCGGCAGCAGCGGCAGCAGCAGCAGCAGCAGTTGAATACAAGCAAGCGTCTCCTGTGCCCGACCTCCTGAGCTGAAGGAACGTGGCCTCGTTGGCAGTGCAGAAGATCCGCAGCTCGCTGTAGGTGGAGGGCAGAGGGCGGCGGGACAGAGCGTGCAGGCTGGAGATGCAGTGCGGAAGCCGCTGGACCACAGACAGGAACTCCCGGACGAAGGCGTCGATCTCCTGCAAGGACGGCGCAATTCCAGCCACGCATTAGAACTTTTTCATACACACTAGCAGTCAACAGTTTGGACACACCATGAACTGAACTACTACGCACGAACACACATGGAATTATGGAGGAAACAATAAAAGTGTCTCAAATAACTTAAATTCTTCACAAAAACAGCCACCTTTCATACTTATTGAATGTGTTTTTTCTTTGCTTCATAATGACACACATCTTGCTCATATATTTGAGAACACGGCTTGTTAGTAACTTTTGTTACAAGTGGAGCCAGTAAAAGCAGTAAAGGATGCGCAGGGACTGCACAACATGGGGCCTTTAAGACTGTAAAGATCATTTCCCAGTGAGTTAGTGGCTCCAATAACGGTGGTGGTGGATGTCAGGCAGAGCCCAGTGTTTGCAAAGTGAATGCAGGCCCTGTGGGGGCTGCCGGCCCGTCCCCCCTCAGTGGGTCCTGCTGGAGGCGCCCACGCTTTAATGAATCCCATCATTGCGTCCAAGTGGCCCAGTTGAACATGACAGAATGTATAATGACATGGAAAACAAGAGGGGGGGGGGGCTCCTTTCACTTGCTAATCGGGTCAGCTGGTTACGCGAGGCCTTCAGTCAAGCTTCTCCAAGGTAACGGACAATGGACGCACGGACGCACGGCCGCTCGCCACGCACGCAGCCCTCCGCCCTCGGCTGCGGAGGGCAAACAACCGCGGCTGGAGGATCTGGACGTCGGGTGAACGCTCGTGTGCCTCCTTCGGACGCAAGCGCAGGGGCCGAGTGTTTGATTGTGCACAAAGACTCATACACAGGCAGATGCTCTACATGGGCGCATAGGACAGGGCGGGGAGAAAAAAAAACCAACCACAATCCCACTTTGTGTTCAGACCTCTGGCTGGTCATAAGACGCCTTTATTGCGTTTGCTTTTTTTTTTTTTTTTTAAATTCAGATGGCTCTGATTGCAACGCAGCTGGAATGATGTGCATAACTCTGCTGAATCTAAACAGCAGCGGAGCAAAAGTGCATGATTCATGTTATGCACCGTGTTATGTAATGTCGAACAATGTCTGTTTGTGATGATATGATAATAATAAAAAAAAAAAAAAAATGGTGACGGGAGCAGACATACAGTAGAAGACAAGGAAAGAGGACTTTGGCTGGTTTCAACTGTCTGGGAAGCCTCAACCTTGGCCTGGGCGATTTTGGTCAAAAATAAAATCCTGATTTTTTTTTTCTCTGAAAACTCGATTTTTGATTTCTATTTCTATTAAAAAAAAACTGATTTCGATTTAAAATCAATTAATGGCACAGCCCTACCTCAACCCTGCAGTTAATGGTGACACAGCCATGAGGAGGAGCGGAACCGAGCAACGACGTCGGTGAGCCTTCCCCACCGCCACCAAATGCCGACTGTTAGCGGGTTTAAACTGTTTTTTTGGGCCAGTGGGAAAGGGGCTTCAGAGTAAAGTTCAGCGGCGCTACAAGCAGATTACCTTGATGAAGGAAACCCAACTCTGGTGGCAGTAAACCAGGTAGCCGCCCAGCGGGGCCGTCAGCTGGCTGCGGTCGATGTGGTTGGACAGCTCCGGCACGTCTTTCAGAAGGACTTTCTGCAGACAACCACAGGTGAGTTGGTTGAGGCGTGAAGACACGAGGTGGAGCACCGACCCAGCACTGGACGGTGAGGCCGGCCGACTGACCTTCAGAGAGGAGGAGGAGTACTTGGACTGGGCCAGGAGCTTCAGCAACACTTTGAGCGCGTCCTTCTTCCTGGGCTGGATTAAATAGGCGCTGTGGACCATCTGCATGTGCTGGAGAGGCAAACGCATCAGGACGCTTGGCAACATGCAGACACGAGTCTGCTTGTTTGGAGGCTAATGTGCAATCTAAACGTTGAAATTCCAACAGCTCGCCTGCTAATTCTGCAGGGAGCGCTTAAAAGGCAAAGCACCGTCCGCCTCCGATCAATCATCGGAAATAAATCCATCGGTTCTGAAAACCATCATCAATCACGCTGCGTTCTGGTGGACCAACGTGCACGTAAACTCTGGTGGGTGTGCAATTCGAAGATAAATCAAATCAACATGTTGGTATGCGAGGCGGGCCAGACGCGAGGCCAGAAAATAAGTCCACAAATCTTCCTGCCGAAGGGGAAGGAACAGATGATCTGGACACAGACCTGCGGCATTACTACATAATTGCACTCTTTAAATGCAATTTCACCGTGGCCCCTCTATTAAATAAGCGAGCATGTGACCAGCCATGCATGTGACCACACCGCACCGCACCGCACACATCACTGGAGGAATTCCATTACGGCCACAGACGGGACGCGCTCTGCGCCGCTAACCTCAACACTCGGCTCGGGTAGAAACCCCTGCAGCGTCCCTGGAACAAACGTTGCACAGCTTGAAGCGACAGTGAGAAGGAGCGCCACCGCATCGATTTCCCGCCGCGCAGGGGAGCGACGACGCTCAGGCACGCCATGCATTATTCAGACGGCGCTACGTGCAAAAGGAACAGGCTGCTCTGTGTGTGTGTGTCACAGCGGTTCAGCTGTGCACGCCCCTATGAATTTAATGTCTTTTCTTTCAGTCAAACACACATGGAATGATGCGGGGAACAATAAAAGTGTAGAAAGTTGAAAAGAAATTGCATGAGAAGGTGTTTTTGACTGGTAGTGTACAGTTGGAGCACCAAACGAATAAACAACAACAACAACAACAACAACAATTTGTTGCTGCTTCCAATTTGTTGCCACGGAAAGAAAACTTCAACTCATCGCAGCAATTAGGAGACATGTTCAGGTCAATCTATACACAAGAAACAAACAAACAAGCAGATACGCAAAGATGAAAGATGTGCGAGAGACATGACGGAACCTTTTTAAAAAAAGAAAGAAAGAAATACATGCACGGTGGCTGGATGCAGCGCAAGCGAAAACTCTGGAGCGCATGGAGACTAACGGCGGCTTTAGAAGAGCCAGGAGGGGGGGGGAGGGGGGGGGAAGCCAGGCGTCGCCGCCACTGTCTTTCAGCAGTGGGCGGCTTGAAGGGCTCCATTCAGAGCAGCAAGCGCGTATCACAGAAGAACATCACATGAGAAACGAAGCCTTTTGTCACGCTGCGCTTCGGCAAAGGAGGAAACTCTGCATAGTATTCTTTCATTCGGAACGGTGCGCCGATTAAAAAAAAAAAAGGAAAAGCCAAGCATCTGTGCAAACATATTTGCAGGCACTAGATTTGTAAAGACACAAAGCCGGTTCTGTTGGTCCCACAGAACCAAACAAACTTTGTTTGAATTCTGATTTAAGCTGTGGACGCGCTGGAAAACTGTCAACAACATCCGCGATGGTCATGTGATTGCATTGTTGCGTAATCTTTTACAAAAAAAAAAAAAGAGAGAGAAAAGAATCACTTTCCTCACCATTGTGGAGGAAGTTTACATAAAAGCCAAAGTTCTTGGGAGCCTTATTGGAATGAGACATAGCTCTGGGAATAAATCTGTCAGCCTTCACCACAAAGACATTCAGAGGCATTTCTGGTTATCATTATGACCAGACAGGACAAAGTGAGTGGGGGGGACATACCTCCAGGAGAAGCAGAGTCTCAGCGATGAACCTGGTGGCAGCCAGCGAGGTTTGCCTCAGGTCAGCCACCACCGACACCGACCTCTCCTTCTCCTGCTTCTTCCTGCGGCGGCGCAACGATGCCAACGTCAGGTCACCAAGCACACAAGAGGACAGGCAACACACACACACACACACGCACACACACACACACGGAGTGACGTGACGAGAGTCCACGTACTTGTGCAGGTACAGGAAGTAGTTGACAAAGTCCACCACCTCAGCGCTGCTGACTTCTGACAGCAGCCTGGCCTGGCCGTCCACCGGGAACACCATCAAAGGGCGGCCGTGCTGATCAAAAGCACCTGCAACGGCAGAAATCACTGGACGGTGTTGGAGCGGGAGGAGAACACATCAAAAGCACCTTTTTTTTCCTTTTTTTTCCCCTTCTTACGCGTCGCATTCTTGCGAAACTTACAACTTTACATCCAAGGCTCGTCGGGGAGTGCACGACCTGAAGGAATCTAGCCCCACTGCAACTTTCATATACAAAGTGTTAAAATAATCCCAAGGGACTCCCTTTGTGTCCCAAACAGCAAAAATATTGAATATCCATGGAAGTGAATCCGTCGAGGTTAATTAAATTATTATCCAAATTACAACTTTACATGCAGTCCAAAGATCAGCGTTTGGCTGGGGTGAGGTCGTTGTCGCTCACCTGTGAGGGCTATCAGTGACCTTTACGTCGTCACAAGGGCACAATCGCTATTATTTGTGCTTATTGTTTGATTTTTCTTCTGTCTTTTTTTTTTTTTTTTTAATTTTTGGTGCACGACAACAAAAAAATAAAGTTAATTTATAAAGGGCTGCAAGGGAAGGTGGGTCAGGGTCACAGACAGGCTTGAGACAGGGATTACTGTGAGAAAAACCAACGTGTTTTTTTTGTTTTTTTTTTAATTATTATTATTACTTTTTCCAGCGTGACAAATTTGTCCTGAGCAGGAATGATAAGTGACGATGATGATGATGATGATGATGATGATGATGATGATGATACCCACCGGGGAAGAGCACAGCTCCCGAGTAGAGCACATGATCTGGAGGCAGCGGCGGGGACGCGGAGGGAGAGCTCTCCGCCACCGACTCCTGGACGTCTGGAAATAAGTTTTCGACGACGAGGGAGAGTGATTATTATTTTTTTATTTTTTTTATTCTCTCGGAAATCACCCGCCCACCAAGAATGTTCACAACAGCTAACCCCCCAGAACTTACGGCGGTCTCTGGGGAGAGCCGGTGGCGGCATGTTTCACACAGCTCGAAACGAGAAAAGCAGTCGACAGTTGAGAGCAAAAGCTGCGGGCTCTACTTTGTATGCGATGCGGAGGGGGGCGTTGTGCGGTTTGCCGCCACACCGGCTGCGGCGGATGAACACACGCCGCACTTGTCTCCTACCTGTTGCTCGCCGGTTCATCATCTTCTTCCGCTCCCGTCAAACAGTTGCCTTCTCGCGGCCACTCTCTCCTGTCGACCAGGCAGGCAGGCAGGCGGGCGGGCGGACACACACACACAGCCCTCGACCGACCCGAGCCGACCCTGGAAAGTCGCCTCACAGCGGCGCCGGAGCGGAGAAGCGGGGAGAGCGCGGCTGTTTGCTGACGTCCACCGCCATGTTGCGTCCCAGCGTCCCGGCGTCCCGGCGGCGGCGGCGGCGGCACTTGTTTGTCCGAGCGAAACCCCCGCTGCTCCGGCGCCTGCTAATCGGCTAATTTATAAACTGTTAGAGGGCGGAGCGGAGGGGGACGCCGCCAGCCGGCTCCGCCTACCTGACCGTAGCCATGGTTACCCGTGGTCATATGACGCCCTGTTGGTTCCCCTGGAGAAGCAATTGTTTTAAGCAGTCGCCTACTTATCACAGCTTCAAGTAAAGTGGCTTCTCCTTCCCCCCCCCCCTCCCTCCACCTCTTTTTTGTCTTCTCCTACACTTTTATGCTCATTACAGAGAGGGAAATAGCTTCTTTTTTTTTTTTTTTTTATTAAAAAAAACATTTGAATTAGATTTATTGACTCCCACACTCTCATGGAATGAGATAAGACATTATGAAATGTATTAAAGCGTTCCTCCTCCGCTGTCTATTTGCACTGGCGAGGCAGCACATGCCTTCCGATTACCCGATTGGTCATGGAACAAGAATTCACATTTTCATATGTTGAATACGTCTTTCACAACTGCTCCTCAAATGAAGATCCGAGCGACGCCGCTCACTCTGTCACGCCTGTGCAAATCACGACCCCCCCGGTTTGGAAGCCGCAAAGGATTAGGGATTAGTGACCTCCGAATGAATCAATCTATTGATCGGTAGGTATTGCAGGATTTGAACGGTTTTAACCCCCCGGTAGACTTTTAGCCAGGATATACAACATGGATGATTAAATAGACGTATGTGCGAGAATCTATGCAGCAAAAAAAAAAAGTTTGGCGAGAGCCTGCTGATCAGGCCACTTTGTCATTGTAAGGGCTTTGTTTCAGGAACGGCCGATTCCGGATATACACTCAGCTGGTCTGACTGCATGCCTTTTTCCAATTTTCACAGAGAACCTTTTGTTTGACTCACAGTTTCTTTTATGCTCAAGGTTATTGTGAAATCAGGGACGGTAGAAAATACGGGGCGACTGTGAGGACGACAAGCAGTGAATGTAATATGTGAAAGAATGCGCTAGCGAGCTACTGGAAATATTCAATAGTCAACAGGGCGAGGAAGAAGAAGACGACGCAGCATGGCATAGTTTGCATCACGAGTTCGCAGCGCTGATGTCGTAGTACGCCCACCGCACGTTTGCAAATGTGTTTCATTTGAAGTTAACGCGTCGCAACGTTCCGCTGTGCATCCATTGCAGCATCCAGCATCGCCCTTTTTCCCACTGGCTTCCGGGCCCCTTTGAAAGCTGTCATGAGGTGAGGGGCTGAGTACAAGAAAAGGCACCAGTCAGTCAAAAGAAACACACTCCACTTGTTCTGACTGACATGTCGAGGGGGACTGTAAAAGGAGGATAATTTACCTGGAGGGAGGCGAGACGAGAGGAAACCAGACAGATCCAGTTTGTGGAGACACAGCGGTGACTTTTAACTCTGGTTTGTCAACTTCTGTCGACTCGCCAGTGATCTTTCACCCATCTCAAAGCAGCGCCCCGTGATTGATGATGTGGAAAACAGCTGAAAGGCAACCCGGCTTAATTTTGAAGCGGTTACGCCGACGTTAAAAGTACATTGCGACAAGTGTCGATCCAAGTTACCCGCTGTCGTGTGTGTAGTGTTATGCGACCAAACACCTGTTTTTCCAACTTCAATCGTCGGCCACCAGGAAAATATTTGAGATGTCAAGACGCTGGGCCAAACGATGAGTGGCCTCTTGTTGACAATGTCTCCAACCACCTCTGACCTTTTATCTGATTGTAACGTTATCCCGTTTGGCGCCAGCAGGTGTCCGTCATGCCATAGATATTAACGCTACATCAGTGACACGGTCGCCTCCGCCGGCCACATTCCTCACAACAAATGTTTCAAATGCAATCGAGTGAAAACAATGCCGTTTCATACACTGGCTCTATGTAAACATATTTAGGTCAGGCCAACAAGGGAAATACAGCTAAGGGGCGGAGCCAAAGCCAGGCCCAGTTATTATACACGGTAGGTCTCAATTATTTTGTGGTCTAAATTTTATTCAGATGTGCTTAAAGAGACAAACAAGGAAGCTGAAAACAGCAGAAGGTTGACAAAAAAAAGAAAAGAAAAGCAAAATGTTCCTTTTTGGCCTCATGGACGCACGAGGCTTCCTCGTAGTTTCAACCAGTTTAATGTTGGACATGATCAGGTAAACTCTGTAAGCCTCAGGATCCAATAACCGCTTCACGAGTTTCCACTGCACGGGCAACCCACCGTTTAGTCCCACTGCCATCTACTGGCCATGTAAGGTAATGTTGGAACAAACACGCGGGGAACACAAAGAATTCACTTCCTGTAATCCAGTTTATTTTCCTCAGCAGAAAAATGGAACACGATAAAATTAAAAAGGAGAAAATAGGACAGAATTATTTTCTTGCTCTTTTAATACATTTAACTAAATATGCCACTCTATGCTAGGGTGTAAGTAACTCAAACTGATATAAAGGTTAAATAAATCTTTTTTTCTCTAAAAGGGTACAGAAAGATAATCAATTTCTTCCCTTTCTTACATCGCTCAAACAAAAAAAAAAAGAAACAAAAAGAAAAAGAAAATCAAAAGAAAAGAAAAAAGGTTTTCAAAATATCAAAATAAGATTGAGCCAGGCTCCCGGTTTATTTCCTTCGCCGGAGATCACGGCGGGGAGAAGAAATCACAACTTGTGCATGAGGATTAGCATAGTAAGTGGTGTCCACATCCGAAGGGCTCAGCACCTGAATCAACTCTTCTTTGAACTTCCTGCAACTCAAGGAAATCCATTGCCGTTTATTTTCTTTGTTTTTTTTTTTCTTTTTCTTCAAATTTCCATACCGAACAGACGCTAACAAACGGCTCCACATCAGCGGATGGCTGTCCGTACCTGTGTCGTACAAGTTTGAAAAGCACCTACGATGTGTGTTGGACGCGGAACATGAAAGAGGAGAAGAACAAAACAAAAATGAACAAACCGACTGTGATGTCACAAATGGAAGAAGGAAAAAAAAAAAAAATTGGTTGATTTCGAGGAGAGAACGCCCCCGTGTGGAGAAGGAAGAAACTGAACAATATGCACAGCACAAAGTCCAAGCAGTCAGACTGCAGAGGCTGATTAAGACGGTGGATGACTGGCAAGAAAAAAGGGTGAAACCACGCAATTTGTCAACTTAGCTGTCGATGCAGAGCTTGAATCAGAGACGTCCACGAGTTAAGAGAGAGAGGGGGGGGGGGAATTGCACCGCAGTTTTAACTTTAAGCAACGTTGTTTTAAAGAGGTCCTAGTTTGGTAAATTTTTTGCTTAACTGCCTGTTTCTTTGTCAACAGACAGGGGGCGTCTTTGAGTAAAACCCGTTTCCCACTCTCTTCCTCAACCGTGACGTCCAAACCGATTCAAAATGAGCAACATCAGATCTGCCGTTTAGTAAGAACTGAAAAAAAAAAACAATGAGCGGAGATTATAATGCTGCAAAAAAAAAAAAAAAAAAAAGTCGCAAATAGAACCCCCCCCCCCCCCCCCCCCCCCCCAGATCAAAAAAACCCGCTCGATTCTAACCCACAAACAAAACATAAAGCAAGATAACATAAAAGGAATAAATTACAATTTGTCGCGAGGAGTGAGTGATTCATACGCTCTGCTGACCGATCGTCTACGACTAGAGAAACACTCATATGAATTTCGGGTAACTGTATTGAACCAACAACGGCGTTTGGGCGAGAAAAAAAAAAAACAACCTCTGGATTCCAATACAAATATTCAGTTGCGTTGCCCTTAATGTAAAACAACAGTACAGCTCAGTACACTGGAAAAAAAACCAGGGAGGGGAGAGGGGTCGGGGGGGTCAGAGGTCAGGGGGAGGGGGAGGAGAGGAGCTGCTACACAGAGGACTAATCCGAGAGTCCCGTCCGCTTGTGTGTGTGTCTGTGTGTGTGTGTGTGTGTTTCCGCATCGTTCCCATTTTTTTTTCTTTTTTTCTTTCCTGTCCGTGTGAGCAGAAGAACTTGGATCGGCGTCACTGTCCACCACCACGACGCCGTGGTTGCGCAGTAAAAACTGGAGCTGATCGCCGTGACAGACACGCTCAAAACATGAGGGGAAAAAAAAAGAAAGAAAGAAGGGAAGGGGAAAGACGAAAACGCGACGGCGTCCTCGCCCGATCACACTGCTGCTTTGCAGGTACCATGCATGAGCCGATGGCAGCAAGCGGTGCCGCGCATGGACCTCACTGTTGATGGAAAAAAAAAAAAGGAAAAAAGGTGAAGGAGGAGGAGAAGGAAGAAGGCGGGGCTACAGGCTGGATGCAACCGCTCGCCCCCCCCCCCCTCAGACTACGACTTTGTGATGGAGAAAATAAAAATAAATGCACAAAATAATAATAATAATAATAGTAATAATCCCGTGGAGGTGGAACAAGGTCTGGAGCGAGTCCGTCTGTCCCAACAGTTCTGCTTCTTCCTGGACTGGAGGAAGAGGAGGAGGAGGAAGAGGAGGAGGCTGGTGGTGTGACACCGCCGAGCTCGCTGGTGTTGCTTCCCTCCGCAGTCTGGAGCTGGTGGGGTGGGGTTAAGGCTGTGAGTCGGGGTGCTGTGTGTGTGTGTGTGTGTGTGTGTGTGTGTGTATGCCTGTGTGTGTGTGTGTGTGTGCGTGTGGAAAGTGTAACTGAGCTGTGCTCCGCAGATCCACCAGCAGGGGGCCCCCTTGTCCAGAGTCCACACAGACAGAGGCTCCCTGCAGGAGGCCGGAGCCTCTCCAGGGGGCGCAATGGAGCTCCGATGTGGGACGATAGCGAAGGTGTCACACCCCCTGCCCTCCCTCCTCCCCTTCCTCAAACCCCGGCCCCTCCCACTAGTCCCTCCTCCTCCTCCTTCTCCGCCTCCTCCTGCTGCTGCTGCTGCTGCTCCTGCTCCTCCTCCTCGTGGTCGTAGGTCTCGCCGAGCGGGCGTGCGGGCGGCGGGCCGATCAGGAGCACTCCTCGCCGATGCGCTGGCACGAGCGGCCCACTTTGCGCTCCAGCTTCACCATCTTGAGGACGGCTTCCTCGCGGCCGCGGCCCAGGTGGTCGAAGAGGCAGTCGTGCTGCTCGGGTAGACGGTGCAGCATGCAGAACACGTAGCCTGGAGGAGGAGGAAGAGGAGGAGACAGACAGTGAGGCAGGGCGCTGCGTCGACTCGTACTGATCATCGACGACCACGACGTGCACGCTGAGACTGGTGCACCACCGACTAGTGCTGCTGCTGCTGCTGCTGCTGCTGCTGCTGCTGTTCTGTGGGCAGCATTTCTACAACAATGGAGGAAACAAAAAGCCAGTGAAGCTGCACTCGGCTCACGGCTCACTGGCTCTGGCTGGAGGCGAAAGCAGCAGGAATAAAAAAAAAAATAGTGAATGGCCACCAGGGGGCGACACACTTGGTGTGGCTGAACTGGCAGTAATGTGCAATTACTACATGAACAAAAACATGGATGAGCCCAAGATTAGCTGAAAATGGTTTGATGCTTACGTGAAAATAGATTTGATGTAAATAGCAATTAAATCATCATCAACTATGAGTTGCATGCATGCGCTTCCTCTTCATGGGAGCACAAAAACCCTGCCGCACCAGTGGCTGACACCTTTCACTGCTCCTTCACAGGGGAATAATAATCACCTCTTTCCAGGTCTCTGGCTCTGTTTGTGTAAACTATGTTGTGTCGTGTCACACGATCCTGCACAAAACCTTTAATTACTGAAGTTGGTCATGTGACATCAGCTGTTCAACAGAGATGCATTGCTCCAAAAAAAACCAAACCAAAAAAGATGGCGTCACTCCAGAACCATCTTGCTTTTATTCATAAAGGGCAGAAATTTTGAGAGACGCTGAAGAATCTGTTGTGAATTACTTGCCTGGGTGAATAACGGAGAAATAAAAAATAAAAGTCCCTGAAACTATGAGCCAAATATAAATCCATAATAGTGAGCATCTTAAAACACTGACAACTGAAAAATTGTAAGAGTCTCACGATCATCTCCACCTGGATTATAATAATAAAAATAGATGATAATAATAATAATAATAATTAATAATAATAAATAATAATAATAACACGTTTTGTTTGTACAGCGCTAAATCCCTTTCAAAATAAAATGCCCTACTTCGCCTAAAGGCAGAACTAAAAGCTGCGGCATCGTGAACTAGTTTCTAAAAAACACTGCGGTGGGCGGCGCCGCGTTACGGCGGGTCACATGGCTTTGCTGCGGATACTGACCACAGCGGCAGGAGCCCAGTTCCTGCTGCACCAGCTCTAGTTTGGTTTGGCAGCGGTAGCAGCGCCGGCGGTTCTTCTGCTTGGGCGTCCCGCGGGCCTCCTCCTCCTCCTCCTCCTCCTCGTCGCCGTCGCCAACGCTGCCGCTCTCCTTCTCGTCCGTCCGCGGCCGCTTCTCTGGCGTCTCCTCGCTCTGCGAGCCCGACGCTGCAGGGAAACAAGGAGGCAAGCGGGTTCAGCACATTCTCCCCCAACCAAGCACAGCACCAAACAGGCCGACACACTTTTACAGTGGTTTACACACTCCACATATTTTTCTAAATAAGTGCCTTTATGAATGATGTGCTTTTTGTGTGTGCGTGTGTATAAAATCATATCTATGTACCTCTATCTATCTGTCTATGTATATATATATATATATATATATATATATATATATATATATATATATATATATATATATATATATATATATATATATATATATATATATATATATATATATATATATATATATAGAGAGAGAGAGAGAGAGAGAGAGATTTTTGGATAGTTTTAAATATTGTTGATTTTGTTATATATTGTTCATTTTATAGAGATTTTTATTTTTATATAGATTTGTAGATATTTTCAGAAATGTATATAGATATTTCATTCTTGTTATTTTTGTTCCTGCTGCTCCTTTTTCTTTCTTTCTGCACTGTGAATGCTTTTGCATGATCTATCTCTGGTGGAAAGCACTGACAAATAAAGTTCTTGAATCTTGAATCTTGTCAGTGTGATGGGGGTGTGTGGGGGAGGCGGGGTGCTGGTAGGGGAGGGTACCTGACTCTCGAGGGCGTTTTGTGGGCGTGCACAGAGTGCCTTGGGCTGTTTCCGTGGACGACGCGCCTGCAGACAAGAGAGCGGGCCGGCGTGATGAAACAACCCAACACAGAGCAACACACACTAGCTGGGCACAAACACACAAAGGCTGCACAGATCTGTTCTTTCTAGACAGCCCTCCCGGCTGGGAGCGGCGCTCCATCTGCTCACCTTCCCTCGTGCTGGCAAACGTGGACGAGGGCTCCTCGGCCGACGGCTGCTCGGGGCCCGACGGCGACGGCGAGGGCAAGAGGGATTGGCTACTGCTGCTACTGCTGCTGCTGCTGCTGCTGCTGCTCGTCTCGCTGCTGAAGACCGGCAATGGGCTACTGCCGCTGCTTTGGATGGGGGTGGAGGTGCAGTCGTCCCCCGGCTGCTTCTTCTGGATGTCTGGAGGACAGCGGACGAGCGGGTGAGCAGGGAACAGACGAGGGACGAAGCTCAACTTGGGAAAAACCGTACGCTGTACGGGGGTCAGGTGACCAGTCCACCGACCAGTGAAATCGCAGAATGCTTTGTACCTCCGCCCTCCTCAACGTGAGGTCTCGCGGGACAAGAATATGCGCTTCACACCATTTAATGGAAACTCCTGCGAATTGCAATTGCACTTTGTCGAACTATTAGAAATATATTTTAAAAAAAAAAAAGGGGATTGGTTTTTAGCAGGGAGCTGTAAACACAGGGCTAAACGGTAGCTGTGGTTCTTTGCCGATCATGTGAGGCTGCCCCGCTGGAATCCAGAAGTTATTCTTCAAAGGGAGGAGGCATTTGGTGGATGTCTCTGCAGCAGCTGAAAATCAGCTGCTTTCAAAGCAGACAATCCATATTTTTGTTGGCCAACAAAGAACAAACCGCTCAGAGCAAATGGATTATGCAAAAAAAGAAGAAGGGAAAAAAACCCAATAAAAACATCTTTGGAATAAGAGGGAAAACGTTCAGTCAACTCCACGCACGCACTCAGTGCGATCTGACCGCTGCACAAGGAATTGCAATCACTCACAGCTACTAGAAGCTCTCAAGACACTGAACTCATTATTTCTTTTGTTTGTTGGTGGGGTCATTTTCACACTCAAGTTTTTTTTTCCAGCCTCTCAGCCAATCCCGCGGGACAGCCTCCTCCACGCCGGCCTGCAAGTCGACCTCTGGCGGGCGGATCTGGCCCGGCATCGGCCGGCGCCTGCAGACTAACCCACTTCTGCTGCTCAGCCTCAATACGGCCGCCGATCCAGTCTATTCTGAGCGCCGCAGCCACCGTCTGCGATTCCCGGCCTGCGCCTCCCCACCCGCCACCCGCCCCCAGGGGCCTGGCAGACACGGCCACCATCCCCCGGAGCCACGGTGCCACGGTGCCACCCGCAGCACCTGGCGCACGGTCCGGCGTTTCCAAACGGCTCCGACGAAGCGACTTGTGACTCGCAGCCTGCGGGACGCAACAGAACCTCATTATCCTGCAGGCCGTGAAAGCACCTATTGAGCTCGGCCGACTGTTTTCCCCGCTGCACGGTGAAAGCCACCATTTGAGGGTGACACTCGCACGCCTCCCTCCCTCCCCCTCCCCCCCGTCGCCCATGAGGAGTGACTTCATGTTGTTGTTAGCATTCCTCAGCGGCATCAGCTGGCACGGCTCGCCTCCTCGCCTACAGCTTCTGCGAGGCCGCGTCTGTGCAAACAGCTCGGCGCCGCTGACAAGCGAGGGACTGTTCGCCCGCAGCCGCCCCCAGAGCGCGACGCAGGTAAACCTCAGGAGGCTTGATGTCAGGGGGCCGGCACGGCAAACATTTAAGGTATAGGTTTAATATAACCAAACAACAGCAGGTGCGAAGACGGCGGCCAACTCAGTGGTGCTGCAGTCAAGACGGCACCAACCGAGCCCAAGACTTTATCAATACTAGAGAGTCTTGAGACGGAGACCCGACCAAGACTTTATATATATATATATATAAAATAACAAAACAGGAAAAAATGACCAGTATCTTCTTTAAATTCTAAATGGAACAGCAGCATCTCTTTTCAGCAAAAGTGTCTTCGATAACTTTCTTGAACATTGTGCTGCTTTGCCAACCATTTTGAACCATTTTCAAAAAACAACTTTGCTTCATAAAATGAAACAATGAATGCACTTGGAATAAGGGGGCAGGGTGTCACTCTGGGTGTCACCAACAGAGCTGGATTCCTTTCTGTTATTATCGTGTCATTACAGTGTTGGCCGAGTCTTGACTGGTCTGGATCAAAAATCCCCAGTCCGTCCAGTCTGAGACCGAGACCAGACCCAGTAAAAAATGCCGAGACGAGACCGAGACCCTTGAAAAGTGGTCTGGAGACCAAGACCAAGACCAATCTCCAGTACTACAACACTACAAACCAGGAAAATCTGAATATTATTGTTGAGGAGGAACCAACGTCTCGGGGAAACCTGGTGAAGGACTTACCGGCAAAACATTTGGAGCAGAGGTTCATGGTTTTACTCGACCTGTGGGGACACAAACAAAGAAACAGACAAACAAACAGGTGAATGTCAAGAGGAGCTCCTCAGACACGGCCGACAAACTTTTCTACAGCCCCGACCTCCCTGTCAGGGATTATTAATTTATTTTTATTGACCTTTATTTATACTGGTTAAAAACCTGTGCGTTTCCATCACCTCTAGGGTTGCGCTAAACCTAAATATCACAATAGAAACTGGTCATATAAAACAGCTGAAGTTGGAAAAAGTTTTCCATTGAAAACACCGTTCAATGGAAACACCTGGAAATCGCAATTGCACTTTGTGGAAATTTTTAAGAAATATCGCTTTTATTTTGCGAGAAACTGTAAAGGAAACGCAGCTACTGAGACCCAGGGTCTCGTTTACAAAAGCGACCCGTGTTGGAGGACAGGGGGACAGTTGGCATTCTCAGGCAGATGACTGTGGATCCTGGTGCTGCAGGACCAGGACCGCTACAACCTCGTTTCCACGCCGGGAAACACAAACCCGTCATTGGGACGTTGCAACGCTCAGGTCCACACGTGTGACACGCCAACAACACGCTACGCGTGACGACAGCGCTGGGCTGTGTTGCCGGTCGGGGCGCTGCCTCGGCACGACTCGGCGCTGAAGCCAGCTTAAGGAGGGACAAAGCACACCTCCACGGATTACACTAAGCAAAGAGGAGCTCACTAGGTTGACTCAGGGTCCTCGAGGGCGCCACTCCCAGCAGCTATCTGCACAGGGTTGGCCTGCCGGCTTCAGCTTTCTGTGACACTCAAAGGTTCCGCAGCAAGAAGGGGAGGAAAAAAAAAAAGGGGAAAAGAAAAGCAAAACAAAACAAAACCTCTGTTGCCTTCTTGCAAGCGGCCGTGAGGCTTCAGAGGAAAATCCCTGTCATTCCAAAGCCTGACGAGAGAAAATGTGACGCTTCCTGTGCCGACAGCGGCTCACAATTCAATATAAGGCCATCTGTGGAACAAGTAGGATTTAATATTGTTTATTTTCCCACAAATTATAAATTCAATTTTAATACTAAGAACTGACAACCTACTTGCGGCTCCATTCAGTGATCTTGCTGACTGAAAACATGACGTTAACCCCCAATTAATGCAATTTCTGTGCGATCAGCGACATCAAAGATGAATTTCTGGCATTTCCCGTCGGCCTCGTTTCCCCTCCCGCGCAAACATTCCCTCATTTTGGTCCCTTTTTTCCTGAAAATTATAGAGCTTTTTCAATCACTTCGCATCCACGCCAAGTTCAAGCATCACTTCAAGTGGCAGAGAGTGGCGGAGCGGCAGGATCCACATCACTTCCTCTCAAAATTGCCGCTTGTGGCCAACAAAATTGTTTGGAGGGCGCGAGCCAAAGCCAAGTTCAGATGTTTTCACTCTGTCCTAATGGCGACGTCTTAAAAGTCTTTCAGGCCTCTGGGTTTGGTGATTCACTGGTTCTGAGAAGTTCAGAGGCGACACCGACACCGCGCGTCAGAATAGGTTTCCCAGCTGCAAACGTCGCCGCCGTCTCGAGAACGCAGGCTGTCCCGAGGCAAAAGGTGGCCTGTGGTTAAAAACACACCTTGCACAGATAGCAACACACTGCACACAAAAAAACGACAAAAAGTGATAAGGCGGCGCGGAAAGCCAACAATTATCTTTTGACCCGAGGCTAATAATTGTCTAATACGCTGCTCAATACTTCAAGATGACGGCTCGTTATCAGGCTTGGGACAACATGCCGCCACAAAACCGTGGGACACAACAACTGGCTTTGTTAAAGTGAAACGCACCGTCAACATCACTCACCAGCAAACCAACCAGCAGCGCCGCCGCCGCTAACACGTCCTTGTAATGTTAATGCTTCAAGTCAACCAGTGAAAGAGCTCAGAGTGTGCGTCTAATAGAGCAGGAGTGGGTGAACTTGATTTACAGTCCAATAAAGTGTTCCAAGAGTTTGGAACCTTGCCAGTGTTTGTGGTACAACACGTGAGCAGTGGCACACTACCTGCTCTAGAATGTTTGTACAAGAGAATTTGTTCAGCAGCGTGTCTCAAATTTGGGTTCATTTTCGCAAAACAAAAAAAAACAAAACAAAACAAAACAAAAAAATCACATTAAAGCTCAGTGAAAATTCTGCACTTTAGCCGACCTTTTTACATCGTACAGATTGCCGCAGAATTGCTATATTGTGAAAAACAAACAGATGACACGTCGCTTCGGAATCTCTTTGTGGCTCATTCCGAGGTTTCAGGAATAAGAGCTTTGAAAAATTGTGACCCGTCATCATCATCACCCAGACATGCTTCACATGTGGCTGCCACCACCTACAAGCTGGCCAGGCTTTCCTGCAACGCTAACACAACTCGCTCAAGCTGCCTTCGATTAGCACCATTGACAGCCAGTGCAGGTGCTACAATGGAAAAAATAAAATAAAATAAAGAAAAACAATTAACCCTGAGAAAATATACGGGTACTACCCGAAAAATTTGAATATCAAGTAAAAGTTGTTTTATTTGGGCAATTTAACATAAAAGATGAAACCAGCAAATTTTATTGAGCCATTACACGCAAATTGACATCTCAAGCAGTTCCTTGTTGTAACATTGCTGATTAAGATTTTCAGCTCATTAAAACCACAAAGCCACAAACTCAGAGAATTAGAATACTGTGAAAAGCTTCAGTTTTGTAGCTTCACAGAGTCCAAAGAATCCAAAACACATGCAAAAGGCTCCTGAAGCCTTTAAAAAGTCTGTCTTGTGTTGGCTCAGAAGAGTTCACACATGGGCAAATACAACAACCTTTTCAGGATATATTCTAATTTTCTGGGTAGTGCTGTATTACATACTCAGATACTAACAAACATTGATGTCAAGATTTAATGACACTTTTGTTCAGGTGTTGTGTAACGCAAACCCTACCGGCAGCTGATGTCGCTGGTTGATGCAACTCGATGTTGCAAGCATTTAAAGGCGGAATTCAATTGCCTCAAAGGAAGAGGGAAGATGTTTTGAAGGGGCCTTGAGTTTCAGGAACACATGTGACCAGGCTGGCCGGCCGGCCGGCCTGCCTGCGTGGGACAGGACAGCCGGCAGGGGCCCTTCACCCGGGGCCAGGTGTTATTCTGAGCTGAGCTCAGGCAAACAGGGGCCATAAACACACACACACACACACACACACACACACACACACACACACACACACACACACACACAGCTGACATTGGCGTCACCTGACTTTGACAGGTGGGCTTACTGGTTGCAGGTCAGTTTGCTCACATGGACCGGCACAAAATGAAGGCAAGGGGGTGGGGGGGTGGTAGTGTGTGTGAGAGAGAGAGAGAGAGAGAGAGAGAGAGAGAGAGAGAGAGAGAGAGAGGAGGGTTTGATGAGGTGGAGGTGATGGGTGGTCGAGAGAGAGATAGAGGGAGGAAAAAAAGCATGTCACGTGACTTACATGTTCGACAACGATAGTGCCCAACGGTCTGACTGTACATACTTCTGGTTGTATTGAAATACCTCACGGTAAAATTAGTGACGTGACAGTAAATGCATGTGCCGCACGGTGGTCGCCCGTCACAGCACAGGGGGAGCTGTCTCACTCGGTGGAGAAGCTCGATAAAATGCCTTAAAATGTACTTATTTAAATGGCTAGGGTTTAAAATAAAACCTTTACAAATCGATCGTTAGCAACCGATTAATGGTAAATTAAACCGTTTTTAGCCGAACGGGATAACGCCAGAGACATTAGTGAATCACATCCGGTATGCAACACACATCCATCACTTGACAAGACCGACTGTAAAAAAAAAAAAAAAAAAAAAAAAAAAAAAAAAAAGAAGAAGAAAAAGACAGAGGCTCTTTGAAACTAATTATTTAGTCGAAATAACTGATTCGTTTCGACACTTCGCCCGAGTCGTTATGTGTATTTTTCGCTAATCTTCGAGCAGCTTCGAGTACAGAAAGGGAAGAAGGGGAAAAAAAGAAATAGGGGGAAGGTTTAAAAGGAACCTGCTGGCAATAAATCATGTTCGGTCTCGGGTACGTCATCTCCTGGGTCACAAATGTGCTTAAAAATCGCCACACTTGACGATTAAATGTCGCGCACGACGAGCGGAATGAAGAAAGTGACGAGAAACGGAGGAAAGCCTTGAGAAAAAGGAAGCTATTTTGCGAAGCTAGCTGGCTTATTTATGAGCTAACTTCCCAACCCCCCACCCTCGGCCTGTACAACAGAACAACAACAATGGGTTCGGACTAGTTGAACCCGTTGAGCCCCTTTTCTTTCAAGAAGAGGGAGGAAAAAAATCATCCGGATGTAGCTTTCAACGCGAGACAGCGGATAAAATACACTTTGTATGCGGTTTAAATCTTACCCCCAGAATCCACACGGGCACCGGGGAGGTAGACTCGGAGGTTTGCTCCGTTCACTTGTGTCTCCCATGACTTCCAACACAAAAAAAATCCCCCCCGATATGGAAACGCGAGGCTGGGGATGAGTCCGGGGCCTGCTCGCTTCAATGGAGGAAGGGGGGGTGGGAGAGAAAAAACCCGAACCCGACAGCCCAAGTTTGGAGGAAAAAAATATGAAAATCTCTCGGTTTTAAAGTCCACAAGTCGGCGAAAAACAGTGGCGAGGCCACCCGCTGTCGGCCATACGGGGAAGGAAAACAGCCCTTTCCGTTAAGTCAAAGAAAAAGGGCTCAGTTTGAGCTGGAATAATTGAACGGCACTCAAAGCAATCAGCTGGACATTCGGGCGATACCACCGCGCAGAGGGATCCGGGGGGAGTCCCGGCTTTTAATACCCTCGGCAAAAGCGCTCCGGAGGACCTGGCGCTTTTGAAACGTGCCGATAAAAGAAGTTGAAACTACGGTCGGGGCTCGGGGAGGGTGCGGAGCAGCGAGAATCCAGCCACAGGCCAAGGCCCTCCCCTCTTATCAGCTCCTGACCACCCCTACTCACACGTCGCCCGCTGATGCGAATTATGCCCGACCGGAAACGAGTCCATCAAACCAGAAATGTCAATATTGCTCAACAAGAGGGACAAAATAAAAGACACAAAGCGTGGCGTCATGGTGCAGTTTCTTTTGCCCATTTTACGGGACTTTGTTGAGTTGATTCGCTTTGTTTGTCACTCTCGCTTTACCGAGTGACTTTGATGAGGTGCGAATTCCGTTTTTACTGCCAAACGAGACATGGCCCTGCAGCGCATTTGTGATTGTGAACAGGGAGACATTGTGTCACTGTCAGCGTTATAAAAAAAAAAAAAAAACAGCCGTGACAAAAACACCAGGAGAATATTGTGTTGTGCATTTGCAGATATGTTTGGAGCGTAATAAAACCTGACTTGATTGGACCAGCGGCCACCAAATGCCTCTGGCTGGTGAGCACATTTATCCAATGTACTTTGAGAGACAATAAAAGGAGACAATGTAACATCTTCTTTTTCCTTTTTTTTATGGACGTCTGTTTTGCGTGTAATCTTTTCCTCATCAAGAGGGCGGAATTTGATCTCATAAGATCCACTTTAAATGGTGGTTAAACAAATGTGCACTTCATCAAATGACTACACGATTAACCCGAGAATTGAGAGCTTTTTCACAACTGACAAATAACATTTGCCCATTCCAGATGAGCTTTGGAAATAAAATAAAAATGTATGCATTTAATTTTCTTTTACTATTCCTTTTCTTGGCACCAACAATGTTTATTTATTTATTTATTTATTTATTTAAGGGAAAGCACATTCAAAGTGGTTTTAAGTGTGTCCTGCCCATAGAGTAGCACTTTGGGCTCGACCACACACCGGTGTCTTCTGCCGGGCTCGCACAGAAACACGTGCACTCATCAATCAGTTGACAGAGGCTCACTGAGAGAGAGAATACTGTATTGCTTGTTTTACAGACCCCACTGTGACCCCCCCCCCCCTCCCCTCCCTCACAGCAACACACATTCATAGACAGAGTCTTTTTTTTCATAGTCACATTTTTGCTGGGCAATGTGTCGAATGAGAGGCAGTGAAATGCAAACACACACGTCAATGTTCAAAACTGATAGATATATATATATGCATCTTAAGTAAAACTAAATTAAAAGGTGGCTAAAGGAAGAGGGAGTGTCTTCTCTACATCACAATGGAACCCGAACAAAGTCCTGTTTTAGCTCTATGATTAGATAATCAGGAAGACGTTATCCAGCTATCTGCTAAGTTCTAAAACATTGACACGATGCTCCGAGAAAACACAGCAGAGTCATCCAGGGTACTTCAGTGTTTTCAAAGTCACACGGAACATCAAATCAATAGGTTCAAACCGAAGGAGACATTCACAGACAGACGACCCAAAAGTGCAACATCAGGACATAAAAGGAAACAAACGAGGAACCGTAGCACTGATAGCTTAACTATGAAACAGAGTTTCAAAACAACAATACCAACAACAGCAACAACAAAAACAAAAAAACAAAACAGAGATTCTCCGAGCAAGGAAGCGTTTAAATTAATAAAGAAAAAACAAACAGAAACGTGTATGACATCCAGCACGTCAGTACTGTTCTTCAGTCAGAAGACCCAAGCTGCAACCTTTTTTTTTTTCTGAGTACTTGAGTAAAAATAAAGTGCTAACAGCAGCTGCTTATCCGTCTACTGTATTTGAACCCACTCTTCTGTTGCCCCCACAGTGTTGTGCATACAGAATTTGGTCCGAGCCCCTCAGCCTAAATGAACTTGACCCTAATCGATTCCCTGAAGCCTTTGTGCTGAGCTGCTCGAGTGCTTCAAATACTAAATTAAGACAATTCTAAACTTCAGGGAGGTTTGCTTTGTTGTTTCTTTGAGGTATGAATTTCACCAGACGAGTGCCACAGTTTACGGCCGTCTGGTGAGCGCATCTCTTTATAAAAGACTTAACAGCTTCTCCTTTATATATATATGCAGACGCATACTGGGATTAAGTGCATACAAATGCCACAGGATGCTTTTGGCAACTGTTTAAAGAATTGAACTCTGACGTCTGAAAAATATGTTCTGCTACTCCCATAGACTGATGGTAAGCAAAGAGAGTAGCCTAACTTTGTTTTAAGACAATTCTTACAAAAATAGCCTGTGTAATGGATAAAATTCACACTTTTTTTTTGGAAAAAGGATTACCTAGTAAAATTCAGATCATTCATAACCCTCCCCGCCAACCCTCCCACCCATCTTGATCTGGTCTGGCAGCTCTTTGGTGGTTCAGCGAGACCACAGTTCAGCGCGAGCCAAGAGTCCCCGTTTGTGATAATGTACCTTCATAGAAACACACGAGCCAGTGGATGCACTATCGACCTGCTTCAAACCGGGAAGACTGAAGCCTTCATAAATAACAGCCGCTACAGACACACCCGTTCCCTAAATGTTGCACTTGTGACAGACGAGACGGATGGGGGCGGGAGGGGGGAGGGGCGACGACGCGGCGGCGGCGGCGGCCGCCGTTAGCAGCGCTTGTAGCAGTGCAATCTGGATGACGACGATGACGAAGGCTGTGCAAAATGGCGTACGGCCTCGCTGGCAATGAGGTGGCCGTGACGACAGCGGCGGCGGGGGCGGGGCTTAGTGGTGGGGCTGCGTGGAGGACGAGGAGGAGGAGGAGGAGGGCGAGGAGGGCAGCAGGCTGTGTGTGCGCGAGGGGCGCTGAGGTCGCGGCTGCTGGGAGGCGGTGCCGGGGTCGGGGGGGTCCAGGCCCGGACTGCCTTCCGTCACCTCCGTGTCCAGCTGGGCCGGACACTCGAAGTGGACGCAGTGGAACACCTGGGTGGGGTGGGGGTGCAGGACATCAACACTGAGAGTTTGCTGCAAGGAAGGAAGTAGTTTTTTTAACTTCTTCCTCCTTTTTCAAACCAAGTGCAGTACTTTATGGTTTTCCTTTTTTATTACTTTTTTTTTGTTTCTTTCCTTTGTATGTACAAATACATTTTAGACATACGTCATACATGTTCAAAATCAACTTATTCAATCAATTCAATCAATAATAAAAAGAGATGCTCAAAGGTTTTGGCCTCTGCATTTCTTTGTTTTCACGTTGACTGTAATTTCTGGTATTGCAGCGGCATTATTAAAAGACAGCAGAAATGATGGAAATGAATGCCAGTAAAGGGCGTTCTATTCATTCATTTATTTTTACCTCATTGGCTGTGTTGTGAGTCCCGACAATACGGATGAAGGAAGCAGGGTTCTTGTCAAACTTGAGCGTCTGCCACGATCTGCAAGAGAAATAATTAAAAAAAAAAAAACATCCAAACTGGAAGGTCACATATTGTGGCTGCAGCCCCAATATTTTAGTTTTTGACTTTTACAAAACGGTTTGACGCAACCTGTAGAAGCACGTCTGCTTTAAATTTGCAGCCTAGATCACAATCACAAATCACACAAGAGCTTTTCATCTCGCTCTTGTCCAAGAGGTTGTTTCCAGGCCAGCTGGCTCCCTTTATAAGAAACCAACAGAAGAGGAGAACGCCTGACGCTCACCGACACGACATCCTGGTGCGGTCCACCACCTTGGTCCACTGCTGCTGGTTGGTGGAGAGCTCGATGTAGTAGCTGTACGAGCGCTCGTCGCAGTCCCAGAGCAGCAGCCTGAACGGAGACACACACGGAGGTGAAGGCGACGAAACGGATAAAACAAGACGTCGACTCGAACCAGAGACGACCGCTTAGTGATCGGGCGACATTGTGAAATTAAACAGCAGTGACTGTAAAGAACGAAAGAGGAAGGATTTTTTTTTTCAGGTTTCCAATTTGAGAATAAAGTTAAAATGTTGAGATGACAGATGAAATTTCGAGCATAAAGTTGACGTAAAAAAGACAACATTTTGTGAATAAAACTTAAATTTCGAAGTAAATCAAAATGTCCATAATAAAGTCAAAGGCTCTATGCTCTAGAGGAGCGCTTCCGTTTCTCTCTCTCTCCTCTCTGACTCGCTCGCACCTCAAGGAGCTGATGGAGTAGGGCTGAGCCAGCTGGATGACGATGGCCCCCGAGCCCAGCTGGTGGCAGGTGTAGCCCGAGTCCCAGTCGTAGTTGCGGGTGTCGCCGTTGAGCAAGGCGTTTCTGCTGCGGCTCACGCCCTCGATGACGCTGGCGCACGCCGACACGGTGGCCACGTTCTCGCCGGGGACTGTGGGGGTTCGACGCAGAGGTTAGAGTCACACTTAGAGAGAGCGAGGGAGTGAGAGAGAGAGACGGAGAGAGAGAGAGAGAGAGAGAGAGAGAGAGAGAGAGAGAGAGAGAGAGAGAGGGCGGCGAGTCAGCCCTGTCTTACCCAGGAGGCCGTTCTCCAGCGTGTAAGAACGGTTGGTGAACATGCACTCGAAAGCCACCAGGTGGAAGACCTTGTTGACCGTGTTGTGCGTTCCTACGATGCGGACGTACCTGGGGAAAGCCAACGTGACGCATTAGTGAGTGTTTCACCCCCGCGATGCATCGAGGCTCTTCTTCTAAACGCCGCAGTCTCCTGCTGGGAAAAGCTCACCTGCAAACTTGAGGTGTGAAGAACAGATTCTGCCAAGAGCGGCAAAGAAACTTGGAATGATCCACAACGCGGACCCAGTCGAGCTCGTCCATGGAGACCTCGATGTAGTAGGAGTAGGACCTGAAACAGCCGTTGACAAGGTCATTAACAAAAAAAAATCTTCATTTATAAAACAAAATAAATATTGGAGGTGAACTGAAAAGCTAATGAATCTCGTGATATTTTTTTTTAAAAACACCAAAGCTAAAAAATAATAACTTATATTAATAACTGCACATGAATTTAAACATGTCAAAGCTTCTTCTTATTTTCCTCCATTAGCTTGGTCGTCCATCTCACCGGCTGTCCCGGTCCCACAGCAGCAGGCGGACGTGGTTGATGATGGAGGCCTGGCCCAGTTTGACCTGGATCCCGGCCCTGC
The DNA here is from genome assembly GCF_046127955.1 of Nelusetta ayraudi. NCBI lineage: Eukaryota > Metazoa > Chordata > Actinopteri > Tetraodontiformes > Monacanthidae > Nelusetta > Nelusetta ayraudi. Next base: position 392,140 of record NW_027466190.1, on the reverse strand, counting down.
CGTCCTCCTCGATGGGGTGTCTGGAGAAGCCGTGGTCCAGGTCGTAGTTCTGCGTGTCTCCGTCCAGCAACGCCGATTTCAGCTCTCCCTTTACCACCTGGGCGCCGTACTTCATGGTGGCGATGTTTTCTTCCGGGACTGAAAACCAAAGAGAGAGGCATAAACGTTTGGGGAAAAAAAAACAAAAAAAACACACGACGACGTGCAGCTGACTGGCAGAGAAGGAGTGGCACTGACTCAGCATGCCGCGGTAGTTCAGGTCCATGTTGCGGCTCTCCGAGCGGATCTTGATGGCGTCCAGCAGGTCGTCGGGGGTCAACAGGCCCGACGGCCTCACCACGTTCAGCATCTCGGTCAGGGTCATGAGGGGCAGCCGCACCGCTGCCATCACTTCCTGGGTGTCGTCCCCGTCCACGTGCTGCCGGCACCAGCGGCTCAGGGCCAGGAAAATCTCCTTCTCCGTGGCAGCAAAGGAGTTGCGCTGCACCACCGTCAGCAGCGCAGTCTGCAAAGTCGAGGACCTTTAACTCAGACGTCTGCTTAAAGATAGATTCTGTAATTGTACACTTTTACTGTAATATTTCCTTACGTTTTCTGGGCTTAAAATATTTTCATAATCATAATTATCCTTAAATTTCCCTGTAAGTATTTGAAACAAGAAATCTGCCACTAAAACTCACTGAAACTCAGCCTTTATGTGACTCAAAAACAACTCCAAAGATCTTTCAAACTGTGGAGGCAAAATGAACGAGATGCGGTCTGGCCCGACCTTTGACCCACACATTCCTACCTTGGAGAGCAAGAGGAAACCGTCAGAATTGAGCACTTCGGGCGCGTGTCTGTCCATGTAGGCACAGCAGGCTGCACTGAGCGCGCTCAGCGAGTAGAGGCTGGCCACGTCGAACACCAGGCAGACGTTGTTTGTGTGCAGGATGGTGCGCAGGAACTCCGAGGTGGAGTCTTCCAGCGGCTGCAGGCCGTAGCGGTGGGCGAGGCCCAGGAAGTCCAGCAGCACCTCCTCCCGGGCCGAGCTGAGGCTGGCCCGGCCCGTGTACAGGTAGTGGAGCAGCATGGAGAAGGCCTCGGCACGGGTCTCCTGCAGACACACCTCGGCCTGGGGCTGGGACTCCTTCATTCCGCCGTACAGCAGAGCCCTGAGAGGCACACAAACAAGACTGAATCCTCCTTTGACCTCTGTTGTAGTGCTGAGATTGGTCCTGGTCTCCAGACCACTTTTTAAGGGTCCGGGTCTTATCTTGGACTCTTAGGCATTTTTACTGGGTCTGGTCTTGGACTGGACGGACTGGACTGGGGATTTTTGATCCAGACCAGTCAAGACTCAGCCAACACTGTAATAACACGATAATAACGGAAAAGAATCCAGCTGCTGCTGTTTTACACTCTGCTAGTGACCCCCAGAGTGGCACCCTGCCCCCTTATTCCAAGTAAATGTATTTTTTTTTTTTTTTGGATAATGGTTCAAAATAGTTGGCAAAGCAGCAAAATGTTAAAGAAAATGATTAAAAGACACCTTGCTGAAGAGAGATGTTGCTGTTCGATTAAGAAGCAAACTTTGATATATAAAGTTTTGGTCTTGTCTCGATCTTTATACTCTCCAGTCTTGATAATGTCTTGGTCTCGGTTGGTGCCGTCTTGACCACAACACTACCTTTGACACACAAACAACACGAAAACCCGTCTGTCTGTCTGCCACTTACCTGAAATAGTGGCAGCGGGCGGCCAGGATGACCCGGTGCGCCGGGAAGCGCTTCCCCTCCACGACGAAGGTGACATCGCTGTACTCCTCGCCGAGCACCAGCTGGCCCAGCTGCTCCGACAGCAGGTGGACGTGGTCGATCTCCGACACGGAGGCCAGCGGACGCAGGGGGTGGCTGTTGCTCATGGTCGCCGTGGCCGCCACGGTCACATCTGACGTGGGATGGAGGCAAGGAGCCACTGGGTGGTTGCGAGGTGGCGCCGCTGGGTGGGTGGTGGAAGAGCCAGCACCTCAGGACAGGACTCAGCTGTTCATCTGCATTCACAGGAGAAAGGCCACTCCTTCAAAGACTCAAACGTACAGATTCTAGACGGAGAAGGCAGATGGTTTGAGAGAGGAGCGAAGGAAAGGCGTTTGTGTCGACCTGCAGCAACGCTCTCTCAACAGAGGGCGAGGACTCCATCTCTCTCAGCCACATACAAGACAGTCTTGAGGACCCCCCCCCACACACACAGAAGATTGAACCGCCCTTCACACCTTTCCTCAAAGGAGTCTGACGACTCACATGATGGCAGGGCAAAAGTAGGAGGCACACTGATAGTGGGTCTTCAGATTTAACGACCCTCATGAAGTTCACTCGATTAGCAGAATCAACACCTCTTTGATGATCAAACACCTTTTGTTGAACAATCAACACCTTGCTAATAGAAGGTACCATCAGCCTTAGCCCCAAACAAATACCTGGGACTCTCCAAGCCCTTTCAGAACTGACGAAGCCTGAGGATAACAGGCGAAGAGTCTTCAAGACCACAAGAACAAGTCTCGTTTCCCCCAACTGAACCTTTCTACCTTGAGATGATGATATGTTTTCTTATCATTTTTATTGGTGTTTTTAAATCCTTATTGTGGCTATATTTCACTGTTGATTGTGTTGCTGCTATTGTCAGACACACATTGACACTGTCCTGTCTTGTGATCTATTGCTGCTGTAACAACGAGAATTCACCACTCGGGGAATCAATAAAGTTTTATTCTATTCTATTCTAGACGGGGTTGGCGGTTAGCTTGTAGCCTGCGAGGCTAGCTCAATGCTAGCGAGCTAACAGCAGACAAACGATCTTTAAGGGTTGTTTGTCGACGTGTTGAACATGCAAGCGAAGGCGTACTCGTCAATGCTGGTGAACGATTCGCTTCTTTAAGCAAACGACTCTAAAAAAAAGTTCGCTTGAAAGCAGCATGTGGAGGTAAATGGCTGTCTTGTTTACAGCCGCTGCTGTCATGGACATTTGACACCTGAGCAGACGTTAGCGAACACTGGACTACCGATTCGTTTTTGTCTCACTTTCCGTGGTTAAAACTCACCAAGCGGCTCTCGGTCGATCCTGTGTGCAGACTAAGATTAATTATAAAAAACAAAAACAACACAAAGTTGTTTATTTATTTATCTTTGGTAGAAAAACAAATCGGCGACAAACTGCAGTAAATCCACAGTCCTTCCAACATCACACAGACGGAAAACCGATTCTGGGTCAACGACGAGAGCTTCCGGTTCGGCGGAGGGGTTTTCAAAAATAAGAGCGTCGAAGAAAAATCTTGCCAGAACGGTGCGAAATGTTGAAAAACAAAAAAACAAAAACAAAAAAAAACACCACAAAAAAATTTCAAAGCGACAAAACTGCTTTGGTCAAAGCTTTGAACATTGAATAATAAAGGAATAAGACTGTTTTTTGCAGTTTCATGTAATACACACGCAAAAGAACAACCTATATATATAAAAAAGCTAAACTATCATAACACAGCTTCCAAAGGTTCCTGGTGTCAGTAAATAAACAGAACATGACATACAAACATCAATCATATTATTATGAAAATACTCCTTGAGTATCAATGTGCTTAACAAACATATGGAGCTGAATGTATCAATGCAATTATCTTTTAGTTGTTTTTTTCTCTTCACTACTCTTTGTTGAGTATTCTGCCTGCAGTTATGTCTACTTATCCCACTACAAGCCATTTTTGTTGCACTATCAAAAATATAAAAAAACAGTTTAAAAGAAAAAATGAAATGTAAAAATAAGCAGAGAACATAAGGATTCCGCTCTAGCGCGATGGATTGACTGACGCGTAGATGTGGCTGGGATCCGTGGAAGAGGCCTTTACAGTGGAGTAGGTCACTTCTTCAAACCGGCTCTCATCATTTTTATCGCGAACCTGCCCGGAAACAGTAACGTTAAGGATTTGACACGTAAAATGTTCAGAACAGCATAACAGACAGAACGCATCATTGCCTGCGTTTTTAGGAACTGGCCTGTTTGATTGCGCAACAAAATTTAGGTTTATCTAGGTTAACACATTAAAACGTCTCATTCACCGCCATCCTCAGGGGAAACTTTTAAAAAGACTTACTTTGGCTTTCCGGATCCCGGTAAAGTTGACTGAGGTGTAGAAAACCCCATCCTCCTCATTGGCCTGCACAGCGTCAGAACACTGCCTATTTTCAGCGCCCATGTTTTTGTTTATGCTCAAATTGTCCGTCGTGTGCGTTTTTCTCGCTGTGAATGAAAAAAATAGACTTGATGTGCTGGTGCTTAGAGAGGAAATCCAGCCCAAAGTTTTTGTGTGCTCACTCACCTTTGTTTCTCTTACACCACAGAACCGTCGCACAGGTCAGAGTGCAAGCTGCAGCCAAAAGCACAGTTGCAATGACACCCAGCCACCACCAGTCTGGAGACACAATGAAAGTCACAGACGGGACTGAGACACATTACGCAGAGGGAACATTGGTAAAGTTGCTTTGGCCAAAGATGGGACCTTTAAACAGCGATGCGTATCATTCTAACATTGTTCTTAAGTATTTTCTAACTGTTGGCTCAGCAGAAACGACAGAGTTGCTACCTTTAAGGTCAGTTGGAAGATTGTCTAGCGCAGTCGTTGTTGACTGAGTTGTCGTCCCTATGCTCGAAACGACAAAGTTGTTACCTTTAGGGTCAGTTGGAAGATTGTCAAGCGCAGTTGTTGTTGACTGAGTTGTCGTCCCTGTGTTCCTCCCTAAACAGATTAGAGGAACTCCATGAGTTGAATTTGATCCCGCCACAATAGTAATGCTTGTTAAAATTATTTAAAAAAAAAAAAAAAAGATTAGATATTGCTTGAATTCTTACCTGAAGGCTGAGGGTGGAAGAGAAACGTATGCTCGTCATTCTTATTTTCCACGATACACCATAAAGAAGTGAACCTTTTTTTGAATTCATGCTGATAGACTGTAAACTTCTGAGAGATCTTGCAGAGAGACGATGGAATCAAGCGAGGCCAAGTCAATTTATCACGGCTGCCTTTGAACATAAGGTACACTTTGAATGTGCACGGCTTGTGCGTCGCCACGTTGCAGGTTAATGTCGCCTCATCTTTGATCTCCACCTCACTCACTGGTTGCCATGGAGACGAGAAGGTGGGATAAAAAACATTCAGTTTGTTAGATCGACTGGCCCCATGCGTGATGCCAATTTTCATGATGAAGTTGCACTTTATGAAATTTGATATTGACGACATAAAACAAAGCCACTAGTCAATACTTCGGAGAGTCAGTATTGGCGAAAATTATATTTGACTGTGATCCATCAAACATCATCAGTTACAACCAACGCAATAGAGATCATAGACAATTGCCGCACACTGTGATCAACAAGTTTCTGAGGTGAAAATGACTCACTGGTCACAACAGCCAGCTCCACTACGGTATCTTGTCCTTCTTTCTTCCCTGACCGGTACTGCTGACAGTGGTACCGTCCAGCATCCTCAGCTGTGACGCTCTTTATTTCCAGAGAACAATTCTCCAGAACTTTCAGTCTGTGCACTTTATTTACGTCGAGCCTCGTGGATGTGATTTGACCCAGAGTGATCAGTTCTACTGGAGTTTTTATTGAGCGGTAAAACACCCACGTCGTGGCGTCACACTTCGTCTGGTCGTCTATCAGCTGATCACAGTTTAAGGAGATGGTGTCATTCTCAAGCAGGACTGCTGCTGCTGCTGCTGCTGCGGGTGAGAGGAAACCAAACCAGGGAAAAACAACCTGAGAGAAAACGGACTCAGTCAAAAACACTGATCCTAAACGTTCTGTTCCACGCCAGCCTTACCTGAACCCCTCAGCAGCAGCAGAAACGGCAACAGCCTGGCCGACGCCTTCATCCATTCGACGCCACACATTGTCTTTCTTCAAACCTCACTCCGTGAATCTCACATCTGTGGCACGCCGAAGATTTGCAACTTCCTAAAAAAACAGCTTCACTTCCTCATAGTGGCCAACATCTGCGTATATGTGGGCGGATGTAGTTCACTTTTTTATTTTCTACTTCACTCTATCACCCTTGGATGACGAGTGTACATCTCGTGCTTTTTATCTCTTGGAACGATCGAGAGATAACTTTATTTGCCCTGAAATGAACACAAAAGACGAGTTTTAGGGGTAACCAATAGTTTAATAGATTTGTTGTTTTTTTTTAAATGTAGATAGGAAAGACATGACATACGAAATAAAAATTGTCCCAGATCTTTGTTGCATGGAGACGTCGGAGCGTGTGCTTACAACTGGAGTGGAATCATTTCAAAACACTGCAATGAAAACGGGCAGTTTTCTGCTACGGTGACACAATTTTCCGTTGAAGTGACGTCACAGAGGTCAAGAAGATCCGGCAGCTGCCCGCATTCACGGAAAACCATTCAGAAAAAAAGAAGAAAAAGAAAAAAAACAACATGAGGTACAAACATTGTGCCAAAGTCCGAGACACTGTGCTGCTTCGACAGGTTTCCTGCAATCCTGCAGGCAGGAGAAGGCGAGGAAGAGGTCCGTGTCTGAGAAGAAGAAAAACATGTACGTCCACACGAAGCCACGCCCGCCTTCAACGCGACGATTATCTGCAGATTCAACACACCCACACGTTCACATCTGACCGGAATCAATGCTGCCCGTCCATCTGTCTACTCGGATTGACAAGACAACCACTTTCACGCTTCATCCGCTGACAGAACCAAAGGATGGAACAAGTTTATCATCATATTCTAGTCACAGTTGCAGTATCTGACTAGTTTGCGTGCTGTGTTGCAGCAAGCGCTTCCATTACGGCAGACTGGAGCTGCAACAGTTTTTTTTTTACTGACAAGATAAATGTGTACTACAACTCTGTTAAATACCAGATAATGGGTCTGAATCCAATAAGTAATAACAATAAGTGCTACAGACAAACACAAAAAAAAAAGCTTTTTTTTTCTTGTAATATTGTTACACTACTACAACTAAAGAGTTCAGAGCTATTGTCCCAAGACGAAGTGCTTTGGTTATTTCCAATCTTGTCATCTCTGTGTAAGTCACACCAAAATATTTCTGCCCCAGATGCTTTCGTGACGTCGTCAGTCAAACTTAGGCAAAGGACATTGTTCATTTCAGACAATGTCCAAAAAAAAATATTTTGATTGTAATCGAAAAGAGATAAAAATCTGACATTCACAAGCCTGGAAAAATCACAATGAAACAAACAAACAAACAAAAACAAACAAAACGGACAGAGTAGCTTTGGATAACCAATGAACTCACTAATTCGGAGTGTTTTATGCAAGAACTGAGGAATCTGCACACCGGGCAAAATGAAGCATTGATCAGAGGAAATAAGTGAAGTGACAGGAGGGGAGCGCGATGTCCCATGAGGTCAACCTTTCTAGATATTAAAAACATTTAGTCTCTTACCAATAAAATGATTGTATATATAAAAAACTGGCAATTCCATAATTCAGTGCAGACCTCGTCCCCCTCTGGTGGAAGTAACGGTTACTACACGGTCGATATTGACAAGCGGTCATGATGGATGTAGCTTAACGTCATTTGTGCGAGTCAACTTAAAAAGCCTGCCGCCCAGGTTTCAGATGTGTATGGCTTGATATGAACGTACAGTCAGTGCAAGAGCTCACAGACAGAGGGAGCTCTGGACGCTGCCTTTGCACAGCGGCTGCTTGTCGAGACTTTTCACATTGTCGTCTTCTCTTCCGTCCGCCGAGGCACCGACCGACGGGCCTCGCAGTCCTTGATTCCACACTCGGCTCTCCTCCAGCTGGACCCGTGTTCAAGAAAGGGAAGAGCGCCCCTCGCTGGCCAAACCTCGTTGTGGCTTTTCTGTTTTTGATTTGTCCGCAACCAGAGTCATTTCTGAAAGAGATCTGTCAGCACCAGGAAGTCCTCTCCTGCACTCTAATGCCAGCTGGTGAATTTATCAAAGTGGTGGGTCAAAGCTTTGGAATATCAAAACATGGTTTTCCTGCCCTTCCTGATTTTTTTTTTTTTCAGTGCAAATCAGTAAGAAAAGTCTCTTGTTGCCTCACACACTGCAGGAGCTGCTTTAACAAAGTGCTTCAGTTTGCAGGGGACATTGTCAACCTCAGTAACAAAACTAGAATCTCATTAAAACAAGGAAAAAATATACAGGGACAGCAGTCCACGATATATTATGTACGTTTGCACAGGCTCTTTTTTTTTTTTTTTTTTTTTTTTTTTTTAAAAAGAAAGGTCATCAACGAAAGGCTGCCTGTTCAGAGGTGGCTGTCATGGCTTTACATGGTCGTAAACACGAGACGTTGATCGAGCTGCCGCAGGAGACAAACTTAACACACTCCCTCTAAAACATTCACATGTCTTCATTGTCAAATTTGAATCGCTAAAAATCACAACGTCCGTTTCCTTTGCACAGGAAACGATTGACATTGCGACAGTCGGAACTCCCTCAACAGCTTTAACGTCTCTCAAAGCACAGACAGTGTGTGGAATTCTGGGAAAATGTGCCACAGATTTTTTTTTTTTTTAAAAACTCCCTCTAATGTATTGCAGTGTGTTAAGGTCTGATTTAAGTCGATTTTAATTTCACTTTTGTTTTGTTTTTTCTTGTCTTGTTTTTTTTTTGCTGTTCACCACCAATCAAACTAGCTCCAATTTAAAACTTGAACTGCGGTCATTGATCCTGAACCTTCAGCAGCGACTTGAGGTGGACGCTCATCTGCTCCCGGCTTTGGCCGCTGTGCTGAGGCTCGTTCTCTCCCACCCAATGGCTGGGAGGTTTGGGTAAGACACTGGGTGAGGGCGGCTCACTGAACTTGGCTCCAGCGTAGACCTTGTCGCCGTCCTTTAGGCACTCTGGCGAGACCTCGGCGGGCAGCGCGTTGACCATCTTGGCATTGTTGCTGGGGTGGAGGGGCTTCTTCTGCTCCTGGAGCAAGGAGGGCTTACTGGGGCTGCTGTGCTCACTCTTCTTGGGCACCTGGCCCTGCTTCGGCTTCCGGCTCTTTGCACTTCCATTTTGGGTGATGGGCTCGTGTCTGGAGAGGATGCGGACAGGTTGCGCACCTGGCTGCACGGTCCCTCGCTCCAGTCTGCCGCCTTTCAGCAGCTACAAAAACCAAACAAACAATTACACACATATTTATAAATGTATATTTTAAGAAAGGAGGGATTTAACTGGGCAATTCAGTCAAATCAGAGTCTGGCTTAAAATGATTACTAAATATAGTGAGTGGATTAACTGTCAGTGGCGATGTGCACTGACTTACACAACATATTATTATTGTGTAAAAACATTTTTTAAAAGGCTCGACAAAACAAAACTTGAATTCTGGTCAATTGCCTTCAGATATGCTGCTTCCTGGTCATGGAACATGGACATACAGAAGGATCTGAGGCTACCTGAACAGATCGCTTTGGGGGAATTTCAGTCGGTTTTAGAGGATCGAGAAACCACTCGTTTTTAAATTGTTTTGCTACTGAAATGTTTGAAGTTTTTTGGACCGGTTGCGTGTTCTTGTGTTAATGCTGTCAGTCATTTGTGGTCCTAACTGTAGTGTGTGACTGCTGCTGTTGTTTTGTTGTTGTTGTATGTACTGCGGTAACTTTGTATTTTGCTGCCCCCTTGGTCAGGTCACTCTTGAAAAAGAGATTTTAATCTGAAAGAGCCTTTTTCCTTGGTTAAATAAAGAGTATAATTGGTTGAATTGATACAAACATGTAACTTCATCTTCCAGGATCTGGCCATGAGATGCAATAAATTGATGATGATAATAATAATAACGTACGCTGAAAACGGAAGTTCTGCATTTTGCATCGGAACTTTACAGTTTCGTCGTCATAGTTTGTTGTGTTAAAAGGACCGGATGACAATGTGAACGTGACACTTTCGTTTTCACAGTGACAGGAATTGAGCACTGCGTCATTTCAAACAGCCTCCAGCAACAGGGGGCATTTAAACGCCCTTAAATACACGTGTATTTTTGCGAACACATTTACTTGAATGTAAGCTGCCATGAAAAAAAACAAAAACGAAATTGAAACGTTTACGTGAAAGAAATTAGTTTCGGTTGAATTAGAGCCCGATTTGATATTTTTCGTCGATTTTACATGATTGTAAACTTATCCGAGCTTATGCCAAAATTTAAAAAAAGAGAAGAAAAATGATAATCATAGGGTTAACTGTATGTAAGCAGCCTTCACTAAAACGCCACGACCGAGCGCCGAACTGTTGTTTTTCAGCCGCAGTGTAGCAGCAGCAGCAGCAGCAGCAGAACCAAAGGCAGCCAACGAAAACAACCCCGGAAGTTCACCTCTCTCTTCAGCCCCTGGTTGAGATGGTGGAGGGTCAGGATGGTCTGGGCGCCGACGGGGAGCTCCGAACCGGGCTGCCGGTTGCCAGACGGGACCGCCAACGTGTTATTGTTGTTGTGGTCGGCCAGGCGGATGCCGGGGCCGCCTTTCGGGGCTTTGTGATGATGCGGTGACCGCAGCTTCTTCCCTCCTTTCTTCAGCAGCGCCTGCCTCGCTTTGTTGCCCAGGTTCAGCCCATCGCCGCCCGATAACGGCGACCTTGGGTTGTTGTTCTCGACGTTGCCGATGTTGCCTTCATCGCAGTTTGCCTGAGCTTCGTCCAACATCTTTGTGAACTCGCGAAAACATAGACGAAAAGCGTCGACTTCCTCCGCTTCAGCTAACAACGCCACAGGCTAACAGCTAACAGGCTAGCCGAGCTTTTTTTTTTTTCTTCCTTCTTCTTCCCTCCTTCGCTTGCGGATAATAAAAACACGTTCGTTCGTATCGAATGACTCTGTCGTCAGAAATGTTACCGACACAACGTAGCGTTTTTCTGTATGCCGTCGAAATTTAAAACGTAGAATTTGGAACATAAATTCTTTGTTGTTAAAAATAAGACAACCCGACGTTCTCTGTCCCGTGATGGCGTCGGCGGCTGCGAGCTTAAAAAGCAACAACAGTTTTGTTGAGTTAGATAAACCGAATCACACTACTTCCGGTTATAAACGTAACAATAAAAGTAAATCCTTTAATATGAAATCAGAATGGTTTACCTGCCACGCCTAGTTTCTGTAAACAGATGTCAAACAGCGTAAATAGCACACATGTTTTCAAACAGATCAAGGTTTTAATAAACTTCCCACACATTGCTGTGATTGACGCAGTGTAAACTTTTATTTTGTAGACTCAGTATCCGGACTCAATGTAGTTTTATGCGTAACTTGACAAATGTCTTTTTCATTTCCTGTGTTCGACAAGGGGCGTGTCTGACTTTTTCCCGTAAGTGACGTTTCGTATTTCTAGTTGGTGAAAACGCTCTGAAGGCACCACACAAATAAGAATTAAACAAAGAGAAATATAATCTAAAAAACAAAAAACAAAGCTGATCCATACGTTATCAATACATCACAATTCAGCTCTGTTAAGTTTGCTGATTAAAATTGAAAAACAGTAACAAGAATTATTATGACGATAATACACAGACGCTAACTTCAAGTTTGGTATCAGTTTAGAAAATTTGAAACACATGGTCTTTAAAACGTACTTTCAAACACTGGTTAAAAATTGAGTTCCCTCACACACATTAGATCTTTCATGCTTTTTAAAGTGCACAGGAATCAGGTAAAATTGAAAGACTAGTGGGTGAAAGCAAGCGGATGTTTTAACTCTACGCTATGATATTTGGCAAGAAACTTAAAGGCAAGACTGAAACTTTCACTGGAGGACGAAATTGTCAGTGCAAACAAAAATTGCTACAAACTGTAGAGAAATTGGACATAAAGATCTAAGCATCCATCCTTGTGAGTTCAGCACACTTGGTTTGTCACCTCGACGGAGGAAGGCAGGGCGGGAATCAGGGCTGTGACTCTGCCTGAGGGTCATCGTAGATGTAGCTGCCGACTCCTCCAGTGTTCACTCCTGAGACAGAGCCAAGGCAGAGGGTCAAATGTCAGGCTTTCAAAATAAAGCAATTCCAGGAGCTATAGAAAAAAACTTAACAAAATAAAAAAATAAAAAAAAACTCTGATGATATGAAGAAAATACTTCCTGCCATTCAGAAAGAGCCAATGAGACTCCTTCATTACCAGGTGAAGCTCTTGGTAACACCATGTCTCACATCTTCACCCTTCACCCCAACCTTCTAACTCAGGCATGGGCAAACTACGGCCCGGGGGCCATATCCGGCCCGGCAAACGTTATCATCCGGCCCACCAAACTTGAGGAAATTATACTGAGAGTAAGTCAAATTTTAGAACACATTTTGCCCACTCGTGATAAAGCTTTCCCACCTCTGTCCTAACCTGCTTCCCCCATGTAAGAGCGTTTGGCCCTACGTACCTTTGGGTCCAAACAGGACTGCGTAGCACGGTTTGTGACAGTATGGCTGACCGTCATGCTGCATGAAAATAGAGGGTAGGGAAGGGAATCAAAGGTGAAAGAAACGTTTTTGCGTCCTACTGTGGATCTACAACACCTGACCTGCATCTCATTTTTTGCATAAAAATACACTATCAGTCAAAGGTTTGGACACACCTGTTTCTTCTTTATCTTGACTACTTTCTACATTGTAGATACACACTGAAGACATTGAATATATGACCAAGGTATGTGGATTAATGTGGAAGAAGAAAAAAAAATGTTACCTAAATATGTTATGTTATATATTTTTCATATGAAGGGTGGCCATTCTAGATCATCTAAAATATAAAACTTGTTTGAGTTATTTCACACTTTATTGTTTGATACATATTCCATATGTGTTCATTCATAGTGCTGATACCTTGAGAGACAATCAACAATATAAGTAGTCGTGAAAATGAAAGAAAAACCATTAAATCAGAAGAATGTGTCTAAACTTTTGACTGCTAGTGCAGCTCAGAGGAACAAACGTTGCCAATGTCTACTCAGTTTTATGTCCATGATTTATTTTATATGCATTTCAAGTGCCAATGGTCATTTCCCCCCCTTGTTGTGTGGTTCAGTCCCTCACCTCCGCGTGGCTGCCGGCAGCCAGAGTCTTGCTGCATCTCTCGCAGCGCAGGCAGGGCCGGTGCCAGTTCTTGCCCAGAGACGACACCTTCTCGGCTGCAGAAACACAGCAAGAGAAGAGTTTTCCAGGGATCACCCCCCAACTCCTCCACCCCCGGACCCCTCAGCATCCCTGTGCGAACACAAACGTCTCCGTGCTTACCAAAATACACCGTCTTGTTGCACCTCGGGCAGACGTTGGGTCCTCCTGAGAAGGAGGAGAAGCTCGCGGCTGAAGAAAAGAAAATATGAATCATTTCTCGAGTCTCCGGCAATTTCTGTGATGTCTCCGGCTTGATTAGATTCTCTTCCTCGCTGCCTGCTGTTCCTGCCCCTGTAGCACACGATGAATTTCTATGCCTCCTGATGAGCTCCTTCTATTTTTTGATCCTGCACATGCGGCGTGTCTCACCCTTCACTGGTCCCCTTGCCGAGGTTTTCTTCTCCTCCTCCTGTGGTTTGCCGTCTGTTTCGAGTGAACCGGCAGCCGGGGCCTCGCCGGCGGGTTTGTCATACACGTAGGAACCAGCTCCGCCGATGTTCACGCCTGCCACGCAAAAACAATGCAGATTTTTCAGAATTAAAAAAAAAAAAGAAAGCTTGATAATTTCCTCTTTAACAGAGTGAAGTGAGCTTGCACCTTTTGGTCCAAAGAGGGCGGCGTAGCAGGGCTTGTGACAGAAAGGCTTCCCGTCATGCTGCGAACAACAACCAGACTTTGTCATCGTTTTCAACCACAATGTGAAAACTTAGTTCAGTTTCTGTGGAATTAAGGTTTACACAAACAATCCTCTCCTTCATTTTCTGATAAACTCTGTCCAGCTGCCATCTTCACCACCGGCTGTGATCACCAAACTCTCAATATGAGAGAGATTTTCCAGAATTGTTTTTTTAATGCTCAATTTAGAAACGTGTGTTTGACACGTCGAGCTGTCATACCTCGGCGTGGCCTCCGGGGTTCAGTGTCTTGTTGCAACGCTCGCACTTCAGACAGAACTTGTGCCAGTCTTTGCCCAAAGACGACACCTTCTCAGCTGCAGGGGAGGAAGAAGACGAGGCAGCGATCAGTGTACGTTCAACATAATCATCTTAGTTTAAAAGTGCTTTGAGAAATATTAAAGTCGACAAATGAAATGAAATGAATGCCATTTTTACAACGAGGTGTTAGGATACAGAAGTTTAACATTTAAGGAGATGTAATCCAGATTCTTTCAAGTGCAGCACACAAAAATATTGTTTTCTAAGTGAGCACAGAGTGCTGCGTTATGAAGCAAACGGTTGAAAGTGGTAGAAAACACTTGACAAACACTTGATCTCACATTCTTTCCACTGTGTTTCAGAAGAAAGCAGAGCGACGCGAACAAATTGGGCCCTTACGATCTCTCTGAGCTTTCGGCCGTGAACTGAGAGTTCAGTTTACTTTGCACTCTGATGCTTTGCGCTTCTGTAAGACAGGAGCTGATGTAGCCACAGAAACCAAAATTCGAATGAAATACAAACACGTCATCGCCGTACTGTTTAAATAAAGTTCTCCTAGAATTAGAGTCTCGCTGAACACACTAAACACTGCGCTCTGCTCCCTCCCACTCCATCAAGTATCCACCACATATTTTTCCTCTGCGAGCCTGGATGGAGCTGCAGAGGGGGCAGGAGGAAGGAGGGCACTGATCTGTTTGTCCTCCTCCCAGAATATCCCAGCAGATACACCGGGCTCCTGATACAGTATGACACTTCCTGTTTAGGCTCAGAGGCCAGCCTGTCACTGTGATACGTGACAGCTTGATATGCGATGGGAAGTCACCTTGGCCCACAGTGAGCGTCAGCGTCGGAGCTCGTTAGGCTCATACTTTCCGCACGCTATCATGCTAGCCATAAACTCTGAAATCCCCAGAATCAACCGTGCAGATAAACATAACTTGGACTCAGATTGTTCAAACACATCACTTTTTGACCTGAGCGAGAGTTTACAGCTCACTATTCCACTCGGTTGCAATCACGTTGCCTTTTGAGTGACGAAACATCATCTGAGCGCCGGAGGACTCTTCATTTTCTAAATAATAAACACCTGACAAGAGCGTTTGACTTGCTGCATACTTTCCAGTCCATTATTGTGATTTGCTGAACCTGCAGCACAGGTTTGGCTGTTGCCGTGCTGCACAGAGGATAGGAAAAAAAAAAAAAAACATATAAAGAGGATTGATGCAACGCCAGGGCAATCAATTAATTATTCACAGCGCCATGTGGTCAAGCTGCAAAAATCAAATGGATTCTAAGTACCGTGCAAAATGTAGAATTTTCTGCCACTGCCGCTGTAATCACACCCAAAGACAGCACACCAACCATAGGCCAGACCTGTCTGGTGAGTGGGTGTGAGAGTGTGGCAGTCTCCAACGCTGACATTAATCGAGACGTCAAGTGCGTGGTGCATTTCAAATCGCCCACTTCTGCACAAAACACACAATACCTGAGGTGAGTGAAGTGCGTCCTCGATCACATCTGTGCACTCGAGTGCAGAGTGACGGTGCAGGAGAAGAGGCGTTAATGGCGTCACGAACTAAAGTTGGCAACACAGGCCATCGCTGGCTAGTTAATGCAGTGGCAGCCACTGTGGTGTGTTTTAAACAGTCATTCGTTTCACAATAAGCATTTTGTTTATGTGGCAAAAATGTGTGTTGTCTTGTCATGCGCCGAAAATAGTATTAGTCTTGACATGAATCCATCACTCATGCATGCACTGCAGGGAAGAAAACCAACAGAAGCATGACGTGGGGACACTCTCGTGACTCTCATGACATCTGGAACACACTCTTGTGGCGCTACGCTGGTTTGGCTACAGCCGGGGCAGCGGCGCAACCCATGAAAATCACACGCTTATGTCGCAGCGCGTGCATTTGCTTCCCAACGGTCTGCACATAGAGGGCATATCATGTGAGATTTGGTGCCACGATAACATGTTGTTTGTTCCGTGGAATACGTCGTGCTCTCATTCCTTTAAACAGTCGTCACGACCGGCCACTTATAGCTCATGGCTGACCAATCAGAGCCTGGGAATTCCATCTGTAAGATGGCACATGTGACGCTGAAGAATTTGTATCTTTGCAAAAAAAAACAAAAAACACTGAACTATGGGGAAAATTCAACAAAACTGTGACTTTTAGCTGTTTTAATCCTTGCGAGTCAGGGAGGCGGAACTGTTTGGTGACATGGGAGAGTTGAACCTCGGCCGTGTGTCAGGTCTCTGCTTAGTAAATGGCCATAAATCACTGTGGCTCTGTGGGAACTTTTCTCCATGTGATTTTTTTTTTTTTTTTTTTAAACTGCACTGTTGCAGTGAAGGATTCCCTGATGACCAGAACTGACCTTTAATAAAGCGGGGCAGAAAAAATTAAAAATAACACACATATATGTGAAACAAATACACACACACACACACACACACACACACACACACACACACACACACACACACACACACACACATATGTTTTTTCGCCTACCAATTGTGTATAGGTGCGGCCATATCAACCCACTATAAACGTGACTGATGATTTATTTAGATCAAATATTAAAAATAATCAATACTGTTCCCACTATGTTCGGTGGTGTAGCGATACATCCCTTTTCCTTAGTGAACTCAGCCAAGGCTCGATAGTTTACGACAAAATAAAATGACGACAGTTGAAAGGAAAAGGATGACAAAGGATGAGAGAACGTGAGAGACTCCTCGTGGGAGGCGGGTGAGGAGTAAAAAAAAAAAAAAAAAAAAACACTCACCGAAATACACCGTCTTGTCGCATTTTGGACATTTGGACGCCATGATCCCGCTGGAACAAAGAGACGGACGCACAAACGACGGTGCTCGGTGCTCGGCGCGTGTGTCTGCGGCGCGGACACACCTCGCACGGAGGATGGAGAGCAGGGCGGGTGGGCGGGTGGGCGGCGGCGGCGGGGCTGTGATGCTGCCAGAAGAGGTTCCGACGCCCCGCCCCTTGCAAAGCCGCGCCCCCGCTGACATCATGCACTAGTGTGGTTGCAACTGTGTTAGTTAGAAAAGAGGAGGAAAAATCAACCATTTTCCCGTATTTGTTTATGGATTGTTCGTTTTTTAATGTTGGTGCCATGTGTATATGTTGATTGATTTATTTTACATTTTGCTGTTATTATCTTTCCCACTCAATAATGGGCCTTTGATTGCGCACTTGTGCGCTTGAAGCCAACACGCCACAGAACAGAAAAAGGAAAAACAAATCCATGTTCCTATAGGAAGGAAAGAATGAAGGATCTTTGTGTGCAGATAAATAAAGAGATAAATGAAAAGAAGAGCAATGTTTGGACCTTTGGGAGATAAACAGTCTGATCTTTTTATCTTCTTTGTTTTAATAGTGCAGGGCTTTCCCTGTGTTTATTTTTCTAAAAAGAAAAACAAATGTGTGCATGTGTGATTTGAGCGATGTCACCCCGCCTCCTCTGTTTGTTTCTGCTGTGTGGTTGTTAGGTTACGACGCCTGTCCAAGCACCTCCTCACTGGGAATGTTAAGTGACGCTCCGCAGCTCCCAAGACCTTTGTACATTTTTGGAGGCACATACCAGAAGAGCCAACATTAAAAAAAAAAAAAAAGAAAGAAATCCTGATTTTTAATACTGATGAAGATGAACTGAAATCCACATTGCAACATTGCAAAAAGGAGTCAGTAATTAGTTGTGATGTGGCATTTTCAAATTGACCGTGTCATTGCACGGGCTAATAGGTACATGTTTACGAAGAGTATTGCAGAATTAAGATCACCTCCATGTTCATTGTTGCCCCTCAAAAATCCTTAAAAGTCTGGAGTTTGAGATTAACATGGACACTGAGGTTCACCAGTTTTCGTCCCCAAAGGCAAACATTCCTGTTCCTTCTTGGATCAAGAGGTGGTCAGAATAACTTTAAAGATGGTAACATGTAAATACTCAGGAAGGTCAACGCACCAACTTCTGCTTCAGTGTGAAAAAATGGACTCGGCTCTTCCGTCATAGGATGAACATGAGAATTTTTTTTAATAATAATATTACATTAGACTTGGTCCCAAAGAGAACATGCTCCTCTTTAGGACCAGTTTTATCAATATTCACTGCTCAAACTCACTTTATGATGGGTTGTTGTGGGATAAACACATTGACAGAAAGATGGAAATGGCGGCTTTTTCCACTTGGCCATGAGCGATCCGGGGCCTGGGAATGCGCCCATCTTAAAATAAACACTTTCAGATTGCGTTGCTGTGTGTTTTTGGCAGAGACCTCTGCAACGACTACATGTTTGGGGTCCACTCCGAAACAGCTCCTGTCTCATATCTGCCTAAAAGGCTTTTACGGCCTGCATATTTATCTGTGGGTGAGCTGCTTTGACCGCTTCCTCGCTGTGGATGCTCAAGAATCGAGGATGATAAAACACGGACGCGGCTGTTCGACATCCAAGGTAAAAAGTTTGTTTTGACTGCATACATACTGTACAGCGGTCAGATATTCCACTTGAATAACTGAGATAATGTCACCATCTAAATATTATTATAAGGCTATGGCTAAGACACAATGCAAGACTTTATAAATGGTGCATCTATCACATTTGGATTAATAAAGTAACTGGAAATGGATGAATGGAATGAATAACGCTGCTATAAAAGAAGAATATGGAAATTAAGTGGCTAAAATAATTGTTTATTATATATATATATTTATATACGGTACTTTTTTGTAATTCTGTTTGAAAAAAAAACTGAAGACCCGAAATAAACAGGTTTAAACAGAATTAATAGATATTTAGAATATTCCTTTATTGTTTACTCTGTATGTATATCTCAATCTCGACAAATATAACAATGATCATTTGATGATACTTTACATACAACATACTATAAGGAGGCCCTAAGGAGAGAGCTTAAGAACTCTTTGTCTCATATGTGCAGGTCATAACAGAGGAACCTGTGCAGAAAAGGTCAAGATTCTCACCTAAAATCCCAGAACAAAACTGAGAACCCTTTCATAAAGAGCTCACAGTGTGCTCAATAACTAAATACTTGGTATATAGGTGGTAAATAGATTGGTTCCTGGCTACATAAGTGCTGCCATATTAGTCCCCATACTGTTGTCTGAGTGACACTGACGACTCAAGATTGCGCAAGAGAAACCCGGGATAAAGTGGCTGTGTGAAGTTTGTGCTGAAGGTGTGGAGGTGGTGCAGTTTGCAGGATGCGGCTGCGTAGAAAGACAGAGTCCCGGCAGGGTAGTCGACGTAAACAGCCACTCTTTTAGAGCTCGGGACCAGCGGGATGACTTTCTCTTTGTTGTTGTGCCAGAATGAGTAACCGGCTTCTGAGCACTTCAGACACCAGGACTGCGGATTCCTTCCCAGCAAGTTGGCGGTCCCGTTTCCTCTCCCGATCCCCTTGTAAGCGACGCCGATGGACACCCAGCCGGTCCACTCGGCTACCCAGAAGTGACGGCCTGTCAGATTTTCCCGACACAGCAGCTGGTGACAGGTGAATCTTTCCGAATGATCGGGGTACGGGCGCTCCCGTGCCATGCCCTTCACCATCCTGTCACAGTCAGAGAGCTCTAGGCTGCGGTTTGCCGTGTTACCATCCAGAGTGAGTTCACAAGCATCTAAGGAACAGAGTGAGCACAGCATACACAACATAGCACAGCGGTTGAGTTGCCATCTGATACCAGAGGCAGTTGCCGGAGATAAACCTAGAAACAAATACTCACATTTCCGCAATCCTGGCCTTAGCATTTGCCTTCCACAGTGATCCACTCTTTAAGGACACACACGGATTTGCATTTGTTAATGATACACTAATAAGAGAAGCTTTGAGTGAAAAAGTTTTCGGTCCTTACCGGAGACTCTCCAGTCTCCACAGTGGGTCTTGCCGTCCTTTGGTCAACAGACTCACTCCTACTTCTCCTGGGTGGTTGTAACTCATGTCCAGCGCCCTGAGATGAGAGGTGTTGGCCTTCAGAGCAAAGGCCAGGGCAGTGCAGCCCTTCTCTGTGACCATACAGCCCGAAAGACTGCAAAGAAGATCAATATTTGGGAATGTATCTTGTGCCTCAACACACTATTACATATCGGCAAGAACTATATGTTCGAACCATACCTCAGTATTTCCAGAATACAGTGAGGACTCTCCAGTCCGGCAGCCAGCAGCTGGACTCCTGAGTCCTGCAGGTCGTTGTTACTCAGGTCCAGCTCCTTCAAGCTGGACAAACTGGAACTCAGATCAGATGCCAGCATTTTACAGATTCTCTGGGATAGGTTACAGTCAGCCAATCTGATAGAAATGCACAAACATGACACACTAAAAAAAAGTTTCACAAGAGAATGTAGTGAAGATGTTGTCAATAAATCCAGGTCGCTTTACACCTACACAGCTTTTCTGGAGGCTTTGACGACTGGTAGGAGCCTCAGCAGTGCCTCTTCCAACAGCGAGTACTCCTTCAGGTTAAAAACATCCAGATATTTTCCTGACGACAGCAGGATGAAGCCCAGAGCTGACCATTGAGCTGGAGACAGTTTTTTTGTGTCAAGACTCCCTGACCTCATATACTGTTGGACCTCCTCCACAAGGGTGTGATCATTCAGCTCATTCAGACATTGGAAAAGATTAATGCTTCTTTCAGGCGATAGATTTTTCTGAAGCTTCATCTTGATGTACTTGGCCACCATGTGATTTGTCTTTGGGATGACTCTTGTTTTGCCCACCAAGTCTTGCAGGAACATCTGGTTGCTTTCCAAGGAGAGACCTACAAGGAAACGGAGGAAGAGATCGAGGTGTCCGGTAGGACTGTTCAGTGCCTTCTTCACTGCACAGTGGTAGAGCTGCAATGCTTTGGTGTTTTTCAAAAGTGCCGAAGTCTGGCCTTTAGTCTTCTTCTCTGACAGAGGGCTGACCCCAGAACTCGTGAAGGTCAGGTGAACGTAAAGAGCTGCCAGAAACTCCTGAATGCTCAAGTGGACAAAGGAGAACACCTTGTCCTGGTAGAGGCCTCTCTCCTCTTTGAAGATCTGTGTGAAAACCCCTGAGTGCACTGAAGCTGCTGTGATATCAATGCCGCATTCTGCCACGTCTGACTCATAGAAGATCAGATTACCCATCCTTAAATGCTCAAATGCCAACTTTCCAAGAGCGACAATCATCTTCCTTGTGTCGAAGTTCCCCTGCACATCTGTGCCAGCGCCTCCGTCATACTTGGCTTTCTTGAGGTTTAACTGAACCACCAGGAAGTGGATATGCATCTCCGTCAGGGTCCTGGGAAACTCGGACTCAGCTATGTTCTTCAGCGCATCCTCCAATACGGTGGAAGTGATCCAGCAGAAGATGGGGATGTGACACATGGTGTAGAGGCTTTGCGATGCCTTGACATGGGAGATGATCTTGTTGGCCTGCTGCTCATCTTTGAACCTCAATCTGAAGTACTCTTCTTTCTGTCGATCGGTGAACCCCCTGATCTCTGTCACCCGGTCGACGCACTCGGGAGGAATCTGAGCACCTGCCGCAGGCCTTGTGGTAATCCAGAGATGGGCGGAAGGAAGCAGGTTCCCTCTGATGAGGTTCGTCAGGAGCACGTCCAAAGAGGCGGGTTGTTTTACATCAGTCAGGATCTCATTGTTTCGGAAGTCCAGGGGGAGCCGGCACTCATCCAGTCCATCAAAGATGAACAAGACCTGGAAATCTTCAAAGTGACAGATACCGGCCTCTTTAATCCCAACGAAGAAATGATGTATAAGTTCCACCAAATTGAACTTTTTGTCTTTGACCAAATTGAGTTCCCTGAGAGGCATCGGAAGCATGAAGTGTACATCCCTGTTGCCTTTCCCCTCAGCCCAGTCTAGAGTTACCTTCTGAGTAAGGAGAGTCTTCCCAATGCCAGCCACGCCCTGCGTCAAAACTGTACGGACATGTTTGCCTTTATCACCACAAAAGGGCTTAAAAATATCTTCCACCTTGACTGTTACCTCAGATATGTCTGACCCCTGTTGTTTCCTTTCAATCTGTCTGATCTCGTGTTCATTCCGAGATGCTGTGGTTCCCCGCATTGTGATGAAGACTTCTGTAAAGATCTGGTTGAGAGGCGTTGGGTTGCCTGTTTTAGCCAGTCCCTCATACACGTGCTGGTGTCTCTTCCTCATGAAGGACTTAAGTTGATGGCCAATGCTTGTAGATCTTGTTTCTTGAAAATAAATGTGAAAGCATTAAATCAAGAGTATTTGTTTTTTCTACATCAGTAAGAAATATCAGTGTAACTGGTACTCAAAATTCTTACTGCTCAGCAGCCATTCAGCTAGTTGTTCCTGCTTCATCATCGTCAGGAAGTCCAGAGTGATTTTTAGAAAGGCGTGTTCGCTGCTACTTGGTGCTTCTCCTTCCTTAGGGTCGTGGTCTCCGCTCTGGAAGTCAAACTCTGAACTCAGCACTCTTTGGAGCTTATCCAGCTCAGTCTTCACGAAACTCATAATTTTTTCCTGAAGGATCTAAAACACATTCAAATGAAAAAAAAAACAAAGAAACGGTCACTTGCAGCATTTAGGAGCTACATGAAAACCCTGAGCTAAGCAAGATCCTCGTGCGCTGCCAAAACTGATCAACCAACCAGTTTAATTTTCATATTTTTCAGTCACACACCAAAAATATTGAGGCTCGATCGGTTTTATGGTTCTGGGCACTGATGACTGGTTGGCTTTCCTGGAAAAATCTGTCAAAAAAAAAGAAAAAAAAGGGAATGTTTAGACAAATTATAAGAGGTAAATACCATGTGATACATCATTAATAAAAAAGAAAAAGAAAGCAAAATCCTTGCATTTTATCAGCCGAACTATCTCCATCCTTGAAGATAATTGGTGGAATCATTGACCGGTCGCTCTTCATGGACACACAAGTGGCTCCAGGTGAGTCCCGTTCTGGCTGATGTGTTCTGAGCAACAACAAAAAAAGGTATGCATTTTGCAATTTAAAAAAAAAGAAAAAAATTCAGATTAAACTAGGCCGCCAATGCCCACGATTTACCTCGCCTCCAGATTTTCCATGTTATCGTCGGCTGAGGGACATTTGATTCTGAAGCCCGTCGGTCGATACATGGAGTGGTCCCGCTTGAGGAGCCCACTGGCGTGCAAGTCCTCGGTCTGATGGTAGCAGCTAAAGGACACATGTTAATAATTTCAGGCTGAAGGAAGGAATTGAACTGCTGCGGTCGCTGCATGCTTGCATTCCATTACAAGTATCTTACTGTCATTGAGCGCAGGAAAACAAAACTGAGGCAGAGAAACAGGTTGACTGACATTCCTAGTTTCCAATTCACTCGGGATTTTACAGGCGTCTCACCTTGCCACCTCAGAACCGCTGTTGTCGCCCATCCTCGGGCTGGGTAGGCATCTCCCTGTCTGCCTCCTCACGCTGAAGCATGGCAACACCCTGCAAACACACAGCGACTTCAGACAGGACGGCCCAGTCAGATTCATTTTGCCATCTCACAGCAGGAGGTGTGGCCGCTGCTTGGTGTTATAAAAATACATGTGACCTTCACAGTCTCAGTCGCCCTGACTGGTGGCTTGAAAATATAAAAACAAAAAAACAAAACAAAAACACCTTACTGATGAGTCACCAGGATATAGATGAACAAGATGGTCATACTTTTAATAGAATCAATTCATCCAAAAATAAATCCAATGTCCCAATGGTTGTTTTTTTCATTAGTCGTTAACTATTCATGGATAATATGTAAATATACTCTTGGTTTTCTTTTGTTCAGACAGACAATAGCTTAAACTGATGTTACCTGCTGTCTAAGAGTATATCTACCAGTGAAGACAGAATGAACATTTTCAATCTGATAATATGTAAAATTTTAAAATTTCATTTTTCAAGGACAAGAAGAGTTCCCAAGAGAGGTCCCTCCCAAAAGTTTAAGGTTAAGTTGTGAAGAGGATACATTTTTTTAAAAAAAATATCAGAAACTGATTCAGCATCTGAATTATTGAATTCACAGGTGCATATATTACAAAACAACGTTGGCTTGCGATACAGTTTCAGTACGACTTTATCTCTAAATAAGTTCAGGATTGACTCACTCAAACTCTTAAATACTAACTACATTCACTTACATTTGTTCACACACATTCACAATATTGTAAGCGTTTGCAAAACAAAGTAAAAGTTAACTCTAACAGCGGACCTAAGAAAAAGGAGTTCATGCTCACCCATTGGTGTCTTGTCAGGCAACAGAGCAACAACGTTCCCAAGACATCGCCTCTACACTATCACGGAAACGAAAAGCTTTAACGGCTTTCCTGGAATGTATTACAGTTCAAGCTCGTCAGACTTGCTCTGCCTGTGTTGCTGCATTTGTTGGTTGTTGATGATAATAAAAGCTCTCTTAGTCTGTGGATGGGCTTGATTGTCCTAATGCATTTCTGTCTCTGATTGCTGCAGACAGCTGCATTGGGAACACTTCAATCATAGGATCCATAGGATAAAAGACCTCCACCTGCACCGGCTCCCTCTTTTACCTGCCAGCACTGTCTCCAACAACACTGCACCTCACACATACACTCCACGCACATCTAAACCACTAATGTTGCTGACCAACACATCCCATGCTCATTTCATTGAATTTATTTAGTTAGATTCCAATAAATACGTTTAAAAAGCTGCTATCGGTGCAATAAAGTGCACATTAGCAAGATCTGTTGTTCAGTCTTATTGCTGCTGGAATGAAAGACCTGCTGAACCTCTCAGTTCTGCAGTGCATCGAGAGCAGTCGATCACAGAGCGACCACAATGTCATGCAGGGGGTGACCATCGTTGCCAAGGTTGGACTTCATCAAGGCCATCACTCTGCTCTCTGCCAGTTCTCCACCAGACTCCACCCCACTTCCCATCACTGACACACACTTCCTGAGCAGCTTGTCAAGCCGGTTCCCCTCCCTTGTTGTCATGCAGTTTCCCCAGCGCACAACCGCAAAGAACACTGCACCTGCAGCGGCAACTGCACTGATGAAAGAGGTCCAACATTCATGACAGACATTGAATGACTTTAGCCACCGAAGAAAAAAAGAGTCTGCTTTGTCCTTTTGTGTATGCTGCATTTGCATGCACCGACCAGTGCAGTTTATTATCCACATGGACCCCCAGATACTTGTAGCTTTGAACCACCTCAGTGGTGTCTCCCTCAACTACCACCACCAGATGGTGTGCCTAATTGTGCCTTCCGTGGCCCAAAGTCCACCATCATCTCCTTAGTTTTGCATGCATTGAGGAGCAGTCCATTGCACTTGCTCCAGTGTGTGACGTTGGAGATGACCCTGGAGGTAGTGTCGAGGGAGACGGTGGCCCAGTCTGGAGGAAAGTGGAGAAAACTGACTGACTGCTTTGCTCATCATGTTTGCGCTGTCTTGGCTGTGGTCTGTATGGAACCGCTGCGAGGTAACCCACCGTAGTCACCAGCGGCCACGGCCTCGGCCCCCAATGGGGATAAAAGATCTGCATAGAGATGATACAAGTGGGTGTGATGAAACGGGACAGGAAGTGAGTGTTTGTCGGAGATCAGTTTGGGCCGTCACTGTGGTCTGCGCCACACATGACCACAGCATCATTGCAATGGTTTTGCTGAAGCATCTTGAGTCAGGTCCTCAAACCACAAGAGTGTTAATCAATACCAGTGGAGCATTTCGACATGTACTTGCTCCGCTTTAAGAATTGAATACCTTTTATTTTTAGATTAAGACTCTTTCCACGTGTCTTTTTTAATGTGACATCCAGAAAAATGCACAAAAGTGAACGGACAGCGGCTGCTAAAACTGAAATTGTTGCTAAAAATGAATTTACAGGAAAAAGCAATGATCACGATAAGGCGGATGCATGTGACTCAACTCAGGAAATGGTTGGTTCATTTCATCCTCTCACCATAACTTGTTGAGATGACAAACAGTTGAGTTGAACAATGGGGGAGTTCTGGAAGCCTTTATTTGTGAACTTGCTGCTTTGCACCACAGGTAAGGATGGACACACGGTTCTGCTTGAGACTGAAGCTGCTCCCTGGCTAAACCTTTCCTTCATTCTCCAATGACAGCAGTGGTCGGACAGCAAAAGGAGCTCCTGAAGAAAAAAGGAGATAATGTATATCTGCCGTGTACAAATGTGCGGAGGTGTGACCAGATCCAGTGGTGGTTCAAAGCTCCATGGAATCCCCTGCTGGAGCAGATTCCACTTCCGGCGCCTGGTTCCACTTTGAGCAACAGAAAGATGCTCCAGGAGGACTGCACTCTGGTTCTGTTGGGGGTGCAAGAGGTGGATGCTGGCTACTACATGTGCACCGTGATGGAGCTGGAAGTGGTCCAGATTTATCTGGCTGTCCTCACAAGTAAGTACCACTCGGGATTAATGGATGCTAGAGAGCCGGTGTTCATTCCCTCCTCAGTCCGAGACACTGCTGTCCGTGGCTGCACCTTGAGGTCGCGACGCCAAAAATCAGCAATAAGGTCGGAGGCACAGTGCTGTAGAGCAAAGCTTCTTCTGTTCTACTCCTCTCGTCGTCTGCTTGAGACTATATAATGAGGCATATAAATGAATGCCTCATTTCAAAACGGGTGGCTCAAAAATGTTATTTTTTAAAAAAAAGTTAAAAGTACATCATTGCAGAAGTTGAATCTTGTCCTCAACAGTAAACGAGCTGATGGAGAACAACATCATATCCGTGGATTGCAGCATTTCCTCCACCTTGCCTTGTCCAACGGTGTTGTTTGAATCATCCGTCCGCGGATTGGACTTGGGTCTCTACGACTGCTATGCGGTTGTGAAATTTCCAAGAAGTCTGCTGGCCGAGTACTACCGAAGGACATCAACATTACTCACCTTGTTGTGTAGCGTGGGCAACATTCCCAGACCTATATTCTTCGGATACACACCGACTTTAGGACTAGGATTGTGTAAGTTCAGTCGCGTCAGTTCTCTGGTGAACTCAGCTCAGGTTTGATGAGTCGTTCTCGTCTGCGCAGGCAACGACGAAGAGACGACAACAACGGAAAGTCCAGAAAAGGAAAACAAGGCTGCGACAACAGCACAAAAAGGTAAAATCGGTGAAAGTGAACAGGAATAACACTGAACAGGGAGTGAGGTCTGTTGATTTAGATGGACAGATGGATTGGCTAAATTTTACTTACTTTAAATTAAAAAAATAAAATGCAAATTCATGTGTGTTTTTAAACTATATTCATCATATTTATTAAAAAAAAAACTAAATCAACAAACAATCAACAACAAAAGTTTCCGATGACTTTCTTAATTGTGTGTTTAAAATGTATATGTATTTTTTTTTCTATTTTCGAATTCTTTGCTCAAATGAAAAAGCGTCAGGAACCACGCCGCCGCGGTGGAAGCGAAATTTCCTGTACAGAAACGGAACGGAGCAGGTGATTCTGACGTGTGGGAATGTGACAAGGACTCAGAGGCGCGACCAGTTCCAGTGGTGGTTCAGATTTTCACAGGACTCTGCGTGGGTGCAGATTTCGCGACTGCAGAACAAAAGAGAGATTCGCAGGGTGGACAGCGCTCTGGTGCTGTCGAGGGTGCACACAGAGGACGTCGGTCTGTACATCTGCACAGAGGGGGCGCAGGAATTGGTCCAGGTTCATCTGGGTGTTGTGACGGGTAGGTACCACTTGGGGTTAATTGGTGCTGGAGAGCGGTGTTTATTTCCTCCTCAGTCTCCTCCTGGCCGGGGCTGCACCAAGCATAAGGTCCAGGGACAGAAGGTGCAGCCGTAGCGGCGGCTTTTTAGCCACATACTACACTTGCAGTGACCCCTGAAGACACTCCCGAGTAGAATTTGGTTTGCCCTGTCCTGGTCTCGATGCCTCGTCACATGGATCCCTGACTGAGTGGCAACTTTTTATCTCTTCAAAAGCTCAAAGTATAACATTGCAGAAGTTAAATCTTGTCCTCAACAGTGAGCGAGCAGCTGCTGGACAACAAGATCTCACTGACCTGCAAGGTTTCCACCATGCGTGGCTCGCCGTGTCCACCAGTGGTGTGGTTGCTCCCCGGCCCCGGAATGGCCTTCAGGTCGGAGT
Source organism: Nelusetta ayraudi (assembly GCF_046127955.1). Lineage (NCBI taxonomy): Eukaryota > Metazoa > Chordata > Actinopteri > Tetraodontiformes > Monacanthidae > Nelusetta > Nelusetta ayraudi. Next base: position 363,963 of record NW_027466190.1, on the reverse strand, counting down.
CCTCCAAATGCTCCGGGACTCTGACCTTTCCAAGCAGTCTGGCGGAAAGCCGCTACCTAAGGAGATTGTCACTGATCTCCTTGAGGTGTAAAGTGGGCAACGAGGCGAGCGCTGTCTTTTTCGAATACGCCATCCCAGGAGCAGCGTCGGGTGAGTTCTAAACTTCGAAACATCGGCCTTCTGGTGAACTCAGCTCGGGTTTGATGAGTCGTTCTCGTCTGCGTAGGTGGCAACACAGAGACGACAACAAAAGAAGACTCAGAAAAGGAAGGCAACAGATCAACAGGACAAAAAGGTAAAACAAGTGGAAGTGGAACACGGACAACATTCAACAGGAAGTGTGGTCCCTTAATGGTTTTAGATTGACAGACGGATTGGCTAAAGTCTTGCAAGTGTTTTCAAGCCACATTCATTTTTTGTAAAATAGAAACTAAATTTGAAAAATTGAAAAACCTGGAGTATTTTTTAATTGTGTTTTTAAAATACTAATTTCCCCTATTTTGAACTCTGTGCTTAAAATGGAAAATGACAAATGGTGAGTGCAAATTTGAAAATAATAATAATAGTAATAATAGCACTGTAATACATTGCTGGTTTCCTATTCCATTACATTTTCTTTAGTTTACATTTGCGCGTTTTATTTTATTTCTTTATTTTTAAAAGATAACAATATCACTCTTCTGCCGGACAGCTCCTGCACTCCCCTCTGGTCTGGACAAAACCATGCTGGGTCTGCATGTGATTGAAGTCCTCTTGGTCACCGTCACGACTGTTCTCCTCTTCATCTCTCTGGGTGAGAAAAAGAACCACCAAGCAGAACAAAACACCAGACTATTTTCAAGCTGATCAACGCTTTTGTTGTTGTTTTGGTTTGGCAGGGAAGCGGAGAACTCCTGTGGACAACACAGTAAGTTGAAGAAGAAACAAAGTAAAGAGCAATCATCTCTGCACTTGCACTGATAAGAGACTGTGGCAGTGCACATCGCTGCTCAAATCAGACCTCTGGCATTCAGGCTAAATTGGCGTTAATTCAAAAAAAAAAAGAAAGAAAGAAAGCACAAATTGGAATTTGGAAATGTGAAAGTGCTCCGGTACGAGTTTAGCGTGGTAGACTAAACTAGCAGAGACCTCCCATGAGACTGTGCTTTAAGAATGGAAATGTCTTTTCCACAGCAGGCGGACACTGGAGTCTTCTATGAAAATGGTGAAGACACCTGCAGCGCCACCGGCCAGTTCTGACCTGCCGCCGCCTCCAGCAGAGGAGAGTCAGCGGTCACATGAATGACTTCACCTCTGTGGCTTTTCATTTCCAAGAATTGCATTTTTATTATAGTTTTGTTGTCCTGCTTGATTTTTGTCTTTGAGTAATTGAAACTGTCGCAAAAAGTTTTAGTTTGTCTCGTGGCTGCAGACTCAAAGTTGTGCAAAAGAGGATTATGGCCACAAGAAGAGAATTTTTATTTTTTTTTAAATTCATGGCGCACAGGTGGGAGACCTCGACCGTGCAGCCCTGTTCCTCCAACCTTTCCTTAGCTTTGTCTTTAGCCGCTGCATGGAACGAGCGGCTGGACGGTTGAGCCCACTCTTTTTGTGAATAAAGTCAAAATTTTGTGGAAAAAGGTCAACGTCAAAAAGATGAAATTTCTTGAATGAATTCGACATAAAAAAAAATTGTGAATAAAGTCGAAATTTCGTGGATAAAGTCGATGGAAAAAAAGTGGAAATTTCAACTTAACCTTTAATTAACCCACAGTTAAAAGTAAATGGATGAAAACAGGTGTGTCCCACCAGGTTCACCTGCAGTAATGAGGAAACTGGCGAAAATGGAAGGACTCCACTAGACTTGCGCGCAGAGCCTTTTGACTTTATTCTCCACAGTTTGACTCACTTCATGTTGACATCAATTGCAAAATTGTCATTTTATTCACAAAATTTCACCTCATTCTCGAAATTTCAACTTTAATGTCGAAATTTCAACTTTAATGTCGAATTGGAAACTCTAAAAAAAAAAAATCCATCTTAATTTTTGTTGCACAATTTCTACTCTTTTTGTATATGTTGTAATATTACGCCGCTTCTGTCCAATAAAAAGGCTTCAAGTCACCAGCGACTCTGTCTCGTCTCCTGATGACTGAAGGGTTTCGTAATTAATCGTATGAACTCACAGCCACAGCCAACTAAATAAAACTGCAGCTCCATTTCTGATAGTTTTGGTTAAATATGAAAAAATTCTTCCCATGCACAGCAGTCTGAGGTGACAAAGAGGAAGTGACACAATAAAGCCACAGGAAGTCAATGAGGTATTGTGCAGCAGTGGGGCGTCAACTCAGACGGTGGAGAGAAGAAGCAGAGAGCAGAAGTGGAGCTGAGGATGAGGATGCTTCAGTCAAAGTGGATTCTGAGTCTCTTCTTTCTAACGATGCTTCAGTTTGAAGGTAAAAATGTGCTGCTGCATTTTTCACTGCTGGTCAGTCAAAACTTTATTGATACTTGAGGTTTCAGCAGGTCTGCTGGTGAACTCAGTTACTGATGCTTGATTGTTTTTACTCATAGTCTAGTTTGAAGTGTTATATTGTGATCAGGGTGACTGCTGTCAGTGCAGCCCATCGTGTTTTTATGATTTACTTGGAATTTAAGATTTCATATTTTCTTCATCTTCCTCACAGCTGCCATAACAGAAAGCACAAGACGTCTTGTGCAGGCACACAGTGAAGCCACTTTACCTTGTGAAAATGTGAAACTGGGCCAGAAACAGTGTAAAGGAACAACATGGCTCTTCCTCAGTAAAACAAGCTATGTAGAGTTGTTTCAATACGGAGAGATCACTGAAGACGGCAAAGAAAAATTCAACAGACTCAGACTGAGTTTGAGTGAGAACTGCTCTCTGGTGATAAAGAATGTCACAGCTGAAGATGTTGGTTCTTACACCTGTCAGCAGTGGAGAGGAACTAAAGGAAGTACTGGAGATACGAAACTGGCTGAGGATTCTGTTGTTTATCTGTCTGTCGTCACAGGTGAGTAACTTCCATTGTGAATGTGTTCAGTTCAAACTGTAAACAGTGTCGTGAATAAAGTCCATCTCTCCGTCTGCAACAGTGACTGAACAGTGGAAGAATGACCTGGTGAGATTAAACTGCAGTGTGTCGACAGTTGGAGATTGTCCATACACAGTGAAGTGGCAGCTTGCTGGTGGCAGTGATATTGATGGTCAGACTTCACCATCTTCCTGCTCTGCTTCTGTGGAGGTTTGGAGACCTTGTGACAACGGCTGGTCAGGGTTTCAGCCTCTGAGATGTAGAGTGATGAATAAAACTGGGGAAGAGAAAAAGTTTTTCAATCCTCCGTCCATCTGTGAGACACCAGGTGTGTAGTATGCGTAGTTGTTACTGTCATTAATGTTGTCACATGTTGGTCCAAAAGCACGAAGAATGTGGATGTCACATATTCATCAAGCCTTGCTGCTGCATTTAAGTATTTTATTTTATTAGAGTTGAGTTGTGTTTGATCTGGACAGGGGGGGGGGGGGGGGACTGATTCAGTAACAATCCATACGACAGCTACGACTCCGAGAAAAACTCCAACTAGAGCAACAACAGCACCAACTTCACCGACGTCCATTAATGATAAAAAAAGCCTTTCAACAACAGGTAGATTAACAACAACCTCAGCAGGTGATACCACTCCCTTTTTCTCATAGTTATTACAAACTTGTCTGTGCTGTGGAGATGTCAAGGCCCAGTGACGATGGCAGCTGTAGCTTTCATCCTCTGAGGCGTCACATCACCTGTGTTTGCTGCTGTTTGCTGCTGTTGCACTTTTGTTGTTGCTGCTGATTAATTGTGAGTTCATTTCTTCACGGTGGCAGTGCACACAGACTCCTCCAGCCTGGACCTCGCCATGCTGCTGATGCGTGTGGTTGAGCTGCTCCTCCTCACTGTGGTCACTGTTCTCCTCTTCATCTCTCTGGGTGAGAAAAAGAACCACCAAGCAGAACAAAACACCAGACTATTTTCAAGCTGATCAACGCTTTTGTTGTTGTTTTGGTTTGGCAGGGAAGCGGAGAACTCCTGTGGACAACACAGTAAGTTGAAGAAGAAACAAAGTAAAGAGCAATCATCTCTGCACTTGCACTGATAAGAGACTGTGGCAGTGCACATCGCTGCTCAAATCAGACCTCTGGCTTTCAGGCTAAATTGGCGTTAATTCAAAAAAAAAAAGAAAGAAAGAAAGCACAAATTGGAATTTGGAAATGTGAAAGTGCTCCGGTACGAGTTTAGCGTGGTAGACTAAACTAGCAGAGACCTCCCATGAGACTGTGCTTTAAGAATGGAAATGTCTTTTCCACAGCAGGCGGACACTGGAGTCTTCTATGAAAATGGTGAAGACACCTGCAGCGCCACCGGCCAGTTCTGACCTGCCGCCGCCTCCAGCAGAGGAGAGTCAGCGGTCACATGAATGACTTCACCTCTGTGGCTTTTCATTTCCAAGAATTGCATTTTTATTATAGTTTTGTTGTCCTGCTTGATTTTTGTCTTTGAGTAATTGAAACTGTCGCAAAAGGTTTTAGTTTGTCTCGTGGCTGCAGACTCAAAGTTGTGCAAAAGAGGATTATGGCCACAAGAAGAGAATTTTTATTTTTTTTTAAATTCATGGCGCACAGGTGGGAGACCTCGACCGTGCAGCCCTGTTCCTCCAACCTTTCCTTAGCTTTGTCTTTAGCCGCTGCATGGAACGAGCGGCTGGACGGTTGAGCCCACTCTTTTTGTGAATAAAGTCAAAATTTTGTGGAAAAAGGTCAACGTCAAAAAGATGAAATTTCTTGAATGAATTCGACATAAAAAAAAATTGTGAATAAAGTCGAAATTTCGTGGATAAAGTCGATGGAAAAAAAGTGGAAATTTCAACTTAACCTTTAATTAACCCACAGTTAAAAGTAAATGGATGAAAACAGGTGTGTCCCACCAGGTTCACCTGCAGTAATGAGGAAACTGGCGAAAATGGAAGGACTCCACTAGACTTGCGCGCAGAGCCTTTTGACTTTATTCTCCACAGTTTGACTCACTTCATGTTGACATCAATTGCAAAATTGTCATTTTATTCACAAAATTTCACCTCATTCTCGAAATTTCAACTTTAATGTCGAAATTTCAACTTTAATGTCGAATTGGAAACTCTAAAAAAAAAAAATCCATCTTAATTTTTGTTGCACAATTTCTACTCTTTTTGTATATGTTGTAATATTACGCCGCTTCTGTCCAATAAAAAGGCTTCAAGTCACCAGCGACTCTGTCTCGTCTCCTGATGACTGAAGGGTTTCATAATTAATCGTATGAACTCACAGCCACAGCCAACTAAATAAAACTGCAGCTCCATTTCTGATAGTTTTGGTTAAATATGAAAAAATTCTTCCCATGCACAGCGGTCTGAGGTGACAAAGAGGAAGTGACACAATAAAGCCACAGGAAGTCAATGAGGTATTGTGCAGCAGTGGGGTGTCAACTCAGACGGTGGAGAGAAGAAGCAGAGAGCAGAAGTGGAGCTGAGGATGAGGATGCTTCAGTCAAAGTGGATTCTGAGTCTCTTCTTTCTAACGATGCTTCAGTTTGAAGGTAAAAATGTGCTGCTGCATTTTTCACTGCTGGTCAGTCAAAACTTTATTGATACTTGAGGTTTCAGCAGGTCTGCTGGTGAACTCAGTTACTGATGCTTGATTGTTTTTACTCATAGTCTAGTTTGAAGTGTTATATTGTGATCAGGGTGACTGCTGTCAGTGCAGCCCATCGTGTTTTTATGATTTACTTGGAATTTAAGATTTCATATTTTCTTCATCTTCCTCACAGCTGCCATAACAGAAAGCACAAGACGTCTTGTGCAGGCACACAGTGAAGCCACTTTACCTTGTGAAAATGTGAAACTGGGCCAGAAACAGTGTAAAGGAACAACATGGATCTTCATCGGTGAAACAAGCTATGTAGAGTTGTTTCATTACGGAGAGGTCACTGAAGACGGCAAAGAAAAATCCGACAGACTCAGACTGAGTTTGAGTGAGAACTGCTCTCTGGGGATAAAGAATGTCACAGCTGAAGATGTTGGTTATTACATCTGTCAGCAGTGGAGAGGAACTAAAGAAAGTACTGGAGATACGAAACTGGCTGAGAATTCTGTTGTTTATCTGTCTGTCGTCACAGGTGAGTAACTTCCATTGTGAATGTGTTCAGTTCAAACTGTAAACAGTGTCGTGAATAAAGTCCATCTCTCCGTCTGCAACAGTGACTGAACAGTGGAAGAATGACCTGGTGAGATTAAACTGCAGTGTGTCGACAGTTGAAGATTGTCCATACACAGTGAAGTGGCAGCTTGCTGGTGGCAGTGATATTGATGGTCAGACTTCACCATCTTCCTGCTCTGCTTCTGTGGAGGTTTGGAGACCTTGTGACAACGGCTGGTCAGGGTTTCAGCCTCTGAGATGTAGAGTGATGAATAAAACTGGGGAAGAGAAAAAGTTTTTCAATCCTCCGTCCATCTGTGAGACACCAGGTGTGTAGTATGCGTAGTTGTTACTGTCATTAATGTTGTCACATGTTGGTCCAAAAGCACGAAGAATGTGGATGTCACATATTCATCAAGCCTTGCTGCTGCATTTAAGTATTTTATTTTATTAGAGTTGAGTTGTGTTTGATCTGGACAGGGGGGGGGGGGGGGACTGATTCAGTAACAATCCATACGACAGCTACGACTCCGAGAAAAACTCCAACTAGAGCAACAACAGCACCAACTTCACCGACGTCCATTAATGATAAAAAAAGCCTTTCAACAACAGGTAGATTAACAACAACCTCAGCAGGTGATACCACTCCCTTTTTCTCATAGTTATTACAAACTTGTCTGTGCTGTGGAGATGTCAAGGCCCAGTGACGATGGCAGCTGTAGCTTTCATCCTCTGAGGCGTCACATCACCTGTGTTTGCTGCTGTTTGCTGCTGTTGCACTTTTGTTGTTGCTGCTGATTAATTGTGAGTTCATTTCTTCACAGTGGCAGTGCACACAGACTCCTCCAGCCTGGACCTCGCCATGCTGCTGATGCGTGTGGTTGAGCTGCTCCTCCTCACTGTGGTCACTGTTCTCCTCTTCAGAGCTCACGGTGAGAAAAAGAACCACCAAGCAGAACAAAACACCAGACTATTTTCAAGCTGATCAACGCTTTTGTTGTTGTTTTGGTTTGGCAGGGAAGCGGAGAACTCCTGTGGACAACACAGTAAGTTGAAGAAGAAACAAAGTAAAGAGCAATCATCTCTGCACTTGCACTGATAAGAGACTGTGGCAGTGCACATCGCTGCTCAAATCAGACCTCTGGCTTTCAGGCTAAATTGGCGTTAATTCAAAAAAAAAAAGAAAGAAAGAAAGCACAAATTGGAATTTGGAAATGTGAAAGTGCTCCGGTACGAGTTTAGCGTGGTAGACTAAACTAGCAGAGACCTCCCATGAGACTGTGCTTTAAGAATGGAAATGTCTTTTCCACAGCAGGCGGACACTGGAGTCTTCTATGAAAATGGTGAAGACACCTGCAGCGCCACCGGCCAGTTCTGACCTGCCGCCGCCTCCAGCAGAGGAGAGTCAGCGGTCACATGAATGACTTCACCTCTGTGGCTTTTCATTTCCAAGAATTGCATTTTTATTATAGTTTTGTTGTCCTGCTTGATTTTTGTCTTTGAGTAATTGAAACTGTCGCAAAAGGTTTTAGTTTGTCTCGTGGCTGCAGACTCAAAGTTGTGCAAAAGAGGATTATGGCCACAAGAAGAGAATTTTTATTTTTTTTTAAATTCATGGCGCACAGGTGGGAGACCTCGACCGTGCAGCCCTGTTCCTCCAACCTTTCCTTAGCTTTGTCTTTAGCCGCTGCATGGAACGAGCGGCTGGACGGTTGAGCCCACTCTTTTTGTGAATAAAGTCAAAATTTTGTGGAAAAAGGTCAACGTCAAAAAGATGAAATTTCTTGAATGAATTCGACATAAAAAAAAATTGTGAATAAAGTCGAAATTTCGTGGATAAAGTCGATGGAAAAAAAGTGGAAATTTCAACTTAACCTTTAATTAACCCACAGTTAGAAGTAAATGGATGAAAACAGGTGTGTCCCACCAGGTTCACCTGCAGTAATGAGGAAACTGGCGAAAATGGAAGGACTCCACTAGACTTGCGCGCAGAGCCTTTTGACTTTATTCTCCACAGTTTGACTCACTTCATGTTGACATCAATTGCAAAATTGTCATTTTATTCACAAAATTTCACCTCATTCTCGAAATTTCAACTTTAATGTCGAAATTTCAACTTTAATGTCGAATTGGAAACTCTAAAAAAAAATCCATCTTAATTTTTGTTGCACAATTTCTACTCTTTTTGTATATGTTGTAATATTACGCCGCTTCTGTCCAATAAAAAGGCTTCAAGTCACCAGCGACTCTGTCTCGTCTCCTGATGACTGAAGGGTTTCATAATTAATCGTATGAACTCACAGCCACAGCCAACTAAATAAAACTGCAGCTCCATTTCTGACAGTTTTGGTTAAATATGAAAAAATTCTTCCCATGCACAGCGGTCTGAGGTGACAAAGAGGAAGTGACACAATAAAGCCACAGGAAGTCAATGAGGTATTGTGCAGCAGTGGGGCGTCAACTCAGACGGTGGAGAGAAGAAGCAGAGAGCAGAAGTGGAGCTGAGGATGAGGATGCTTCAGTCAAAGTGGATTCTGAGTCTCTTCTTTCTAACGATGCTTCAGTTTGAAGGTAAAAATGTGCTGCTGCATTTTTCACTGCTGGTCAGTCAAAACTTTATTGATACTTGAGGTTTCAGCAGGTCTGCTGGTGAACTCAGTTACTGATGCTTGATTGTTTTTACTCATAGTCTAGTTTGAAGTGTTATATTGTGATCAGGGTGACTGCTGTCAGTGCAGCCCATCGTGTTTTTATGATTTACTTGGAATTTAAGATTTCATATTTTCTTCATCTTCCTCACAGCTGCCATAACAGAAAGCACAAGACGTCTTGTGCAGGCACACAGTGAAGCCACTTTACCTTGTGAAAATGTGAAACTGGGCCAGAAACAGTGTAAAGGAACAACATGGATCTTCCTCAGTAAAACAAGCTATGTAGAGTTGTTTCATTACGGAGAGGTCACTGAAGACGGCAAAGAAAAATCCGACAGACTCAGACTGAGTTTGAGTGAGAACTGCTCTCTGGGGATAAAGAATGTCACAGCTGAAGATGTTGGTTCTTACACCTGTCAGCAGTGGAGAGGAACTAAAGAAAGTACTGGAGATACGAAACTGGCTGAGAATTCTGTTGTTTATCTGTCTGTCGTCACAGGTGAGTAACTTCCATTGTGAATGTGTTCAGTTCAAACTGTAAACAGTGTCGTGAATAAAGTCCATCTCTCCGTCTGCAACAGTGACTGAACAGTGGAAGAATGACCTGGTGAGATTAAACTGCAGTGTGTCGACAGTTGGAGATTGTCCATACACAGTGAAGTGGCAGCTTGCTGGTGGCAGTGATATTGATGGTCAGACTTCACCATCTTCCTGCTCTGCTTCTGTGGAGGTTTGGAGACCTTGTGACAACGGCTGGTCAGGGTTTCAGCCTCTGAGATGTAGAGTGATGAATAAAACTGGGGAAGAGAAAAAGTTTTTCAATCCTCCGTCCATCTGTGAGACACCAGGTGTGTAGTATGCGTAGTTGTTACTGTCATTAATGTTGTCACATGTTGGTCCAAAAGCACGAAGAATGTGGATGTCACATATTCATCAAGCCTTGCTGCTGCATTTAAGTATTTTATTTTATTAGAGTTGAGTTGTGTTTGATCTGGACAGGGGGGGGGGGGGACTGATTCAGTAACAATCCATACGACAGCTACGACTCCGAGAAAAACTCCAACTAGAGCAACAACAGCACCAACTTCACCGACGTCCATTAATGATAAAAAAAGCCTTTCAACAACAGGTAGATTAACAACAACCTCAGCAGGTGATACCACTCCCTTTTTCTCATAGTTATTACAAACTTGTCTGTGCTGTGGAGATGTCAAGGCCCAGTGACGATGGCAGCTGTAGCTTTCATCCTCTGAGGCGTCACATCACCTGTGTTTGCTGCTGTTTGCTGCTGTTGCACTTTTGTTGTTGCTGCTGATTAATTGTGAGTTCATTTCTTCACGGTGGCAGTGCACACAGACTCCTCCAGCCTGGACCTCGCCATGCTGCTGATGCGTGTGGTTGAGCTGCTCCTCCTCACTGTGGTCACTGTTCTCCTCTTCAGAGCTCACGGTGAGAAAAAGAACCACCAAGCAGAACAAAACACCAGACTATTTTCAAGCTGATCAACGCTTTTGTTGTTGTTTTGGTTTGGCAGGGAAGCGGAGAACTCCTGTGGACAACACAGTAAGTTGAAGAAGAAACAAAGTAAAGAGCAATCATCTCTGCACTTGCACTGATAAGAGACTGTGGCAGTGCACATCGCTGCTCAAATCAGACCTCTGGCTTTCAGGCTAAATTGGCGTTAATTCAAAAAAAAAAAGAAAGAAAGAAAGCACAAATTGGAATTTGGAAATGTGAAAGTGCTCCGGTACGAGTTTAGCGTGGTAGACTAAACTAGCAGAGACCTCCCATGAGACTGTGCTTTAAGAATGGAAATGTCTTTTCCACAGCAGGCGGACACTGGAGTCTTCTATGAAAATGGTGAAGACACCTGCAGCGCCACCGGCCAGTTCTGACCTGCCGCCGCCTCCAGCAGAGGAGAGTCAGCGGTCACATGAATGACTTCACCTCTGTGGCTTTTCATTTCCAAGAATTGCATTTTTATTATAGTTTTGTTGTCCTGCTTGATTTTTGTCTTTGAGTAATTGAAACTGTCGCAAAAGGTTTTAGTTTGTCTCGTGGCTGCAGACTCAAAGTTGTGCAAAAGAGGATTATGGCCACAAGAAGAGAATTTTTATTTTTTTTTAAATTCATGGCGCACAGGTGGGAGACCTCGACCGTGCAGCCCTGTTCCTCCAACCTTTCCTTAGCTTTGTCTTTAGCCGCTGCATGGAACGAGCGGCTGGACGGTTGAGCCCACTCTTTTTGTGAATAAAGTCAAAATTTTGTGGAAAAAGGTCAACGTCAAAAAGATGAAATTTCTTGAATGAATTCGACATAAAAAAAAATTGTGAATAAAGTCGAAATTTCGTGGATAAAGTCGACGTTAAAATAAGACAAAATTTCATGAATAAAGTCGATGGAAAAAAAGTGGAAATTTCAACTTAACCTTTAATTAACCCACAGTTAAAAGTAAACGGATGAAAACAGGTGTGTCCCACCAGGTTCACCTGCAGTAATGAGGAAACTGGCGAAAATGGAAGGACTCCACTAGACTTGCGCGCAGAGCCTTTTGACTTTATTCTCCACAGTTTGACTCACTTCATGTTGACATCAATTGCAAAATTGTCATTTTATTCACAAAATTTCACCTCATTCTCGAAATTTCAACTTTAATGTCGAAATTTCAACTTTAATGTCGAAATTTCAACTTTAATGTCGAATTCGAGACTCTAAAAAAAAATCCATCTTAATTTTTGTTGCACAATTTCTACTCTTTTTGTATATGTTGTAATATTACGCCGCTTCTGTCCAATAAAAAGGCTTCAAGTCACCAGCGACTCTGTCTCGTCTCCTGATGACTGAAGGGTTTCATAATTAATCGTATGAACTCACAGCCACAGCCAACTAAATAAAACTGCAGCTCCATTTCTGATAGTTTTGGTTAAATATGAAAAAATTCTTCCCATGCACAGCGGTCTGAGGTGACAAAGAGGAAGTGACACAATAAAGCCACAGGAAGTCAATGAGGTATTGTGCAGCAGTGGGGTGTCAACTCAGACGGTGGAGAGAAGAAGCAGAGAGCAGAAGTGGAGCTGAGGATCAGGATGCTTCAGTCAAAGTGGATTCTGAGTCTCTTCTTTCTAACGATGCTTCAGTTTGAAGGTAAAAATGTGCTGCTGCATTTTTCACTGCTGGTCAGTCAAAACTTTATTGATACTTGAGGTTTCAGCAGGTCTGCTGGTGAACTCAGTTACTGATGCTTGATTGTTTTTACTCATAGTCTAGTTTGAAGTGTTATATTGTGATCAGGGTGACTGCTGTCAGTGCAGCCCATCGTGTTTTTATGATTTACTTGGAATTTAAGATTTCATATTTTCTTCATCTTCCTCACAGCTGCCATAACAGAAAGCACAAGACGTCTTGTGCAGGCACACAGTGAAGCCACTTTACCTTGTGAAAATGTGAAACTGGGACAGAAACAGTGTAAAGGAACAACATGGATCTTCCTCAGTAAAACAAGCTTTGTAGAGTTGTTTCAATACGGAGAGATCACTGAAGACGGCAAAGAAAAATCCGACAGACTCAGACTGAGTTTGAGTGAGAACTGCTCTCTGGTGATAAAGAATGTCACAGCTGAAGATGTTGGTTCTTACACCTGTCAGCAGTGGAGAGGAACTAAAGAAAGTACTGGAGATACGAAACTGGCTGAGGATTCTGTTGTTTATCTGTCTGTCGTCACAGGTGAGTAACTTCCATTGTGAATGTGTTCAGTTCAAACTGTAAACAGTGTCGTGAATAAAGTCCATCTCTCCGTCTGCAACAGTGACTGAACAGTGGAAGAATGACCTGGTGAGATTAAACTGCAGTGTGTCGACAGTTGAAGATTGTCCATACACAGTGAAGTGGCAGCTTGCTGGTGGCAGTGATATTGATGGTCAGACTTCACCATCTTCCTGCTCTGCTTCTGTGGAGGTTTGGAGACCTTGTGACAAAAGTTTTCAGCCTCTGAGATGTAGAGTGAAAAATAAAACTGGGGAAGAGAAAAAGTTTTTCAATCCTCCGTCCATCTGTGAGACACCAGGTGTGTAGTATGCGTAGTTGTTACTGTCATTAATGTTGTCACATGTTGGTCCAAAAGCACGAAGAATGTGGATGTCACATATTCATCAAGCCTTGCTGCTGCATTTAAGTATTTTATTTTATTAGAGTTGAGTTGTGTTTGATCTGGACAGGAGGAGCTGATTCAGTAACAAGCCCTAAGACGGCTACTATTAAGAGACAAACTCCAACTACAACCAAAACTACAACTACACCTAGAGCAACAACTGCACCAACTTCACCGACATCCATTAATAACAAACAAAGCCTTTCGACACCAGCTAGATTAACAGCTTCCTCAGCAGGTGATGCAACTCGCCTTTTTCTCATAGTTACTAATCGTTATTATTGTGACAGGACGTTAAGGAAAATATTGCAGCAACGGTATAAAAACACACAAGCTGAATAGATCAAATCAGGCGTTCCAATGTGGTAAAAAAACAAAAAAAACAACAACAACTTGAAAATATCAGGATTTTCATTTAAACAGGCGAACAGAATCAGATTCTTTTTTTTCAATTTTAATATTGCATCATCATTTCTTGATGAATAATGTCAGACTGATGTTGTCGGAGAGAAGCGAGCTGGAATCTGTGGCTAAAGTTTTCCAAACACTGCATTGTTTCCATGTTTTCCAAACAGCAGCTTGGCAGAACCTGATCCAACACTGGCACTTCTACGTCGGCGGCGCCGCCGCCGCCTTTGTTGCTGTGGTTGCTGCTGTTGTCATCGGATGGAAGATAAAAAGCAACAGAAGTGAGAGCGCAAAAGAAAGATTTCCACACAGCAACAGGTTCATTCAATTAATGTGTGTGGAGGTTGAGTGTTTTTAAAAAATTATTATTTATTATCTTTTCAGGGAGGAAAGAAAAGGCCGACATCGTCGCTGTGAGTACAAAACCATCCAGCTCTCATTCAGGCATCTGCTAGAGCATCATTCAGGATACTCTCACTGAAACACAGCGTCAAGGCTGTTTAAGTTGCAAGTCCTGCTAGTGGCACGATGGGATGTCAGAACATCATTTACCATTGAATAATGGCCAATGACCGATTTTTAAAACTTCAGGCCAGATCAGATGCAGGGAAGTCACAGTGTTATGCCTGTGTAGAGGTACATTTGGAGAACAGTAATTCCCCTGTGAAGATTCAAACATTGGTCAGGAGTAACGCCTCATTTGATCACAATATCCAGTACGTGACACAGTGCAAAGTGACTTCAGCAAGTCGCTGCAGAGGACCAAGAAACCAGTGGGGTGTAACCAGCAGGTAGAAAATAGTCATTTCTCATGTAGCACCGCTGTGTACAGTAACAGGCCTGATACATGGTTCATTGAGCCGTTAGGGCTAATTTGGCTGAACACAAACCCCTCCAGCACTGGAAGGGGTTGAAGTGTGAGTTGACAGCAGCGTGAAGCGGCGGCTCGGCCGCGGTGCTGACAGATACGCACCCAGGACGCAGTCTCACACTGTGACAAGTGACATCACATCTTGCACGGCCGCAGTGGAAACTGTCGGAGCGAGCTGTGGTTAGCGCGACCTCGGTGACCCCCGAAGAAAAGAGGAAGAAAACGGCAAAGAAGAAGAAAAAGAAGAAGCAAAAGAAACCCGTCTCTCGAAGTGACTCAGTTCCTCTCGTCCTGTGCAGAAAGAGCCCGAGGACGTGCTCTCCTACGTCACCATCAGCTTCACCCGGAGTGGCACAGACGCGGTAAGATAAGGGCCCGAAACTGATACTGACTTCTCACATGTGTCCATCACTTTAAGAGCCCCAAAAATCTGGCAAAACAACACAAAAGGCATTCTTTTCACTTAGAAATATCCTTCAACTGCTCTCTGTTAATTTTTTAAACCAAAAAAAAAAAATCATCCAGTAGAAGAAAAAACAAAAACGTTGATGATCTTCAGACTTCAGGCTTTTATTTTGTCATTTAAAACATAGTTTTGATGCAAGCGAGAAACAGACAATCACACTGATAATAATAATAATGATAACAATAATAATAATAATAATAATAATATTAATAATAATAATAATAATAATAATAATAATAATAATAATAATAAAAATAATGATAACAGGAGCATTTAAGGGGCAGATGGAGCATTAAAGTGCAAGTCAACTGAAATGACTGTACACAGTACAGATAATATGTGTGGATTAAACAGATGACCTCACTGTAGTAGTTGTGGGACTGGCTGGGGGGTTGGGGGGGGCATTGTGAGTTCAACAGTCTTATTGTGTAGGGGAAGAAGCAGCTGTGGAACCTTGTTGTTCTTGTTACTATATAGTCGTTTTGTCGTTTTCTTAATGTTTGCGTCTCACTCGTCGGCTGTTCTGCAGAACCTGCACCGTGAAGACCCGGTGACCTACAGCACCGTGAGAGACGCCTCCTCCTACACCCTCTCCCCGGCCGTACACGTCGATTCCAACGCCCTCTACGCAGAGATCAACAAACCCTAATGGAAAAAAAGGATCAGAAAATAAGAGATGACCGTTTCTCCAGAAGAGGGGAGCAGTTTGTCACCTTGAGGCTAAGTTGCACAACAATCTGTGTGTGTCACAGTTTCAGGTCCCCCCCTCCCCCCACTTTTGAGTATTTTACTTTTCTCATTGAAAGTATACTGTAGTGAAGGAAACATCCAAGCAGCTGTACTGACTGGTTATTAAAGCAGTATTTTTTCTGTGTAGGCGAGTCATGTATAAAGTATACTTATTCAAGTTATTTAAGTTAAAAAAAAAAAAAAAAAACTTTTAAGTCTGATTGAGGCAAATGATTTGTGTCAAATGAAAAAAAAATGTTTGACCAACAAATGAGGCAATAAAAAAAAATATATATATATATTTGTAGGGTGTAAACAGATAAAAGAAAAACAAGATTTTTACAGAGTGCAAAGCTACAGGAACAGGAAGCATGTTTATGGTGTCACCAGCATGTGGCGCAAGAGTGCCCTGCACGGCGCCGTGTCAGACTGGCCGCTCTCGTGCTGATGGTGAATTTCACCCTGAAACAGAGCAAACTCGGCTTTTACACGGAGGCCCCCGAAACCTTGTAGATATATCAATATATTAATCTTTATTCAGTTCCATGCAGATCTCTATTTTTTATTTTTTTTTCTCAACGTGAGGCGCAATTCTAGTAAAAGTGCTTGGAAGACTTGAGCTCATTGGCTCCTGTGAGAACATCCTCATTTCTATTTTTCAGAGAGGAAGAACAATGAGGAAATGGCCGAGGTGGTTGATGGTGTTTCAAGATGTGTTGCGTGTTATAAAACTATTTTAGCATCTCAACACTTAGGTCACTGCCCCGTCAAGGCCATTGTGGGAAACACACGCTCACCTTTAGACTGACCCCGTGTCACCACGACCTTGTAACCTGGAGTAGGAGGCAAATGGAAGCTGCCGCCTCATCTTCCCCCGATGGCGTATTTAAAAACTACAGCATGATGAGAAGTAACTGCGATAGGACAAAGTTTGTTTTGTTTTTTTTGTTTTTTTTAGCTCAGATTTATTTTCTCGCTAGTCCAGGAGTGGGCAAACTACGACCCGGGGGCCAGATGCGGCCTGTCAAGCTTGAAGAAATGATATTGTAGCTATATTCTTTCCTCCCATGAGGTGGCTCGCCAGTCAGTCAAATTTTACAACCCATTGTGGCCCACCAGTCGACACGTTTTCCCACCACTGTTCTCGTCCATACTTAGGGTTAACAATTCTTTGTTTGCTGTGCTGCCGATGACCAACAGGGGGCGCAAGAAATGCAATGAGTTCAACAAATAACAAAAAGGCTATCCGCTTGTGTGGCTGCAGTTTTCTCTCCATTCTTCTCCCCTTGACACTACCCACAAAGCGTTAATGTTCCCATTATATCGTTCACATTCTTTTCTGCTCAGCGCTCGTTCACAGCTCCCTCTGCTGGTGGCGGCCGAGCACCTGCAGGGCGCTGCCGCCTTGTTTCGGTCCACATGTAGAGCAAAGCTACAGCCTTGGAAATAAAAAATGTGAATGGTTTTATTTGTGTGATAAAGTTGCAAACACTGTCGCTCACACAGACACACACACACACACACACACACACACACACACACACACACACACATATACGAAACCTTCGCAGACAAGCAGCAATTAGCAGAGTATTCCTAGTGAGGCTCAGGACAAAAGGCTGTCAAACAAACTGATTCTGCTTGACTGACACTCGCCCCCACTAACCCCAATCCACCACCTCAACACCCACATACCCCCCCTGCACACACACACACACACATTCCAGACCGCTGTGCTGGGCGAAGGGGGATTAAGACGAGGAAATCAAGTAGAAGATGTGTTGTAAACTGCAGCATCTCGTCTCAAACACCTGTTTTCAGACTTTGCTGCCTTTAGGAGAAAGTAGGTTGTTGTGAGTTAAACCTGTTGCCGCCCCCCCGCCACCCCCCCCCCCTTTTTTTTTTTTTGCTCGGTGGAGTTCAGCAAACTCTGCAGGCACCCGTGAATGTGAGTAATTACATCATCAGGCATACAAATGGGCTAATTTAGCCTCTCTTTACAACAACAAAAAAAACTGTTTCTCAAAGAGGTCGCCAGGCCCATGACCCAATTTAAATATCCAATAAGACAAAACCTAGGGAGAATCTCCGGAGCCAATGGGAAGCCAGGCTCCGCCCCACACAGGCACCCACCGTGATAAGGAGCAGGATAATAACTCAAGTGGGGACACAAAAAGCCAGCAGAAGCCGCAGCAGCTCCGTGTATTTTGGACGTTACCCTGCCTCCCAGAAAGCCTTCATCATGGTCGACGCCTTCTGTGCCACCTGGAAACTGGTCGACAGTGAGAACTTCGATGAGTACATGAAAGCCCTGGGTGAGTGTCGGCATGTCCCCCTCTCGTTTGCAGACTTTGTTTGTGATGGAGAAAAGGAAGAGAACTCGAAACGTTAAAAGATGCGTCGTGCACTGGTGCTCCTGTGTGTGAGTTGACCCGTCCTTTGCACCGTCTCCACCCTGTCCAGGCGTGGGCTTCGCCACCCGGCAGGTGGGCAACGTGACCAAGCCCACCGTCATCATCAGCCAGGAGGGCGACAAGGTGGTCATCCGCACCCAGAGCACCTTCAAGAACACCGAGATCTCCTTCAAGCTGGGGGAGGAGTTTGACGAGAGCACCGCCGATGACCGGAACTGCAAGGTGAGAGTTTGTTGAAGAGAAAAAGTATAAAGTAGAATTAAGCTTTTACAAGTGGGAGAAATTTCATTAAACCCCCAACTCGGCTTCCCCCTTTTCTTTTCTTTTCTTTGTATTTGCGTTTCCTCTGCCAAGAGGCTGCCCTCTCTCAGAGCCACTCTGAACCACTTGGCAGCCTGTGAATGCTCTCATTTTCTGCCTCACTCGGTCAACACATTCCTGTCTTCCCCTCTATTCAGTCCACCGTCAGCATGGAGGGTGACAAGCTGGTCCACGTCCAGAAGTGGGACGGCAAGGAGACCAAGTTCGTCCGCGAGCTCAAGGACGGCAAAATGGTCATGGTAAGACTTTTGGATGGAATTTGAATTTTGGGATGGAAAAAAAAAAAAAAAAAATCATCCAGCGCAACTCAAGCTTTCTCACACTTTGGTGAGATCCTGATTTGTGAGATGCTCGAGGTGGAGTAGAGGCTCGAAATCTGGGGGGTTTCAACCAAAGTCTCAAACTATCAGACAAAAAAACCCATCTTTTTTCCCCCGGGTTCTTTTGCTTTGCGCAAACAACCAGAGAGCTGAGCAGTGTTGCCCCCTGGTTTGCCTGTAGGATGTTTGGTAGGGTGTGATTTCTCTGTCATGGTAACCGCTGTCTCTCCGCCCGGCAGAATCTGACCTTTGAAGACATCCACGCCGCGCGCACCTACGAGAAGGCGTGAGAGTGCCGCACGTCGGCGTCCCAGTCTGGCCCGAGAAGTGTTGATTTCCTAATTGTTGCTGACCGTATGCTTCTCTTTGCACTCCATCAACATTCCTCCATGTGTACGCGGCCCGAGGGGCTGCACATGTTTTGTAAAAAATAAAATAAAATAAAAGAAGAAGAAGAAATTCAAAAGAACAATTTTTTTTTTATATGAAGACACAACTGTCATGGTGGATGGACGCTGTTTGCAGCCCATTGTGTAACAAAACATGAATAAAAGAAAAACAGAGAAAAAACAAACTTGTCTTTTCCTCATTTTTTTACAAAGTGTGTTAGATTAATGTTGCTAAGTTTTTCAATCTTGTTTTGTTTTTGGCATTTTTACAATCTAAAGCAGAAATCACATTGCCGGGATTTTGTTTCTTTATGGGGGGGGTGGGGGGGGGGGGGGGGGTAAATGGGGGGCTGGATGCTTAATAAATTTCCATGAACGCCCCTGGAACTAGAAGCGAACGCTCTGCTCGCCCCAATCACTGCGTGTCACGTGACCTGTTGATCACGTTACTTCTTGTTTATGCCGGGGGAGAGTGACCCGGTCATGGCGTCGCCCGGTCCGTCGTGGATTTCCACTGTGTTTCGCACCATGGCGGCTCGTGTCTGTCCCTTGCTGCTGCTGCTGCTCTTCAGCGCTCTTCCGCTCGAAGCGGCGCCGACCAGAAGCGACTCCGTGCCGCCTACAGGTGAGACGAGAGTCCCGGTGTCCTGTGTTGACTCTGGACGGTGTCCTCGTCCTCTGCGGTTTGCCGTGTTGAGTTGTTGGTGTAATGGTTGGAACTATAGTGATACTGTCCAAAAAACCTTCAGAGTATTTAAAAAAAAAAAAAAAAAAAAAAAAAACTCCTATAGTTTGTTTGCTTTATAATTTTCAATAGTGTTTCCCTTTTATAGTTGTATTACTGCTGCTAGGTGGAAGCCAGTGCAGCCGAAATTACCGGAAGACACTAATAGTTGGTTGACCTGATCAGCTCAGCTTCCAAAGTCAGTTGTTTCGTTGAAAATTATAGAACATTTTATAAATTGACATTTTCCAGGCGGAGTTCAGGGTTCAAACATCTTCTTGGGGCGAAAAAAAAAAAAAACCTGCCTGAAAACCACAATTGTAAACTGAATATTTACCAAAGAGATTAAATCGCACGGTACTGGCTATAGTTGAGCAGATTATCAGGTCAGAAAAGGACAAAACCAATTGTTAGGATGGCCTCTTTTTTTTTTTTCCACCAGAGAAAACAATCAAAAGAGAAGGTAAAACAAAGGACAGTGTGCAGTTGCGTTAACCCCTTTCAACACAATCCTTCACAACATGTACACATGTGTTGGTGTCTCCAGCCAGGTTCTGGCACATCACAGACCTCCACCTGGACCCCACCTACCACCAGTCCCCAGACCCCACCAAGGTCTGCTTCTCCTCCAAAGGAGTTCCCGTCACTCAAGCCGGCATGTTTGGGGACTTCCTGTGCGACTCGCCGTACAGACTCATCCAGTCGGCGTTCAGACACATGGCCAACCACACGGCACCGCAGGACTTTGTCATCTGGACCGGGTCAGTTGGGGACGGGCTCCTTCTGGACTGAGCTAACCCTTTTTTTAATTTTTTTTTAGACTTCCAGTCCGCCTGTGTGTTGCGTTAAGGTGTTGTTGTTTGTGACAGTGTGGCCTGTGGCCTTTGAATAGTTTCTCTTCCTGCTGCTGCAGCCACTGTGACCTTTATATGGTTTCATGTCACTTCACCTAAGCCGCGGCGAGGTTTTCGAGCGCAGTGAATGAGGAAGTGTTGACTTCCTCCTACCTGGAATCTCTCGCAACAACTGACCTGCATTTTGCGAGCGTGTGCCAACTGGCAGCACAACCTGTTTCTCCGCTGAGCTCCCCAACAATTGATGTTTTTCTTAAACTCGCTACAGACTCCTCTTGCTGCAGGTTGTTGTTTGCATCTTTTAACGCAGTGCTCTGGCAATGACGATGACCCAAATTTACCTCCAAGGCGAAGTCCACTGCAAGCTAAGGCATCGTTTTGAACAGTTCTGAAGAGTTTACGGCAGAACTGATTTGAAAGTCCTTTTTCTCTGCTGCAGCGACAGTCCACCGCACGTCCCTCCAGGCGAGCTCTCCACACAGATGGTGATTGACGTGCTGACTAACATGACCCAGACCATCAGGCAGCACTTCCCCAACCTGACCGTGTTTCCGGCTCTGGGGAACCACGACTACTGGCCTCAGGTGATCAAAGATCTTGCACACAGCACTGGGGAGGTTGGTGATGAAGGGGGAAATTTCATTTAAAAAAACAAAAAAACAAAACAATGTTGTCTAAAGCTTGAGATGAAACACTAAAGAACTGAACCCAGGTTGAAGGGTGACGCCTCTAACATCCGTTTCACGTCTCCAGGACCAGATGCCGACGTCGACCAACGCCATCTACCAGGCCGCCGCCCGGCTGTGGAAGCCGTGGCTGCAGCGGGAGGCTCTGGGCACGCTCTCTAGAGGTGAGGAGGTGCGGGACGCCGCCCCAGACCTCCCGGCCTCCTCCTCCTCCTCGTGCACTCACCCAGCGTGCTGTTTCTGCAGGAGGCTACTACTCCCAGCGGGTGAAGCCTGGCCTGCGCCTGGTCAGCCTCAACACCATCCTCTACTACAGCCCCGACAAAGCCACCCGCAACCTGACCGACCCAGCCGAGCAGTTCCAGTGGCTGCAGGACACCCTGGAGGAGTCGGCCAAGAACAAGGAGAAGGTCCGGTACCACGGTACCACGGTACCACGGCACCGCGCTCGTGGTTTTTGCAGCGCTTGGTCGTAACCCAGCTACTGTTGCTGCTTCCTCTGTCTGCCCACCGCAGGTCTACATCATCGCCCACGTGCCAGTGGGCTACCTGCCCTTCGCCAGGGACGTCACCGCCATCAGGGAGCAGCACAACCAGAGACTAGTGGCCATCTGCAGGAAGTACAGCCACGTCATCGCCGGACATTTCTACGGCCACACCCACCGCGACAGCGTCATGGTGCTGCTGGATGAGCAAGGTTGAAAAACACCGCAGCATTTTCGACCTTTTTGGTTTTTGTTAATTTTCCTCCTGACTTTATTTTATTTTTTTTTTCTGTTCTGCAAGGCAAACCCGTCAATTCTCTGTTTGTGTCTCCGGCGGTGACGCCCATCAAGTCGGTCCTGGAGCCGTATTCCAACAACCCGGCGTACCGCATGTACCTGTACGACACCAGCGACTTCAGCGTGCTGGTAAGGCTGGAAAGAAGTTCAGGCTTAAAAAAAAAAAAAAAAAAAAAAAGATTTGAAATAATGCCCCCAAAAAATGTCTTCATTATTTCAAAGGATTTGCAGTTTAGCATCAATCCATCATTAAAGTTGTTTCTGTCTTCACTCTAAAAGTTAGAACTTAATCTCGCGACTTTGACATGGATTGTTTCTGGGTGTCAAGTTAAAAGGTGATTTCATGACTTGGTTCAGTGTTTTACAACTTCCTCTTATCGCATGAATTTTCTATCATGGGAAACTTGATTTAAAAAAAAGAACGAGTCTAATTGTGTCTTTCAAGGACACGGCCTGATGAAGGAAGCCACTTTGCATTTGATCATTTTCAACTTGGAAAAGTTTCTATTTCTTTGGAGCCTCTGCATCAAGCGGCTCCGTGAAAGAGCCCTCAGGTCCCGGTTCAAAACATTTTCTCAAGACGACAAAAACCAGCCGAAAACGAGCAGCGCCGTCGACTGAAAGTGGCCCGCCGTCCCTTTTCAGTGCCGCCGATCAAAGATGCGAATCAAAGCCTCCCCTTTTCCTCGGTGATTAATCACGGCGTCAGTCAGCGGACAAAACGCAGCCTGTTGGCTTTGAGCGGACCTCAAAGGCTGTTTTTCTCCCTCCCCTCTGTGAAGGACATCTGGCAGTACTACTTGAATCTGACGGAAGCCAACCGGGAACAAAGGTCCGACTGGAGGCTGGAATACACCATGTCGAAGGCCTTCGGACTGGCTGACCTGCGGCCGGCCAGCCTGCTGCAGCTGGGACGCAGCTTCCAGAAGCCGAGCTCCGGCAGCTTCGCTCGCTACTTCAGCCACTTCATGGTCGGCTACGACCGCAGCATCGTCTGCAAGGACGACTGCAAGGTGGACCAGGTGTGTGCCGTCCTCTACCTGGACCAGCCGTCCTACTCCAAGTGCATCGCCGCCGGAGGGAAGTGGTGGCCGGAATGAACCTTTGACCTCAGTTTGGTTTTGTAGTTTTTTTTTGTCTTCCTTTGCTGGAGAACTGAACGCTGTACGCTGCTGCTGCTGCTGCTGCTGCTGCTGCTGCTGCTGCTGCTATTTTCCATGTCCCATCACTTTTTAAAAAGATACTTTCTGGTGTCAGATATTTTTTTGATTGCACACAGTGGGGTTGTTCAATGAAGGGCAAATTTGATTTTGAAATGAAACAAATGTAGACATTTATTTTTGATAATGACGTCTTTGAACAACAATAAATAAAGTCCTACGTAATTCTCATATTCTGATCTCTATTTTTATTTAATTTTTTTTAAATCCAAGACGCCAGTGAAGCAGCCTGACAGAATAAATCTAAAAATAAAAGAAAAAATAATTTAGCCCTCTGTTTACAGCCTCTTGCAAGGATTTTCCCTTTTACAGATGGAATTTTATTCAGAGAATTTCTCCCTTTTCAACAGACTGAATTGCATTCGGTAGTTAAAAAAAATGAATGCACCTTATCTCGTAATCTTGTAATTCTGAGATCAGGATCTCGCAGTGTGCCTCTGTGCCTGCGCAGTGTCGACATACTAACATTAATACCGTCCTCAGTTTTAGGAAAGTATTTCCCAGTGTCTCAAACCCAGATGGTAGTAATAGCAGGTTAACTGTGATAGCGCCATCGTTGGCCACTGATTAGAAATGATTTACAGACGTTTCCTTTTTCTTTATTTTATCTCGGAATTACGAGATCTTTTCTCGGAATTACGAGATCAAGGTGCCTATTTTATTTTATTTTTTTCAGTCCAGTGACTCCAATGCGCTTCCGCACTTTTCAGCGCGGTGCAGACGTTTGAGTTGAAGGAGCGCCGCTAGCATTCAGCTGGATGGAGCTCCACAGTCGGCCGTTACCGGATTGAAGCTAATCTGCGATGATCTAAGCGAAGCCAAATGTGCGACTTGACTCTGTGGTTTGCAACCGTGAGGTCGTTTCAAAGCAGAAACGAGGAACTTTCACGTCATTCCGAAACTGCTGTGTTTATCTCGTTCCTATTTGGGGCCGTAATCGGGCCTCAATCTTTGCACACATCAGACTGACTGCAGCCTGCTGCTGTGCAGTGTGCGCTGACCTCACCGGGTGCAAAGAAGCAGGACCAGAGAGTCTTTTTACGCAACTTATTTTCTGTCCTGCAGACGTTTTTTTTTTTTTTTTTTTTTTTTTTTTTTTTTTACAGCAGACGCAAAACTTTAATGTGCTTCGGCAACTTCATGTCGTCGTTGCGAACATTTTCCCATGTCGTTGCGCAGGTGTTAGTACTGCTTTTTGTCCAAGGAGGGCGCCGGGATAATTTTTTATGAGAAATTAAAGGTTGCAGAATTTTCCTCTGTTGTAATTTTATTTTTTTCCACAAAGTTTGTAATGAAACTGACTTAAAAACTGCACGGCTGTGAAGAAAACATGGCTGCCGGGGCGGTGGACTATGACCTCACCCGACCCCCCCACCCCCCCTCGACATCTACCTCACCCCCTCCCACACCCACAAGTCTTATGCAACCGCCTGTTCCAGTAAGTCCTCCTGCCGCCTCCTCAATCATTCAGACCTCACACTTCTTCTCCCACGGTGAGCGACTCTCCGCTCCACAAAACAAAAGCAAAAAACAAAAATAAAGGGATGCAGCTTTTTCAGTTTTGGTTTTAGTTTCCACACGCCAGACTGCCAAAAGTCCTCTTAGGGGGAAATAAAGCAGTTTGAAAATGTCGTCTTTGATAGAAGGCTCTCGACCGGAGCCTCGGGGAGAGTTCAGGAGGGTGAAGACGCTGAAACTCCGCCTCTTTTTAAAAGTATTGTGGCCCCCGAGAGAGAAGAGACTCTAATGTTTTTTTTCTCTTTCAAACTTTGAATTGAAAAACTTGAGAGCGCATTGTGTGTGTGTGCGTCTCTCTCTCTCTCTCTCTCTCCCTTCACCCTAATGCCCCTCCTCACGCCCCCTCCCCCCTCGCCTACTCCTCCCAACCCCCCCACCCCCCCACCCCCCAACCCTCCCGGCTGCCTAACAGAGCGTCGCCATGGAGACGGAGTCCGAGGCGAGCGTGGCGATGCAGAGAAGTCCATCGCCATCGTAACGGTTGGTCCGCCAGTCTGAGGTCACCGCTGGCTGCTGCCGCCGCCGCCGCCGCTGCTGCTCACATCCACCAGGACTTGAGACGCGTCGCTGGTGACGATTAGTCGCAGAAACATCTTTCAGATGCGGTGCAGCGCCAGGAGGGACAAAGAAATATTCAGCTTTAGTCGCTGTGGGCCCGAAAAGGTAGCCCAAAATATGGAGGGGAGGGTTCTGCTGCAGGGTCCATGTGGAGGAGGAGACTCTGCCTGTCTGTCTGCCTGTCTGTCTGTCTGTCTGTCTGTCTGTCTGTCTGTGTGACTGACTGTTGTCTGACTGGTGGAGGCCTCACGACTACTTAATCTGAGGATTACTGTCAGGACAGTGCAACCATCCAACTGGCCTCTCCTGGGGAGCAGGAATCTGTGTGTGTGTGTGTGTGTGTGTGTGTGTGTGTGCGCGTGCGCGTGTGTGTGTGTGTGTGTGTCCTACAGCTCTTCCAATCACTAAAAACAGCATCTTCAACCGTTATTAAACTCTGCTCTCCCTGAACTTTGAAAAACTTGAAAATCTGGTGAGACTTGCTGGATTTCATTCATCACCAGCTTCGTTTCCACGACCCCTAGAATTGAGCAAAACCTAAATATGGTCAATGAAAAACTGGTGATGAAACAGCTAAACTGGGAAAAACCTCTCAGACGTGGCTGAAAGGTTTCGACGCTCTCATGAGGTGGTTTTTTCACACGTATCCATTTTGAGGTGTATCGCTAAAGTGTCATGGAAACACATTTTGGGCACTTACACGTCAGCGGGTGTGACGTACGGGGTCACGTGACCAGTTCACTGACCAGTGAGAATGCCGCGTGACGATTGGACGGAGGAGGAGACGGAATATTTTCATCAAAGAGGAGACTTTTACCAGAATTACGACTTCTGCGCGTCACATCATTCAATGGAAACGCCTGCAAATAGCAATTGTACTTTGTCACGGAAACGCAGCTCGTGTGTCTCTGCTGGTGTTCAGCAGCAACAGGCTGCGGCCGAGCTCGCCCTTTGATTTGGGCTTTTCTTGCATCCTTTACGGCCTGCGAAGCATCTCTGGCCGCTGCGGTTCCGGGGCGACCACAGGTGACCCCCGTCCCGAGCCGGGACTAATCCTCCGCTGTAAAACGGCCTTTGTTCGGCCGGGCCTGGACTCAAAGTGATTAGTGCCTCTTTTTTTTTTTTTTTTTCCCTGCTGAGTCGTCGCCTTTTGAGCCTAAAGCTCTGCACACGTTACGCAACATTTTCAGAGACGGCTTATTTATTTTTCCCTTCTTAATAAACAAAACATTGACTTAATTCATTTTCAAAGTACTATTTCATCTCAGAACCTGAACCACTCAACATTTTTTTTTTCTTTCTGCACGATGCAGTTAAAGGCTTCTTGCCTGCATTGTGTGTATTTAGCATAATCACAGCTGATCTCATTAAAAGATCTAGTGGGTGGAGGGGGGGGGGGACGGCAGTAATCTGTTGTCTTTGTATGTTGGAAATGTTGGCAAGAAGTCACCAAGGCGCCCAAAAAACGTAATCTAGACATATTTTTTTTTTTCCCCGTTGATTATACGAGAGCTAAAATGTTGCGGGCAACGCAACTTTCCTCCGTGTGTAAAATGCGATTTGTATTGTTGTGCGAGACATAAGGGCCCTTTCATAACTCTGCCGCTGTGTGCGATGTTCTCCCACCGCCGCGTCTCTCAGGGTCCATAATGGAGACGGAGACACAGAGACTCAGGGGTGGGGGGTTTGTGTGTGTGTGTGTGTGTGTGTGTGTGTAGGGGAGGGGGGGTCTCTTTAGTCTCATGCTTCAGCAGTAATTTGTCAGCAGCCATGAATGGACCCCTTCATCACCACGACAAGCTGCTGCTGTGTGTGTGTGTGTGTGTGTGTGTGTGTGTGTGTGTGTGTGTGTGTGTACCCACCCACCCACCAGAGGGGGTCCAGCCTCAGAACGCAGTTTGCCTCTAAGCCTCTTGCAGCCCGGACCGCTCCTGTATGAGCCCACCATAGGCCGTTCCCCCGGCAGCCAATCAGACGCCGCGCAGCACATTACTTCACCCCTTTATCGCGGGCCGGCGCAAGACGGGGGCCAGTATCCATGCAACCGGCACCTCCTCCCTCCTCTAGGCCCACTTTAAATTATAATAAAGACCCCCGCAAAAAAGTCAAGAAAAAGGGCATTTTATTGCTCTTCAAAAGAAAAGCAACCCCAAGACATCAACAGCAAAGCCGCCATTTGTGTTTTTGAAGTTGCATCCATGCAACAGTTTTTTTTTTTTCCCCGTCCGTCCGTCCGTCCGTCCGTCTGTCTGTCTTTGAGTTCTCCTGCACTGAAGAACTTTTCTTTTGTTTTATTACAACGGAAATAACTCGAAACTCCAGTGTTGTTTCCATGAATGATTCTGATAAGGAGCACTGGTGAACACCCCAGAAGCTTGTGTGGTGGCCTTTTTGCACTCAATTTGCGGATGACATGTTGGCTAAAATTCAGTGAAAAACTTGTGGAAGAGGATTTAGGCCATAAGAGAAAGACAGATTCCAATTAGAGAATAAAGTTGAAATTTTGAGATTAAAGTCGAAATTTCGAGAATAAAGATAGGTGTAGAAAAGACAAAATTTTGTGAACAAATTTGAAATTTTCCAATGAATGTCAACGTGAAGTAAGTCAAAATGGTGAGAATAAAGCGGAAAGGCTCTGCGCACAAGTCTAGTGGCTGATGGTAGGATGCACCCGTTTACTGCAGTTTACTTTTAGCTGTAGGCAACTGGGTTCAACCACCATCCATCCAGTCGACTCGCCAATTTACACTTTATTTGCATAGACTTTATTCAGGAAATTTCTACTTTATTCAGGAAATTTCGACTTTATTCAGGAAATTTCTACTTTATTCACAAAATTTCGACTTTATTCACAAGATTTCAACTTAAAACTCGCAATGAAAACTTCAATAGAAATCTCCTTCCCGTAATATTGTTTGCTCTTCTTGTGGCCCTGATCCTCTTTCGTGAAAACTTGATGAGCAGCAAGTTGCAAAAAAGGTTTTGTGTGTGAATGTTGAAAAGCAGAAAACAGGAAGAAAACCTAAGACTCAGTGATCAAGCGACGACCACTGGGAACGAAACACTCGATACACCTCTGTGCTTCCTGTGTGTGTGAGTGTGTGTGTGTGTGCACTCGGGACCGGTCGGAAGGAGGCCAAGCGGCGACACAGCGACCGAGTCTCGTCTCCCAATTAAAATTTCACCCAGAAACGAGGCACTGTTGTCCATTTCCCACTGGAGTAAGTCCATTGTGTTGCGCCGGCACACAAAGCTCCGATTATGGCGGCCGCGGACGGATTTATGAATGGCCGGACCCACACAAAGGCCCCGAGCGACTCATTACGGTGTGTGAAGTGTGGAGGAATTTCACCCAACGGCACTTGGCGAGGTGGAAAGCTCGTGTGACTCAAACATTTTCACTTTGTCTGCTGGAAATGTTGCCTTGTTGTGACGTCATTGTGTCATCGTTTCAACACTTCCGTGTCTTCCGCTTTGGTCTTCTTTTTACACTTCCTGTCGGGTTTTTTTCCCCCCTCTGCCACACCTGGGTTGTTGGCCCCGCCCTCTTTGGTTCCACCGAGGTCAGGGGTGGGGAAAACGTTTTGACTGGTGGCGCCACAATGGGTTCTAAAATGGGCCAGAGCCCCTCTGTCACATTCTTAGAAGGTCTTAGGAGGGAGAAAAAAAAAATCTATCATGGGATATGTAGAAAACATGTTGCTTTAATGTCAATGAAAAAGAACCAAAGCAAAGTTCCAACAGAATCCGTGCCCCACAGTGTGCAGCTCTTTATTGAAATGACTCTGAAAATACAGAAAAGTGAATGAAATCCAGCTATTTTATTACTTACTGACTAACAATATAATTTCTTCAAGTTTAGCAGCCCAGATGAGAAAAGTTGAACGGGCCGCATATGGTCCCCGGGCCATAGTTTGCCCATGCCTGACCTAGGCCCTGTCGCCTGAGGAATTGGGGTGCATTCCATTACAATTTGGAAGTCAGATTTTCACAACGCTCCTCTGTCCAGCTGCATCACCCT
This sequence comes from Nelusetta ayraudi, assembly GCF_046127955.1. Lineage (NCBI taxonomy): Eukaryota > Metazoa > Chordata > Actinopteri > Tetraodontiformes > Monacanthidae > Nelusetta > Nelusetta ayraudi. Next base: position 334,676 of record NW_027466190.1, on the reverse strand, counting down.
GAAGTGGGATTATTTGGCTTGGAGAAACCTTTGACAACCACGTGCTGCCAGTGTGTCGCTGCCTAACCCCCCCCCCACCACCCGCACCACCACCACCACCACATCCCATGATGCCTTCTGTTTCCTGTGAGCAGCAGGCCAGTCGCGCTCCAAGGACGTGAAACGAGCCGTAATTCTCCGAAACAGAAATCCCGGAGGCTAATCTGACTCTCAGGGTGTAATCTCTCTGTTCTGGTGGCGGCCCACCCCTCGGCCCATCCACTCGCTCGCAGGGTCTCCTCCCCACCCTCAATCTTCCCCCCCCCCCTGCTTGCAGGGTCAGTGAGTTTGCCCCTCCTTAAAGGTCTGCACAGGAAGAGAGGGATGAAGGGGGCGTGGCTTGCCCGCCAGTGTCTTTGATCGCCGCGGGGGGGCGTTGTGCCCCCCCCCCCCCCCCTTCATTCCACCTGATCACCACTGTACTGACCTCGCGGTCTTGACACCCCCCCCCCCCCCCCCCATCCTTTTGGTTGATCAGACGAGTGCACTCAGCGTGCCGTCCTCTCATCTCTAATCAGTCCCGCCGTGATTTCAGGATAAACTTGGCTTTTCTCATGATGTGACTCCTCGTGGAGCAGCTGAGAAGGTGTCTGAACAGTCACACCGCCACCCACTGTAGGAAACAGGAAACACGGCACCTCAACTGCTCTGTTTAGGCTTGAGTTCCTTTCTCTCTAAACTGCATGAAAAAAAATAAAATAAAATAAAATAAAATAAAAATCTGTTGCATTTGGGAGGAAAATCCTTTGTCAGGTGACAGTAGCTGCGATCAGTGTGCCTCTGCTGCCACCTGCTGGTTGACTCCGCATTAGCGCTGCCTCGGGGTCTTCATAAATTGTTCCTCTTCTCTGGATTAAAACCTTCTGCAGTGATTTGTCGAGGATTATATCGTTATGATAGATATTTTATGTATTTTTCAATTGTTGTGTGGTGATGTTTGGAGTTTGCCCACAACTGCAAACAGTTTTTCCCCTGGCATTTATCGGTTCGACAGTGACGTGAGGTCACACACTGCAGCCGCCGACATGTATATTGGGATGAGCTGACCAGCAGAGGGCGTTATTGCACAAAGGTTTGATAGTCCCATTGTTCGAGGTTGCTATCGGTCTGTCCGCCCTCTTATCTCTGAATCCATATGGAACAATAGAAACACGCAACAGATATGTACGTAAAAGACTTAATTGAGTAAAAGTAACTTACATGTGATAAATCTGTTGCATTACTCTTTTGAAAATCATTATCATTTTGCATGTGCATTATTTTATCACCTCAATCTGATCAGTTATCAATGTTTAGAGCATCGGAACACGATGAAGCAGACAGAAGTGGTCAGGACAAAGACAAAACAGATTAAAGGGTGTAGAAATATTAAATATTGAAGAGTTTAACGGGGCCTTGTACTCCTCCCACAATCCCCCTGGACGTCGCCATGCCAACGCTGAGAGTCCAGTTGACATTTTTCTATCAGCTGCTCGGCCTCCAGGGACACCCCCCATCCTCCTCCACCTCCTCACCTCCTCCCTCTCTTCCTCCCTCCAGGAAATGAGAGTCGGGCCGCTGAGTCTTTCTTCACTGCATGTCCAGCATTTTTTCTCTCGCACTCAGTCCAGTTTAGACGAGAGGGAATCCAGCCGGCCCTTCACCCCTTCAGCCTCACACATTCACCCCAGCAGCTCCTTCCACTTCTGGACACAGCAGAGGTGATGGTCGCAGTGGAAGAAGATCCAGTCTGAGTCTTCGAGCGCTGCACAGCAAACCCAAGCTGCGTTTCCATGACCCCGAGAATGAATTGCACAAAACCTAAATATGTCAATACAAACGTACGGGATCACGTGACCAGTTCACTGACCAGTGAAATTGACGCGTTATGATTGGACGGAGGAGGAGACGGAATATTTTTTTTTCCAAGTAATCAAAGAGAAAAATAGAACAACCATTCCTGACAGCAAACAAATGTAAACAAACAAAAGTTACGGCTTCTGTGCTCCGCACCATTCAACGGAAACACCTGCAAATTGCAATTGTACTTTGTGGATATTTCAGAAAGGTGGCTTTTATTTTGCTAAAACGTGTCATTGAAACGCAGCTAGTGAGAGCCGCCTCCTCCTCTGCGCTTAACGAGCTTAATGAGGAGCAGGTGAAGCTAATGAGGGTCACTCACCGGGATACAGAGCAGGCAGCAGGTGACTCAGCCCACCTGTAGGCAACCACAGGAAGTGGACAAAAACTGCTTCCTGTGTTGAACCTTTAACCCTCTTGTGCTGCTTGAACGTCACATTTCCCACCATCTCTACTTGCGGCTGATGTATGTTGTCATCTCTTCATTCCTCCTGTGGTTTCCACCCAGGAGCTCCTCTGTCTCCTCCTCCTCCCTGCATTTTCCCTTCATCTCTCCTGCCATGTCATTCTTTTTTAGGTTGTTCTCGCCTCTTCTCTCTATTCTTGTCCCTGTGTCTTCTGTCCTCTTCTCGTCTCCTGACAAAGTGATGGTTGAAGGTCAAAGGTCTCCTCCTCTTGCTCCTCATCTTCTGTCCTTCTTCCTCCCTTCTGCTCTCATGTCTGTTGATGCAAAGAAAAATGTCCTCACATTTCTATCCTCTCTTCTCTTCTCCTGTTTTTCCATGAGCCTCTCTTCCTCTTTTACTCCTCCCCTTCTCTCCTCTTCTTCTTCCTCTCCCTCTTTTTCCACCCCCCCCTCCAACAGTGTATTTCTACCTCTTTTCTTTAATCCTTTTCTCCTGCACTCCACTCCATTTCCTCACCGCCTCCTGTCCTTTCCTTTCACCTCCTCCTCCTCTTTGTCTCCTTTTCTCTCTAATCTCCTCCTCCTCCCCTCATCTCTCTGCTCGGACTCTCTCTCTCTCTCTCTCTCTCTCTCTCTCTCTCCCTCTCCCTCGTGTCCTCGGCTCGTGTTATTCTTTCGCTCAGCCGTCGGTAAAACCTTGCCTGTGGCGCGACAATAGAAATTAATTCAGCATGTTTAAGTGCAGCTGTCTGGTCAGCACTGAGCAGGTGCCATCTACCCCCCACCCACCCACCTCCCCCGCCTCCCCCAGCCACCCGGTTATTCATCCCTCTCTCCACCCCTCCTCTGGGTCCACACTTCATGAATGAAGCCCCTCCCTGATAAATCCCCCACCCCCTCCAGCAAAATCCTGATTATGAAAAAATATGATAAGAGTGAAGAAAGTGGCTGTTGGTCCCTCCAACTCCTCCTCAACTCCTCTGGACCCACAAAGATGAACATTTGTGTGTCTTTTTAGTTTAATTAGCAGCATTGAAACATTTCTATTTCCTTTATCTTATTATTTTTTTTTTTTGAAGATCAGAATAAATCTCAGTGCACAACAACCATGCATTCAATATCTTTTCTCCAAATTTTGAATGATGAGTTGCTGATCGCTTTTCTACTATCCTGGGAACAATCTAGATTTTTTAGAAATTGTTTTTATTGTCTCAGAGAGGAGCTTGCAGCAGAATTCCACACCAACCATACGCATCTTTTTTTTTTTCCTTCCTAAAAGAAAGCACAACCACATTTTTTTTCTAGACCTGTGACGTCACTTTGCAGCAGGTGGCAGGTCTTGACTTGACTTTGTTGGGGCAGAAACTCCTCCAGTTACTAACGACTAACAACACGGCAGCTTTCACAGATATGTGACGCTGCTGCTGCTATTGGCTGGCAGCCTCCCAGTGTACTCAAATACAACTGAAATTGTGATGATAATACGTAACCGCTTGGAGATGCCTTCACCGGAACTGCAGCAAAACCTCAATATCTTCAACCTGTTAAAATGGATCCATGAACCTGGCAGCCTCTCATTCCGTGAGCATCCAGAGGAGAGGCTGGAAGTGGACCTCCACCCTCCCCCTCCTCCCCTCCTCCAGCTCTCCATCTCTCCATCCCCCTCAGCATCCTCCCTCCCTCCCTCCTCCCCGCTCCACCAGCCCCGGTTTTTAAAATATCTGCTGCCTTTTTTCATCCCCCAAACTCCGCCCCCTTTCCTCCTCCTGACACCCACCCTTCCCTCCCCCCCTCCCCTCCTCCCCTCTGCCGGTGGCGTCCGTACATCGACCGGAGCACCAGCCAGGCTCCCTTGTTGTCAGTCACTTTCCTCCGCGAGCAGACGGCAGCAGCCGGAGCAGGAGGCAGTAATCCCCTCCGGCCCACCCCACCCTCTGAAAGGAGCCAGAAAAAAAAGAGAGAAAAAAAAAACACAGAAAGGGGCTCGACGGAAACCTCGCGGGACACCTGTGCTGGTGGAAAACAGGAATTATTGTTACTATTTTATTTTTATTTTTATTTTAAACGGCGGGCAGATCTAATTTGAGCGCCGCGCTGAGGAGGGAGGAGGGAGGCAGATGATGGTGATGCTGAGCAGCAGAATCTGCTTCGACTGACGGCGCCACCGGCAGCAGCGGCAGCAGCAGCAGCAGCAGCACCGGCTGCGGACGAGCGGACGGACAGAAGGACAGACGGGTGGATTGGATGGATGGATGGATGGCTGGATGGATAGACGGATGGATGGAGGTGAAGGCGGAGGCATGGTGACGGTGGCGGTGATATAGCAGGTGCCGCCGCTGCAGGTTCCGTGCCGCATCGTCCTCCGGCCGCCAGAAGCGACGCCGCGGGAGTCGGTGATGCTGTCGTCGTCATTCGAGGAGAGGCTTTCTGACATGGAGGAGGGACGCGGCCGCGTGAGCTCAGGCCGCCCCCATCAGCAGGTTGGATGTAGCGCCTGAACACAAGATAGAGGAGAAAAGAGAGACAGAGAGAGAAACCAGCTCGGACGACCTGAGTCATGATACACGCGGAGGGAAAATCGCGATAAAGTTGAAATCTTTCCCGAGGTGGAATTGCGACGTTTCTGCGCGTAGAAAACGCGGAGTGAATGACACGTCGTGTGGATAATGCATCATCGGGAGCATCGCAGCAGCAGCAGCAGCAGCAGCGGCGGCGGCGGTAGCAGCGTCTGTGCCAGTTCAGGGTGGATTACGTGTGCAGAGCAGCAGGCCTCCATCTGAAGTCAGCCTGAGAGCCCGAGAAGCTCAGAGACTCTGAATCTGTGCTGCACCCTGTTGCTGAGCGTCTCATTGTTGCTGTTTCCCTCACTGACTGACTGACTGACTGACTGACTGACTGCTGTGGACTGACTGACACCACTGTGGCCACAAGATGACTCACTTGCAGGCCGGCCTCTCTCCAGAGACCTTGGAGAAGGCCAAGGTGGAGCTGAAGGAGAACCCGGAGACGCTGCACCAGGACATCCAGGAGGTGCGCGACATGATCATCACCCGGCCGGACATCGGCTTCCTCAGGACAGACGACGCCTTCATCCTCAGGTTCCTGCGAGCGCGCAAGTTCAACCACTTTGAGGCGTTCCGCCTGCTGGCGCAGTACTTTGAGTACCGCCAGCAGAACCTGGACATGTTCAAGAACCTGAAGGCCACCGACCCGGGCATCAAGCAGGCGCTGAAGGACGGCTTCCCCGGCGTGCTCTCCAACCTGGACAGATACGGCAGGAAAATCCTGGTGCTGTTTGCCGCTAACTGGGACCAGAGCAGGTAAAGGAAGAGGAGGTGCAGGGCTGGAGGGGGGGGGGTGGTCGTGTGCGGTTTTAGGAGCAGGAGGTCCATAGTGACGTGGAGAAGGTTCTGGTTTGAGGAGCTGTCCTTTCAGCACCAGCCAGCTCACTGGAAAGACCACAGGGAGCTGCAGCTGGTGCCTCCAGGACCTTCTCCAGAGTTTTTATCTTTTGCAATGTTTTTTGCAGGGAGGGATTGTTGAGGTGATGATTGATGATTCTCAAAGTCGGAACTCACAAGTTGTTGTTCTGTCGGGGGGGATTTTTCAGGCAAGACTCTGATCGGCCTTAAAACTCAGGCGCCGAGATGTTGTCTTGTCATCCCCACCACCCCCCCTCCCCCAACACACCCCCACCCACCACTCTCAAGTCAGTTAAAAAAAAAAGAAAAAATCTTCAGGAGCTTCAGCCAGCGGCTGAGAACCGCTGCCGTTCATCCCTCTGAGGGTTTGTGTCAAATTCTGTACGAAAGTCTCACAGGCCCGTCTGAAAAAGCTTTCATCCCACGAACCAGTTTCAGCTGGTTGGAGGACGACTGGTGGGCCTGTCAGCGTCCAATCAGGGGCGGAGGGGGGCGGGGTTTAGTTGTGGCTGAAGCAGGAAGCTACTGCCCCCGTTTTGCACGCAAAAACTGAGACATTTTCTTCTGTGGAGCAGCTGGATTTCCAAATCCCCCTCTGATCTGCTTGTCCTTCCTCGTTTACAAACTATATATTCCTAGAACTATGTAAACCAAAAAATATTTCTTTCTCTTTATAGCTTCTTTTTTTTTTTAAGGCAGGACACAAAATCCAGACATGTGGAGAGCAAACAGGCACAAAGTGATGCTTGGTCTGGACTTTTTCTCCCCGTCAGAAACAAAAAAAAAAAAGAAAAGAAGGAAAAACAAATTTGCATAGTAATATTGACCCGCCGCGACCTTTCACCCCTGCAGATACACCTTTGTGGACATCCTGAGGGCCATCCTGCTGTCGCTGGAGTCCATGATCGAGGACCCGGAGCTGCAGGTCAACGGCTTCATCCTCATCATCGACTGGAGCAACTTCACCTTCAAGCAGGCGTCCAAGCTGACGCCCAGCATGCTGCGGCTCGCCATCGAGGGCCTGCAGGTAAGAAGCTGCTGCTGCTCGCCGCTGTTGGCCCGAACTGAGGGATGGCTGAGCGAGTTCAGGGTTGACGATCAGCGAAACTGGTCAATCCGAGCAGTGCTGGGAAAATTCCCAGCACTGAGTCACCGTCTGAGGTCTTTGTTGCCCGAAGAGCTTTTCCGTCGAGTGTAAAATGCAGCAGGCTGGTCGACCGGTGTTGGAAGGGAAGGTTTGCCGCCCCTCCAACACCAGAGCAGACACTCTGGCTGGTCCGAGTCTCGGCCCCTAATTGACTCTGAAGGGAGAGTTTGTCATTTTATTTTTTCATTTTCTTATCCAACGGCGGCGGAGCAGACCTCCAGCCTCGCAGCGGGCCACTTAGGGGACGAGTCGAGCACCGCGTTCCAGCCGTGAGCTTGTTTAAAGAGCAACGGGAGGAATAATGATATTTCCATTGAGGTTCCACACCGCTGGCCGCCTTGTCAGGGCTCGTTTGGCAGCTAGATGGAGCAAAGGAAAGCGATGCTTATCGCCGGCTCCCTGTTTTCTTTTCCCTTCTGGTGAAAAAAGAGAACGCTGAGGAGGTTTCACGGGCCTCTTGGTGCAGCTTGAAAAAACCATTTTGCAGTGTGTGTAAGTGTGTGCGTGCGCGTGTCAATCGGTTCGTCACCGCTTTCTCTCGTGTGAATCATCTGGCGATTTGCGTGGAGCGAGTCGGCCCGCGATCCGAGCGGAAGCGTCGCCGCAGAAAGTGACTCGCAGCCGACAGATGCCAAAACTGTCCGCTGAGCTGTACATTTTTAATTTGAGAGGTTTTTGAGGTTAATTCATGTGGGAAAATCTTCACGCCTTCAGCATCACAATGGCAAAACTCTCGTTGACACAAGTGAACAAGTCAGCAAAGTTATGACTGCTGCGTTTCCATGACCCCCTAGAGTTGCGCAAAACCTAAATATTGCAGTAAAAAAAAAACAACTCAACTTGGAAAAAACCTCTCAAATATGGCTGAAAGGTTTCGACGCTCTCGTGAGGTGGTTTTTCACACGTATCCATGTAGAGGTATATCGCAACATTACGGCTTGAGCGCTTCACACCATTCAATGGAAAGCCCTGCAAATCGCAATCGTACTCTGTTGAAATTTTAGAAATATCTCTTTTATTTTGAAAACGCAGCTACTGACTGAAATGAGCTAAAGATCATTTTTACATGTATGAGTTTTTTTGTTTTTTTTTCCTTTTTGTTATACCCATTCTTAAAAAAAAATGCCTCATCCAGGTTTAAGTCAGTGGACACAACAACATACAAAAAAAACATCAATAAACATTGCTCTATGGTGCGACTCGTGGGCAGCTCGGACCAGCTGCTCATTCAACACTGATATCTCACCAGCCAATCAAATGGCAGATCCTCAGTGCATTAAAGTTGCAAGGTCAGAAACTTCAATTTATTTATTTATTTATTTTTTCATTTGCAAAGGATCGTCCGACAAAAAAAAAAAGCATCTAATAAAGTGGGCGGAGGAACCAGATGGAACCTCAGCGAATCACTGAGCCGCTTCCGCGAATCACTTTGAACCAGACAGCCGACGTCCACTCCCTCCCTCCCTCCACTCTCTCCACCCTCGCCCTTAACTGACGTCCCCGTCAGGACAGTCGAAGTACAGAACCACACACACACACACACACACACACACACACACACACACACCCGCTGCACTGGCGGGACCAGTTCATATACACAGTGTAGACGGCCGGGATGCCTGCCGGCTCTCCAGACACAGATTAGAGGCTGAATTATAGATGGCAGCTGTTAGCAGAAGCCTGAGTCACTCCCAGCTGCGGCCGCCACAACCAACCAACCGGGCAGCGGCTGCGTATTGTGTCTGACACAAGAGCCAAAAGAGTGACGCTGCGATTCATGCCTGATGCTGGCTTTTACTGTGAAAACACACTGAATTGAACACAGCACGGGTTGTGTTTTAATTCCAACGTACTCTCACTGCTTATAATGAAGACAGCAATAATAGTAACACTAATAATATGGGAGCCCGTCGACAATCTTATATAACCTGAGGCTTCAAATGCAAATGACAGAGTTTCCAGCGCTACTAATCAAACTGACACGGATTTATCTGATCTTCTCATCGTCACTCTGTCTGAAATAAAATCAGGGGTGACAGCTGAACTCCCAGAATGCATCTGTGCTGAGTAAGGGCCACGAATGACATCAGCGGCGCAGCTTCATGTTCCTCGCTGCGGCAGATTGTGCCGACGCTGCGCTCATCTTTATTTCCGTCAATGATTCAGAACCGCAAAAATAAAAAAATAATAATAAATAAAATCCTTCATTTGATTTATTTACATTTTAGAAGCGGGCGGCGGAAAGTGACGACGACTCTGACTCAAGCCAGTGTGAAGAATGCAGCGCTGCTTTGTTCATTTTTCAAAAAAACAAAACAAAACATGGGACACGTCAGACTCTTGAAAGTTTATTTCTACTTTCTCTGAGCAACAAATCTCCTTTGCCCCTCGAACGCATCATCAAACAGCGTTGACGTGTGTGTGCCACGAATCCATCACCAGCACAGTTAGCGTTCGTGTCCCTGCTCGGCGCGTGAGAATCGTGGTGCTGAGTCACTCCAACACACACACACACACACACACACACACACACACACACACACACACACACACACTCACCCAGGTCTGAATATTTCAGAAGTGATGGCAGTGAGTCACTGCAGTCTGAGCTGTTCCGCTTCAACCCTCTGAAAACTGGTTAGACCTTGAAGAGCTGCTGAGATCGACTCACCTGCAGCTGCAGGTGGCGCTCACTCGCTCTCCTCTGCATCAGGGCCTGATGCGTTTTGATGTCTGATTTACCCCAAACGCATCGCTCACTTTACTCCTGGGTGCATCAGCAGCTTATCACCTGCTGCTGCTGCTGCTGCTGCTGCTGCTGCTGCTGCTGCTGCTGCCAGGACGGATCTCTTGCTCTCTCCACAGATTTTGTTTTTGCTTCTGTGGCTCTGGCGCCGTTTGACAGGAGTGTGGACTCGTTGTGCAACCCCCCCCCCCCCCTCTCCTCCACTCCCCCCTCCTCAAAAAACGAAAAAAAAACAAACAACAAAGTTTTACAAGGTTGCAAAAAAATCCATTTGTGCAGGGAAACTTCAGTCAATATAAAACAATTTAACTGCTTGTTCTTTAATTGATTTTGGAACGATTAGAACGCAAACAAAATTCGAAAGCCTGCGCAGTGAATCAAGTGATTTGTTTTAATGCACCGCGTCAAAGCAGTCGTACTGAGGAGCGACCCCGAGGCCGTGCAGCCGACCTCGGACTTCTTGGTGACCCAGTCCAGTCCAAACCTTGAAAATTGGGTTTAAACCTGCCAATTATTGGAGGGTCATTGGTGGGTGGAGCCACAGTGCGCAGCTCCCGCCCATTCATTTGTCAAAATGGGGGAAAAAAAAAATGTTTCTTGGCTAAGCCGCTTCCTTGTTTGCACTCGCAGTAGCCTCAGTTACAGGCTGACAACTGCGGCGCTGTTTGTTGCAAATGTTTTTCTCCCTGGCTGGGTTTTTTTTTAATTGGACGACAGCGCTTTCGTCTCGCACGGTCTCACCTTTGATTCCGCTGCGATTGATATTTCATCCTTTTTTCAGCTTTCACTGAAAAACGCTTTTTAACAGCCGACGTCTGATTGTCTGACTGTGATTACGCCAAATCAGGTACAATGGAACTGAATGTTTCACAAAAATACTTTCATTCTTTTCTGGTGCCTTGGAAGAAAAAACAAAACAAAAACAAAAACAAAAAAAAACCCTCCAATCTATTATGTTTTGCTGTTTTCTGCCTCCAGTTTCCGCTCACACTGAGTCATTCCGCTCGCGCCTTTTCCCTTTTGTCTGCATGTCGGCGCTGCTCAAATCCTGTCAAGTCTTCGTCATGGCAACCGTGACAGTGCCAGTGTGTGTGTGTGTGTGTGTGTTTTTAAAAGCAAATACAAACAGCATGTAGGTCACATGCCCTGGGATCCAAACTGGCAACGCAGTTCGCTGCGGATCACAGCAGGAGCAGCAGCAGCGGCTGCCGGCTTCGGCCCCCTGCTGGTGGCGCTGGGAAGCTTCACCGGTTTAAACTGCGGGCAGCGCACCAGCGTTTCCGCCTGTTTGTTCTATTCAGTCGTGTGATTGTTCTGGGAGCAATTTAAAAAAAATATATATATATATATATATTTATTTTTTTTTTTTTTGCTTTTGCTTTTGCAACGCATCTCGTTAAGCGGCAGAATTTTAAAGGATAAGTAAAAGACTGACACGCCGCTCGGCTGGATTGGCACCGGTGGTGACAGGCGAGGTGGCTCGTCTTTGGTGTCTAATGAGAATGAACAGATTTGTCTTGAATGGCGTCGCTGGAGTGGATTTCATCAGTGCGATTCTGTGACCGGGTGCAACCCTGGGAAAAAAAAACAAAACACCGGCTGGATTTTTTCGATTGATTCTTCCAGTTTCATCTTGAAAACTTCCAATCCATTTTCACCCCAGTCAAAGTGTGGCTGGACCAATCGGTGTCGAATGAGGAGAAGGAGGGCGGGGTTTAGTCGTGATGCTCAGATGCTCAGAATTTAAGGCACTGAGGGCTTTTCCCTACTATCAGCACTGCTACAATGGCTACTATGCTACTGCCACTACTGCTACTATCACCACTGTCTTCCACTTCTTTATTCTTCTCCTACGAGAGGGATCACGCTGAGGAGGTGAGGCCGTGCGTGAGGAAGAAATACCAACAGATCCAGTCGTAATCCCGCAGGATTAGAACGTCCAAGACGGATTTAAGTTTTCATAGAACCTGTATGAGTTGAAAAGTGGGGGTAAATCTTCTTAAAATGGGGCTGATGGGCTTCCGAAGTGTCCAGATTTGATCTGGTTACAGAACATTTTGAAACTTTAAATTGACCTCAAACTGATCTGAGCGTCCTACGTGAAATAAGGGCGCGTTTTGACTCGTCGAGGCTGTGAGACCAAGAATCTGCAATAAGAAAAGACTAAAGCTAAAGCTAAAGCTGCAGGGTTTTCACTGACTTTACTCACCGCCGCCTCGTACCCACTGGGAATTAGGCATCGCCCTGTGGTTGTACTTGGTATTGCTGGAGGGAAACACACAAACGCGGCGATAGGAAGCAGCAGGGAGGAGCGCTCCGAATATTTAAGAGCGTTAATGAAGTAGCAGCCCGCTGAAGGAGGACGTGGGTGAAGGAACAGCTGATTGATGGAGACTCGCCGCTGCCGCTGCCTCCCTTGAACGCCTCAGCTGACTCCACATTGATTCTAACGGGAATCCATCTCCTCCCCCTCCCTGCCTCCGCCCCTCCCCTTCTTGCCTTTTGTTTTCTTTTATCCTCCCCCCTCTTCCCTCACGTCCACTCCTGCCCCTCCCCCTCCGCCTCTCCCTACCACTGGCCCTTCCCCTTTTCCCAGACCCCTCCCCCCCCACCCCCCGCTCGGCCAAACAACCTAAAAAAATTCAACATCATCTTGTGGAAATTCTCCTTCCTGCTGTTTGACTTTCCGCTCTTCCTCTTGACAAAACCTCAGACGCCATCATCCTCCCGCTGTCTTCATCCTCCTCCTCCTCCTCCTCCTCCTCCTCCGCCTCCTACTCCACCCTCTCCTCCATCCTTGCCCTGTCCTCCAGATGGGCTTCCTTTTGTTGTGCGCCTGCCTGCATAAACAGTCGACCAGCCTCCTCCTCCTCCCCCTCCCCCTCCTCCTCCTCCTTCCCGTCTTCAGCAACACCCAAACACGACCGCATGGTTGCTCAACAGATGCACGCCTACAAACAAATACATCATGTACTGAATGGTCATTACATTAAAAAAAAAAAAAAAAATCAATTCATCGTGTCTTTACTTCATTAGACAAATGGCCCGTTGCATTGTACATGCAAAGCGGATCTGACCAGCAGAGGCCACAACTGCTGCAGACAATTCATTTTACAGGCCAAATTCAAATATTGGTCTTTTATTCTGATGGTTTTTCAAAAGAGAGACTTGTCAGCCAAAGGAGAATCTTCGATGCAGTTTATTCTGCATATTCAAATTATATTTGAAATCCTTTTTAATAATTTAGAACGGCAGCTTTTCGCATCTTTGCATCTTCGCCTCACTGCTGATAAGTTTCAATGTTTCTCTGCAGCGAATTCAAAGATCCTGTTTGCGTGTACTGAGTCATTTAAATCCGGGTCCATATTCAGCCGATGACAACACTGTCCTCATGCACAGCAGCCCCTCCGGTGTTGATGTTCATCCACAGATTGTGGTTCAACCCCAGTAGTGGCAGCAGGAAAGCAAAGTGTTCACACCTCTCACGCTGTCCTGTATCCTTCACCGGCTCGTCGAGTGACACAGGCGTAAAACGTGCTCACTTGTCGTTAAGATTTTACTGCATTTTTCAGAAACGACTTCCTCAACACTGCGTCGATGCCACCACTCAGGCGGAGCTGCCAGTATTTGGAAGGAAAAGCTGTCATAGTTTTTGGTGTTTTTTCAGTGCAGCGCAGCGAGGGCTCTCCGCTTTCGGGCTGCATCACCATAATTACATAATGTTCACACACACACACACACACGTTGGGAATAACTGGCAGGGAAGTGTGTCAACGACCTGCAGTGGAAGCGCTTTGTGTGATTCACAGGCAGCAGGTGTCTCGCACTTTGTTCTTTTGTGTTGCGCCGCGCACGATTTAGCCTCTCGACAATCTGAAGCGGCGCCACTCAGGGAGCCAACTGCTCACGTGCCTGACAGCAGGAAACCAGCCTTGTGGTTTTTTTTTCTTTTCTTTTCCAACATGTGTTGGAACTTTTTGCTTCAAACTCACTTTGACTTTGTGAAGAACCGAGCCTCTCTGTGAGCTCCTGCCGCTAATGAGTCCGGCCTGTTTGTCTGCACCAACGCGACAAACGCGCGTCGATGGAACCTGCTTCACGCTCTGTCTTTTATCTTGGAGCTGCAGCTGCCCTGCCTCCGTGAACCAGACGACTCGACGCGACGAGCGGCCGCTGACCTTTTGGCAAAAGTCACCGTCAGCCGAGAGCGTCGCGTGATGTCGGACCTGAGGCCCTGAGTTTTTCTCTTGCTTCAGTTCAGTCTGAGTGCGTTGTGTTGTGGTTCTGAATCACTGCGTCACATCCATCATGAGGAGAGAGGCTGTGTTGGGTTGGGTTGCGATGGCTTTGCTTGTTTAACAGCTAGATGGATTGTTTTTATTATTTTAGACAGTATTTGAAAAGGTTCCAGACCAGTGAAGCAGCAGCAGCAGCAGCAGCAGCAGCAGCAGCAGCAGCAGCAGCAGCAGCAGCAGCAGCAGCAGCAGCGGCTCAAACTCTGAGGTTTCTGTCACATTCATCTCTGAAACTCAGATGAACTCCAGTCAGACGTGGTGGTACGAAGGTAGTATGAGAAGCATAAAAGCCGGCGAAGCCAACAAAGAGCCGCCCTCCGGCCGGCACTCTGCTGCGTCTGCCCCACCGCAGGGGAAACCACTCAGGATGCGAGTGGCCTCTTTGTTCCTGGACTCACTGCGTTCCCGCCGACTGCGGGACATGTTTGCTCGTCTCGGCCACGATGGGAAGTGACAGGAGCAGAGCGGAGCCGGGCCGAGCGGAGCCGGGCCGAGCGGAGGGAGCTCATCAATCCCAGGCTGCTGCTGCTGCTGCTGCTGCTGCTGCTGCTGCTGCTCCACCACTGAGAGGGCGGAGGTATGACGGAGAGCCACAGCGAGGAGAAGCATGACCTGAACCCTTTCACACACACACACACACACACACACACACACACACACACACACACACACACACAGTGCAGTGGACGAGGCGAGTCACATCCTGTAACGTCAGCCGCTCGGCGACGCAGAGCTGATGGAGCCTCGCAGAAAGTGCAGAAAACACCTCGCAGTTTCTGTTTTCTGGATATATTAAAATCGACATTCATGCCCTCAGAAATATGTCATTTCAGGATGGGAACGACCTTGGGCTCTTTTTTTTTTTTTATATAAGAAAACTTAACTTTTGATAAGACAGGAAATTGAAACAGAATCGAAATTGTACATCGGCCTTGAAAATGAATGGAAAGTGTGACATTAATCCATATGAGTCATTTGGATTTTTGCCATGACAAAATATTTATGAAGGAATTAGAAGCTTAAATATTTTCCCCGGACTGCTTCTGTTTATGACTTTAATGAGACGAGCTGCCGATGTTCTGCTCTGTTTTCATCTAGGAGGTTAAATTGGCGTTTGTTGGGCATTTTTCTGTATTTATCGCTATTCATTATTTCCCTCCATCTCCTCTTCTCTTCATTCATGCGTCAACTTTGACTCTGCCGTTTTGCCACGTGCAATATTAAAGTGAAATCGCAGCACTAAGCCATAAGTCTCCCTCCTCTAACGAAGATGAAATTAAATTCATTAGCCCATCACCAGCGAGACGGGCAGCTTTTTCCTCTCCTCCTCTGCCGTGGCCCCGGGTCAGATTTAGAGGGAAATCTGCAGGATTACTGAGTGTGAGCGTCGTGGGCGCCGCTCTCCTCCCTTCAAACGGAGCCACGGAGAGAAAATCGCTCCTAATGTGTTTATCCTCCCCAGAGGAGCCACAGGCTGCCGGCAACAGATGGGATTCGACGAGATTGGGAGAGGACGCTGGAAAAATCTTAAATATTCCAAAGTCTTCCTCTTCTTCGTCCTCGTGCTTCTCCCGACTTCTCCTGCCTCCTGCTCCAGTCAGGCTCAACACCTCTCCGGTGGAACAGGGCTGGGTTGGGTGGAGGTCATGCGGTGATTTTAGTGGCTTCGTTAACCGTGTGAGGTGTGAACAGGAAGTGATGGCGTTGAGCGGAGCCGAGCAGAAATTTGGGAATTAAGCGAGCTGAGGAAACAAACACAGATATCTGCAGTGATGTGTTTTTGCAGGACTGTGTCGGGTTTAAAGATATTTATCAGATACATGCACTATATCTGATAAATATCTCTCTACAGTACTATATATACACATATGCGTTACCAGTCAAAGGTTTTGATGCCGTCGGTGAGAAACTGCAACGTCAATGAGCATGACAGAAAAGACATTGGATTCATAGTGAGTCCAAACGTTTGACCGGTAGTGTGTATATCTGATATATCTTTTTATATGTCTTATAATAAGATGTAATACAATCTTATTATACATCTTGACATTTCTTCTTATTGTTATTACCAGCCAATAAACCTTAGACGATAATAACTTCCATGCTTCTTCTCGCTCCTCCTCCTCCTCCTCCTCCTCCTCACTGCTCTCCTGCACGTCGTTATTATCTCTCTCAGTCTGAGCCACAGACGGTGACGGCTGCAGTGCGTCACTGAGGTGTGACGGCGGTGCAGACGGGGAAGGGGGGGGGGTTGAGGCGGGAAACGTTCCGGGCCCGACGGCGGCGACGGCGAGGCTTCACGCTCCGCTGATCGGAGAACATCTGCGCTAAAACGCAGCCACTTTTCATTTTCTGGGAGCCTCGTCATGGTTTGGCGGAGCCGGATGTGCCTGTTTGCAGGCTGATAAAAGTCCTGCGAGTGGTTTTAACGAGCAGCGAGAGCGAGAGCGACCGCGACGCTGCTGCTGCTGCTGCTGCTGCTGCTGCTGCTGCTGCTGCTGCTGCCAGCCGAGGCGGAGGGTCACAGCGGTCAGACTGGACACTCACGCTCACACTCTCTCATGTCTGCAGCTCAACGTTTGAGATGCACCGACACACGCACGGCGACTCATTTCCCTTCAGAGTCGACTCCAAAATAGCGCCGGCCGCTTCCTGTCGGCGATGAGATTAGGAGGCCCATTTTTACAAAGCTAATCTAATGAAAAGGGGGACAGGAAACTCACAGAGGTAATTTTTTCATTCGTCGGGAGTCGGAGGCGAAGCAACGAGAAGCTCCCCTTGAGTGAGAGCCCCCCCCACCCCCTACCCCCCACTTCCCCCGTCCATCACCAGCGATAACGAGTCTGCGTTTTCACGAGTCCGCTGCTGCTGTGATTAAGTCCCTTCTGTCCTCTGGAGCAAACAAAGTGGATCATCGATGCACCCATTTTTAGGACGGGCGGCATCACCGCGACTCCACTGACTCTGGTCTTTTAAATCATAGGTTGAATCAACCGCTGACATGCAGAATTCGTTGTTCTGTTCGTAAAGTGAAAAAAGCAATATATTGATTTATCCTGAACTTGCAGTGCAGGTGGATCAGATTTCCACTCTGCAACTGTCTTTAGATTCTGTGGGCAATCACGGCCGGTATCCCCGATACTGATGCTGTACGATAGCGGTACGATAACGGTACGATACTGACACAATACGATACCGAAAACGAGAACAATACTTTTTGATTAAGGTGGATTCATCATCAAATTGCTAAATGTGAATGAATTTTCATGACCTTTAATTATTTCTTTTGGCACTCTTGTTCTTCTTCTTTTTCTTAACATCCAGTCGATATTCTGGATGTTTTTGGATACCAGTTGGGCAGTGTTTCAGTTGGCAAACAAGCTTAAATTTGCTTTGTGTGTGTGTGTGTGTGTGTGTGTGTGTTTTCCCCAACAGGACAGTTTCCCTGCCAGGTTCGGTGGGATCCACTTTGTGAACCAGCCGTGGTACATCCACGCCCTCTACACGGTGATCCGGCCCTTCCTCAAAGACAAGACCAGGAAGAGGGTAACGCCCCCTTGTCTCCGCCTCTACCTGCCCGGATAAGACTCACAATGTTAACGCCTCTTCCCCCTCCCCCGCTGTGCCTGATCCGGCAGATCTTCATGCACGGCAACAACCTGAACAGCCTCCACCAGCTGATCCACCCGGAGATCCTGCCGTCGGAGCTGGGCGGGATGATGCCGCCCTACGACATGGGCACGTGGGCGCGCACGCTGCTGGACCACGCCTACGACGAGGAGAGCGACTACTGTCCCGAGTCCTACACGCTGTCGGTGCAAGACCTGGAGCGGGACCTGGAGAAGAACCTGTCGCCCAAGACCATGAAGAGGTCAGAGCAGCGACTCACGCTGTCCTTGGCTCTTCTTTCTGTTATATAACCCTCAGGAGCCTATGAGAGGAAAACTAGACTATTTGCACTTCCCCACCAAATTGCAAATCATTTTGGTTTTCCTACCCTTGGGAACAATGCTCATTTAGATATAATCATGTACATTGGTCGAGGGTCTTGCTCCCAGTTAGTTGCCATCTTACACCACCATGTTTCTAAGGAAGCCTGGCGTGGACAATTCAGCTGCCTGACAGCACGTTTCATAATTAGCGTAATTAAAGTGGCAAACCCGGGAGGGGGAGGGAGTAAAAAACGTTGCAATCTAAAATGTAACCACTTGACGTTGCTGTTTCTTCTTCGAGGTCTGCAAACGTTACACGCTGAACCTTTAACTAATGTCTCAGCCTGTTTGTTTATGCGTTCGGAGCCTTTATCACTCCCTGATTGGCCTCTTTGCTTGTCACTCAGTCCCGTGTGCGTGCCGACGGCTCCAAGCGTGTTTGACAGTGTGCAAGTGTCGCCACTTGCAAGCAGCCGCCGCCGCACGGCATGATTCACCGTGACAGTAAATCATCTGAGCCCTGTGGGACACCAGCTGACTCGCTCAATCGCAAACACAACACACACACACACACACACACACACACACACACACACACACGCCGACCAATGAGGGCAGAAATCAAAAAGAGAACGAGCTCAGACGCAGAGCGACTCCGTTCGTTCTCTGTTTATTCTCCATCCTTGTCCTTGTTCACATCTTGTTACCACAAAGGATGAAGGTCTCCCGTCAGGCCAATTTTCTGGCATTTTCTGAATTTTCTCAGGAACATTTCAGAAAAAACAAACCCTTAGAAGCTTCAGCATAGAGCAGCATGGTATTCACTTATTCTAAGTTCTTGTCGTCAGACGTTTTTCTAAATTATAAGTGAAACAAGCAGAAGACATTTGTGGCAAAAACTATTGTTGGAAATCACGGATAAGTCAGAGAATTTAGCTGGAGCTGAAAAAAGTGGTCTGGTTTTAAACTGGTGTCGGGCTGAGACGCCTGCCAGGTGGAGCGCCGTCGTCTGGAGGATCTCACCTGTTGTGCTGTTGTGTCTCTCTGTTGTGCAGGTCGCAGTCGGTGGTGGAGCCCGGAGTCCTGAAGCGGCCCGAGAAAGTGAAGAGCGAGGACGACAACATGCAGCCGCTGCTCTCGCTGGACTAGACGTCCACCCCTGTAATCTCACACACGGCAGAGGGAGGAAAGAAGAAACGGAAGGACGGACGGACTTTAAGCGATGAGTGAACATTTCTTGAGAATCGCGGCCCCGCCACCTTTCTTTCTGGCGGTCGGACTCTTGCTCCTCTCGAACTCCAGCAAGTCAGAACAGAACTGGGAGACGCGGGAATGGAGCTGTAGAGCAGCCGAGGACGAGGCGGGACGTTTCCTCACGCTGACAGCAAACCCGTGCTGTTTATATATACATATATAAATATATTTATTTAACGACCTATTTGTCAAGTGCCAATTCCGACAATGTAAACAGCAGAGAGAGGAGCGACCAGTGTGGTGAGTGAAGGGGGAGAAAAAAAACAAACACTGGAGAGAGAGCGGCCGCATATTGTGTGTTTCCTACTGTTGTATAGCAATCGTGATGGATGTTGGGGAGTGGGGTCACATTTTCGACACTTTTCTTTTGTCGTCCTTGTAAAGAAGTATACTTTGGGGAGCAAAGTCCCGCGTGGGGAGGTTTACCGGCCATTTTTCCCCCCCCCCGTGGAGGTTAGTGGGGCATCGGAGCTATCAGTCACGCTCCAGTTAAGGAAAAGCAAAGCCCCGCCCCCTCTGTGATGAGAGTTGTTCTCCGCGGATTACGTCTTTTATTTCCTTGTTTCCCTTTTGGCTATTTTGCTCCTCCCGCCCCAACCCCCGAACGTTGGAAGACAAAGTGTTTGTGGAGACGCAACACTCAACATCTAGAGTTTGTCGAGTGTTTCTAAGTATTTCTAGAACTCTAAATAGAAGGACAGCTTTGCCAAACTAAAAAGTCTGAACTAAAAAAAAAAAAAAGTCAAATAGAAAGGCAAAGACGTCGCCCTCTCCCGTTGAATTTTTTGCAGTAACTGTATTACATCTAAATATTTGTTCTAATTATGTCGATATTATCCAATCTAAAGAGCTACACTCCACTATATTTTTGCATGTTTAAGAGTCAATGTGTTTTTGAAGGAGAATCACGTTCTTATTTCAATTCAGATCTCAGTTGCGCACAGCGGTCAACGTACGTCTACACGTGTTGTTTAATGTGAAGGAGCTTATAGAGAACAGGCCAAAGTCTTTGTGCTTTTGCTCTTTAAAATACATTAAATGCTGAGTTGATGAGTTCCACGACCTTCCACACTACACTACCACACCTCCCTGATGCAAAACATCAAGGGGAGTAATCACTGTCCAGTGTTCCGCCTGTTCATGGACCTTGTTTTGACCCTCATCGCGGGCCGACGTGTGATTACTTTGAGCCTGAAGCTCGTTTCTTATTCCCAGACGTGCGGCTGAAACGCTGAAACGCACCTAATTTGCATCTGCAGGTCACATGACTCGAGCAACAAGTCACATCAAACGCTGACTTTTAGCCTCAAAAGCTTGACTGAAGCATTTCAAACACAGCAAACACTCTTAGAAGTAGAAGATCACATCACCACTCAAAGTCGGCTTCACAGCTTTTCGCCTGAAATGTAAGATTTGATTCACTGCGCACGTTGATGCTTTCGGGCCTCTCTGAACGAGTCTTTTTCACGGACGCGCACGATCGGATTGATCACATTGTTCAGACGCAGCGGAGGGGAAAGCAACACTTTTAGATATAGACTTTCCCGGCGCGTTAAAGCCGACGCAGGAAAAACCCTGTTCAGTCTCAGCGCTTCCTGACTGCACTCGAAGGCACCGCGGCCTGCGGCACCACACTCAACTCAACCTCAGCTCTTTACTTTTGCAGATGACACTCTATTGTCGTCCGTCTTCTCAGGCAGTTGGCACGATGGCAGTGAAATCGGGGGAAAACGCGGGCAGTAAACGTACTTCCTCACCTTTACGTGCTCAGAACGCAGTATTTTAAGTGTGCGACATGTTAGCGGCGAGACAAAAGGGCTGCCAAAGTGGGCCGTGTATTTCTAGTTGCTCTTTTTTGCCCCCTGCTGCTCTCACCGACGTCCCCAAAAAGCACCTCGTCCCGCGTCACCAGCGGCAGCCGAGCGCGTTGGACCCGACTGCTGGGTTTTTACGACGAGTGGCGGCGGGTTGAGCTGAGCGCCGAGGAGGCGTGCGGGGGATGGAGGTTGTGCATGACGAGGCAGAGCGACCGGGGGGGGGCGAGCGGGAGCAGCTCCCAGAAGCGCCGGTGGCCGCCAGGCGCTGAGGTGGCCGACTGCAACGCGAGCAGACAGCCGGAATGTTGAGCCATCACACCAGCGTACGTGACGTGTCACTTACGGCGGCTCGGAGGCTTGACCCGGCGCTGGCGAGTTCAGCCCCGGTGGCGCCCGACTCTTGCCGTGCTGGGGTTTTTTTTGTTGTTTTTTTTTTTTTGTCTTTTATTTTTTGCTTGGCTCATCGCTGATAAAAACGCCGCAAGGGTTTCCAACCGCCCCCTCGTTTAGTTGTTGTCCTGATGTTGCGAGGCAGCTCGATGGCAGCAGAGGTTTTATCGAATGCCGGTGAGGTTAAACTGGACCAATCAGAGTGGAGATGGCGGGAAAGAGGCGGGAGCTGCAGACAGGGTTTGAGTTTGACGAGCAAAAAAAAAGAAAGAAAGTCAGAAAAAGGAAGCTGCTGCTCTCTGCTCCTGGCAGTTGGTTGAACTCCGCCCAGCAGGGGGTGCTGTCGCAAGTCAGGCATCAGCCCTGGGACCATTAGGAAGCCTCGCACTGAACTAGTAGATAATGTAGGTTCACTTTTGTGTGTGTGTGTGTGTGTGTGTGTGTGTGTGTGTGTGTGTGTGCGTGCGTGTGTGTGTTTTCTATCATAACAATCACACTGTCACTTATTTAAACTTCACCTCAAACAAACTTGACAACGTCTTTATCACAAAGATCAGAAACTGACTGAGAACCGCCTCTGTGGCTGTGACATGTGACTCGGGAGGATTTGATTTGAACAAATTCAGCGTTTTGAATGTTTCTCTCCTCCGTGTTCATCATCACTGTTTGTCATTGTTTCCTTGATCAAAGTATCGATGGATGAGTTCCTCAGACTGTTTTGGGTTTTTTTTTTTTTTTCTTTCTTGTTTTTCTGGCTGCATTTGCATTTAAAGTGAACACGTCTGTCCTTTCCTGACCAGAGACTCTGCTTTGTCAGTGTATGATGTGAGTTTTACAGTGAGACAGCAGAGGTGATTATTGTCCCGGAGGTTCTGCAGCCCATAGAGTTGTTTGGGTTTTTTTTGCACCCACTTGCAGGGAGGGAGACATAGAGCAGAAAACCTGTTTTCCTCCTGTGCCGAGATGGACGGACGGAAGTTCAGATGATAACAGCGCGGCCGACTTCCTCCCCGGCGTTTTCTTTATCCATTTATCTAAGTGGTATTTGTCAGATTTCAGGAATCACGTTCTTCCAGCCCTCATTTCAAAAAAAAATGATCACAGCAGGACGTCCGGTGCGTGTTTTTGCATTAAAAGCGAACCAGGATGTTTTTTTTTTCTCTCATGACTTTACCGCAGGAGAAAAACAGCGGCTCTATGTTTCCTCCGTTGCCTGTGATTTGCTTTGAATGTGCATGATGGAAGTACAGTATTTAGGAAAATGTTTGGTTTTTCAAAGCATGAACACAGTATTCATTTTTTTTTCTGAATTTGTTGCTTTTACTGACAGTCATCAGTTTCCCCATCGCTGTTTATTCCATGCCAGCCCAAAACGGCGGAGCGTTCCCAGCTTAAACCACGCAACCCCTTAAAACGTGTTTATTTACGAAAGAAAACAAGGTACAAAAAAAAAAAAATACATATAGAAGTGTTTACACATACCATGCCAGCATTTATTTGGCCTCATGATTGTTGAATCAAGCATAGATTTACCAACCAGGCAACTCGCACTACCTAAACCGCACTGGTTTTATTTTAGCGTTTTTTTTTTGTTGTTTTTTTTTATATTTGTTGTTGTTGTTTTTTTCAAGCGTGCAGGTTAGTTGAATCACATTGAACGACGCATCTGGCAGCAGTTAAATGTTGGCTGACTGTTTTGCTCTCGGGAAAATAATTCCGTGGCGTCAAAAATGAAGGCCGCCTCCAACCAAGTTATTTACCGATCGGCAAATTCAGCGCCACTGGAGAATCCAACGAGCTGTTGAGTGACGCACGCCGCAAGCGCGACTTCAGTTTCCCACTGACTTTGACTAATGTTGATTCCTCCATGCCAAAGCCGCCTCGTCCTCCACAATGTTTCCGACGGTGAACTCAAACTTGTGTCGTCGGAGGAAAGTGAATGAATGGGCACTGAATGAATTTGGGTGTTTCGGGGGGGGGGGCTGAGTTGTTTTGCTTTTTTTTTTTTGTTTTTTTTAAACGATGAAATTGAATGCATCACGTTGAGGCTGTGATTTTGTTTATATGATTCTTTTAATGCGACATCACTGTTCTCTGATTGTAGTTACAGTAGAGAAGCTGTAGGGAGGCCAAACGAGGAACGCTGTAATGGAAAGTCAATTCATTATTATTAATTGTCATTATTACTATTTTTATTATTATTATTATTATTATTATTATTATTATTATTATTATTATCGAACAAATACAATTCTGTTCAGTTAGCGGGTGTCAATGTATAAATGTCCTCAAAGACAATTTTGCTGGAACAAGTAAAAAACATTCTGTAAAAAAACGAGTAAAATAAATATCTGGACACATGTCAATTAAATAACCGCAGTGTTTTTGTTTGTTTGTTTTGTTTTGTTTTAATAACCTTAATTCAGCAGCAGCTTCTATCTCACTTCCCATTGTTGCCAGTTGTGTAAAAAAAAAAAAAGAAGAAGAAGACAAAAAAAAACACATATACACGCACAGCAAGGTTTTTGCAAGTTCTTGTGAATGTTTATTGAAATAATGACTCAGGAAAAAAAAAAAGCATTTTGCTGATTGTATCCTAAAGATTGCATTGCAGGGTGGCACACAAGCAAAACTCAAACTTCTTTTGCTGCCACGTGGCACCCTGCACATTTCTTTCTTCAGCGACACCATCATGCAAATTACAAAACAACAAAAGAAAATATCTTGACCTACACATCTTGAAACCGTGTGTGTGTTCAGTGGAAATGATGACAGAAACAACTTCAAAGCGTCATCTTCTGCTAAAACTACAAAATCATATTCCCGACTGACCTTAAACATACCAAATTGCAATTTAAAAAAAAAAAAAAAAAAAAAACACGTCTGCGATAATTACGTGGAGCTCCATGAAGTTCAAGGAGCTTCAGTTTTTCAAGCAGTAAACCAAGAAAGATTTTCATACATTCTTGCACTTCAGAGGGCTAGCTGTCACTTCTTTGTGCACAGCGCCCCGTGGTGTGCTTTACCTTTTCTTTTTCTTTTTTAGCCTCTGTGCAGTGCAGAGTAGCTGAATAGCATCCTGCTGTTGTCACTGACAACAGTCAGATATATTTCCCTCGTTAATATGTTTCCCCCCCACACACACACACACACTTTGTTCAGGTATTCAGGTGACGTGCTAACACCTGAAAAAACTAGCTGCAACGCTAACCGTGGCTTAGCTGCCGCCGTTAGCTCGTTAGCAGAGTCACTCCTTTGTTTTATTTTGACAGTAAGCCACATATTTCTGCTGCTTATTAAAAACTCGCCAGCCTGTCGCCATAGGCTCAATTATTTCTTGCCGTCATCATCCGACTCGGACGTCTATGATGAGCACACCCAGTGGCGAGGCAGCATAAAATTTGAAATAATAAGGCTTTTAGAAGACTCGTCCTCGCCGGGAAAAAGCTGTGGTAAAATCATGAATCCATTTTTCAATGCACCACAGCATCATCGTTATCGCTCAAGGTTCAGTGTTTGTATCTTTGGTTCCGTAACATTTAAATATAAACAACAAGATGTGCCGCTTGGGTGACTCGTGTAGTTCCCTTTAAAATGAGCTGAAAACTACAGTGACAGTATGACAATCAGGCCGTTTGAATCAAAGGAAGACACAGTATTGTCTCCTTCTCCAACAACGGCAGCGGATACTTAATCGTCTAAAAAATAATCTGTTGATCTCCAGAAAGCAGCGTAACTAGCCTTCTGTTTGCAGCCTGCTGTTGAAACCCTCCTGCTAGAGCTGATGCTCTGTTGGACCTTCCAGGTGTTTGGAAGTGGACGGAGGGCGGGGCCAACACCTGGCTAGGGGTGTGGTCACTAACCAGGAAGAGGTCTCAGTTGCGGTATCGTACGATAACATTGGTAAAGTGAATGTTGTTCTCTGCAGGGACCTCTGACCTGCGTTGGTTCTCGTCCATCGCGGTTCTTCCCTCAGTAAGACATCGGAAATTTCAACCATAGCGTTAAGAAAGAGTGTCAAGTGTTCAGTGGTCGGTCAAGCAGCACGCAAGCCAGCGAGGAATCAAACCCATCCAGCGGCTCGACGTGCCAGAGTGGAAGAAAATCTTTTTTAAGTATAGATTTTCTTTTTAGTTCAAAGATTGTCGTGGTGAGGTATATCATCGCCATCAAGCTGCAGGGAGCTCCTGGGATTTCAACCTTTTCCCTTCCAAAATAAAAGCACGCTAACCTAGAGCAGAAGCAGCAAAACCACCTGATGCAAAGCTGTCTTTCAACCTGCATGAATGTGAAGCTTGAACGCAAACGCATGATGGTGAAGTTTCTAGTTTGACAACATGTGCTCGCAGCAGCAATGTATAATTTTGTGAAAATTTCACGACCCTCCCCTGATAATGTGTGTGTTTTTAAAGATGCCCCCGGGCTCGACGTCATCAGTGCAAGTGATCAATGGATAGTCGACGCTGCCGAGGTCTCCTGCAAAAGCACGCTGTGAAGAAAAAGTGTAAAAGTCTAACATTTATTCTAACACAAATCACAACATTCTGCATTATGTACACAGAGACAAATGGACAACATACACATATATTCTTCCCTGTGAGGAGGTTGGATTTGTTATGACGGCAGCTGCAGCAGCTCCAGTAGCTGGTGGAGCCAAACAGGAAGAGGAGAAGATCCAGAGGAACCCAGGAGCTCGACCACGCACAAATAAGTTAAAGACAAATAAAGACAAAAAAAAAAAAAACAGTTCTGTCCTTTCGGATCCGTCCGTCTCGTCAGGATTTAAGAAATATCATCATTTTTGTTTGTTTGTTTTGTAAAAACAGCGCCCCCTGCTGAGCCGGGAGCGTCGGCGTTCAGGTGGAGCTACTGTCCAGCAGCCCTGGCTGCTTTCTGCTGCTCCAGCATGGCCTTGACGGCCGGGGACATCATGGTCGGGGTCATGGCCGGGGTGAAAGGTCGCAGCGGGTACTGCGCGTTCTTACCCGGTACGTAAATGCACTGGAAGTATCTCTGGGCTGTGAGGACACAGAGAGGAGACGCCGTCAGTCGAGATTTGCTCAGTTCGTTTTTGTCTCATCTGCCTCGTCACTTCCTGTTTTATTGTGAAACTCAGCTGGGCTTCCCCTCCATGATTGCCTGCACCTGTTCCCAACACCACCTTATTTGTCTGTGTTGTGTGTGTGCAGTGTGTGTGCAGTGTGTGTTTGCTAGTTCTTCTTCAGAGATCCAATTATATGCATTTCACTTTGTGACTTTGCTTAGTTTTTTGTCACCAGGCCTTGTTGGAGTTCTTTGTTGATGTCTTTCAAATGCATGCGATACTTTTTAAAACTATGTTTACATAGTAGCGAGTTGATTTTTTTCCTCAACGTGATCGGAAGCTGATTTAAAAAAAAAAAAAAAAGGCTGGAATCAGAAGGGGCGGAGCCAATGCTTGGCCAGAGGAGTGGTCACCAAACTGGGAGTGGTACCCGTGAGGTGTGTGACCGTTACATCATCTAAATAATAACTAACCTGAGTGATTGTGAAGCTTTTCAGGACTCGTACCTGGTTTCTTTTTCTCTGCTGGATCTTCTGCTGCCTGTGGTTGTTCTGTCAAAACAACAATAATATATCATGAAGAGGAAGATTTCAAAGTGTGTGTGTGTGTGTGTGTGTGTGTGTGTGTGTGTGTGTGTGTGTGTGTGTGTGTGCGTGTGTGCGTGTGTGCGTGCACTTTCTTTCAACGTCAAAATAGTTTTGATTTCCTTTCATGTTTTGAATCATTTTTGCATTTTCATAATTTTTTTCTCTTCCTTTGCTTCAACCTGGTATCAAATGATCTTTTGAATAAGACATCACATAACCACGCAGTCCTTTTTTTCTTTTTCTTTTTTTTTTTTACCCAATTGACTCGAGTGCTGGAATGAATTAGTGAAGTGTGGTGTCACTCTGGAGGGGTGATGGATGTCGACTCGGTGAGAACCGAACACTAAACCTCCTTTTTTCTGTCAGATTTGACTCGGTGGCTTTTATCACCGCGGCTCCATATTCATCAGCGGCTGTAATCTCTGCCAGAGACTCAGAAGTGGATCGGCTCATCTCATTAAACTCTAATCGCATACGTTCCACCGATGTCATTAAAAGTCTGTCCGTATTGAGCGAGGTGCCGCTGGGGGGGGGGATATGAAAGGAAAACCTCCGGCTCTCACAAGTCGCTCTCCTCCCATTCTCCGCTCACGGCGAAGCCTGAGACGCGTTCATTTACACTCGTGCTTATTGTTTTGTTTTAAAAAGCTCTCTTCATCGTGCAAAAAAAAAGGTTTTCCAACGGCCATCCGTGTCTCCGTCCTGACAGTGAACGACCTCAGAAATGAGAACCGGCGGAGGCTTCAACAGAGCTTCAGGAAGCTGGAGTTTGGTGCTTTTAGCAGAAGGCTGTAAACGCAGGGCTAACATGGGAATATACGTTCTGGAGAGACACACTCTCAGTGTTCACACTGGGTTCTCTCTGGTTGGGCCAAACGGCATCTGAGCCCTCGGAGGATTCGACTCACCGAGGAGTCACTGACGCCGTCGCTGGGTTACTGACCTTTAGGCGCCGCTTGTTTGTCCTTATCTGAAAACACAAACCCAGACTGGTCAGTGCAGTGCAGGCGACGTGCGGCACTTGGCTGCGGCGGTGAGGAGGACGAACCTTTCGGGTCTTTGGCCGACTTTCTCTCCTCCTTCCCGGCGGTGGCGCCTGCGAGCAGAGACGCAGCCGTTTAAATCCCGCCCCCACCTCAGAATCACGGTGTTAGGTTTAATATTCTGGCAGCGTTAATCCCATCAGCCTCCCTCATTAGGCTTCCATTAAGCTTTTAAAGGAGCGTTTCGTCTAATAATGTGGCGAGAGGACAAACGTTCACGGAGACGACGACCTTCTCCTGCCTGCTGCCACCTCCGGTTAAAAGCTGTTTAAATAAAGTTCCCTTGGAGAAATTAATGAGGGTGCTGGGGACAATTTCACAACTTGCTTTTTAAGTGCACGTTTGTCTTGAGCTCAATTCAAAAATCTTTTCAAACTTCGAAGTTTGACGCTTTCACTTGCCTTTCTTCTCCTCCACTGCTTTGGCTCTTGTCTTGGCTGGGAACAACAGAGTGTGAAGAGTCAGAAGGTTGCAGTTGTGCTCACCGTACCTTCCACCTGTCTTCAAACATTTCCAATGACCTTCACCGTTTAACTTTTCAATCGCAACAATCGCAACAAACATGCTTTTCTGGCGCCACCTGCTGGAGGGGAGGACCTGACGGCCTGCAAGGTGACGTTGGCTCTGCTCTCGGCCTCCAGGCGGCTCCTCGCTCTGATTGGCTGCATCTCGGCGCCTGCGATCAGAATTTTTATTGCAGCTTTGTCGAGCGAGAGGGACGGAAACTTTGAAAAATGAGGCTCGCAGACGACTTTACCTCTCTTCACCGTGGACGCCTTGGCTCGGCTCTTCACGGGCGACTCTGCTGTGAAGGGGGCGGAGCCGTTATCCATCCGCTCGTCTGGTCTTTAGTGAGACAGGCGTGCGAGAGTGTGCGAGGGCTCACCTGCTTTCTCAGAGGCTACTTTCCTCTTCTGTCGCGCAGCTGCAGGCTCTGAAACCACAGCTGCTGTTAGTTTCCTGAGCAATCTGGACTACCGGCATGTTACTAGAGAGGTTTTTTGGGGGTTTTTTTTGGGTTTTTTTTGCCTTGATGATGTTGTCTGACCCTTTTCCAGGTTTCCCTGCAAAATGTGTGAGATGCACTCGGTGCATCTTATTTATCACCGTCATTTGACAAAAAAAAATCAGTCAATTAGAGCCGCCGAGAGTGTTACAAAAACATCTGACATTTGTTGGGATGATACAAGGCGCTGATTACCTTTCTTTGCCGCCGCAGGAGTCCTGCTTTTCTCTTTTTTCACGGCTGCTTCTGCAACAGAACAAATTGAAAAACGGTGCAATCAGCCGCCGGGTCCTTGATCAACAGAAATGGGAAAAGAGGCTGATGAGATGCGGGATAATTTCTTTTTTAAAGCGTTTGCCCAGCGTTCTTTTTTCACTGTGGATTTGTCAAACACATTTCTTTTTCTTTTTTTGTTGTCTCTAAACAGAGTCTGGTTGTGTTTGTGTATCCACAGCTTTGTTTCCGTGTCATTGGCAACCACCTTTGAGATTAGCGAGCGGCGGTTGTGAGTCACCTTGCTTGGCCTTCTCCTTCTCTGCTGCCGGCTGGGGGACGATCCCTGTGGAGGAACGTCCACAGAGTTCATTTATCTGTGACCATGAATGAGTGAAAGGCTGCAGATGAACTGCTGAGGCAGAGACACTCCGGATACTGGAGAGTCGAAGGGAGCGGAAGGATGCTTCGCACTACCTTGGTCGGAATCGGCAGCTTTAGTTTTCTTCTTTGCAGCTGGAAAGGAAAAAAATCAGGCACATCAGACTCATGATGCACTGCAGGAATAAAAAAAAAAAAAAAAACACATGATTTGTGCACATGTGACTTTACCTTTCTTGGCAGAGGTCACCTTCACCTCCTGCTCAGCGCTTGGTGGCTCTTTTTGACAAGAGAAAATTGTGAAATGACACTTTTTTTTCATGGGGAAAACACAAAACTATGAGCTGCTCTTGACATCTTGTCCTCCAGTTGAGGGCATAAAGCACGTTTAAGCCTGCATGTAAATTGAAATGACCTTGACCTTGAAGGACAGAAGTGTAAATGTAGTCACCATGCCATCCTTTGCTCACCCTGGACTGCAGCTGCAGCAGGTGGAACTTCAGCAGCTGGACTCTGGATCTCAGGCTCAGCCGGAGCCACTGGTTCCGTTGCCTCTGGTTGAACTGGTTCCACTGGCGCTGGTTGAGCTGGCTGCACTGGCTCTGCTTGTGGCTGCACTGGCTCTGGTGGTGGCTGCACTGGTTCTGGTTGAGGCTGCACTGGTGGCTGCACCAGCGGCTGATATGGTTGGTAGTGAGCGTAGAACGGCGGCATGAGCGGCGGCAGCTGCTGGTAGAGAGGGTGCAGGGGCGGAGCTCCAGGGTGGACGTGGTGGGCAGACAGGACGGGGGCGGATGGAGCTGGAATGAAAAATAATGAACAAAACATATTAATAATGTTTGAACGTGGACTCACTGGAGTTTGTACAGCAGCAGGGAGGGGAGGGGCGTCACCTGGCGTGTTGGGGGGAGGGTAGGGGTTGTCCGTGACCACGTGATGGACTAGAGGGCAGAGAGAGATGAAGGATTGGATTCTGGGCAGGTGTGAATAAGAAGAGCGCACTGTAAAGGTTTGGACACTTGGGCCACGTACCGTACCAGCCGGGTGGAGACGGGTAGTAGACTGGAGCAGGTCTGCAGGGGCCGACTGGAGCACAGGAAAACACACACACACACACACACACACACGCTGGCGCTCGTGAAAGTGGTTGGTTTGTATGGAAGAACAGTGTTCTGGAAGTCATTATTGCTGAATTGAAATTAGAGGCAAACCTCTTTTGTATTTGATTCAAAACTATGGCGTTAAATTGAGAGAGGAGTGAAGTATTCACGCTGTCCGGATACTTTGAGTTAAAATAAAAAAGAATGAGGATGATGTAATAAGACAGCCATCATACCTTCAGCTTCTGGAGCTTCTTGCTGCTGCTGCTTTTTGGTCTCAGTTTCTGCAGAACAGAAGATTAAAATGACGTCTCTGCTCTTATCTAGTTTGTTGTTTCGCTCTCTCTCTCTCTCTCTCTCTCTCTCTCCCTCTCTCTCTCTCTTTCTCAATAAGCAATAAACCAAACACACGTTGCAGCCACTGACCTGTTTTGGAAGTCTTGGTCTTCTCCTCTTTCTTCACGGCTTTTAATCGGAATTTCAAAGAGAAAACACCAGTTAGCGTTGGTGTCAGTTTTCCTGCTTTAACATCGTTCCACTAAACTCTTACTAACTCTAAGTACCTCTGAAGAAGGGGGAAGGCCTCTTGATGCTCCTGATTTTTTGGCCAATTCCACTCAGTCTGGGTAGAACTGGACATCAGAAGATAATTATGCCACCAACAGCACACAACTATCTGTTATTATTACTATTATTGATTATCATCACTCAGGACTGATTACAACAGGTAAGAGTAGAAGCACTGTTACCGAGTTTTCTGGGCTTTTCTTCTGTCTTCACAGATCCTAGAAATTATTTTTTTTAAATAAAGTGTCATTTCATTTCCTAAAAAGCATTTTTGTTTTCATTTTTTTTAGAATTGATGCCTGCTGTGCATCGTCTCCTGCTGCAAGTTGCCTTTACTCGGGCTTAAGAAATATGATTGATTAAGACATTTAAATTTTGAAGCTACCTTTCTTTCTCCTCAGAGCTGAAACCCTCCTGGGTGCTTCTGAAATCACCAAACAAAAAAAACTTTTTAAAATTCATTAATAAAACATTTTGCAGAAATTAAACAAAAAAACAACAGCAAAATCCTCAATATCCTTCAAATTTGTATGTGTATCTATAAGGACCTATATTGCATCCAGCCACTAGGGGGCAGATAGAGTTTCCCTCCACTTTTGGGAATCTTCAGTCGTGTTCTTGTATATTTTCTTAATGTAATAAAATAGAATACGATTTTAAACGTTAAAGTTCCCCTTGAAGTCAGTGAGCTGGAATGAAGAGCTGTGATTGGACGAGCGTCACCAACCTTTGGTGGGTGTGGCCTTGGAGATGGCCTCTCTGGCGGAGTGCACACAGGGACACTCTGAAAGCAGGAGAGAACAGAACACCACCTTGATGGTTGGTTGATGTGAAGGAGGAGCTGGCGATGGAGGAGCTGAGGTCCTGACCTGCGGCCTCGGCTCTGCTGTCTCTCTCCTCAGGCTCGGCCAAAGGTTCGGTAACGTCCACCGTCGCCTTGTCCTCGTCGCCGGCTTCATCCGCGTCCTCCTCCTCCTCCTCTTCTCTGTCTTCAGCTTCGTCCTCGGCTCTCTTGGGTTCCACCGTCGGCTCCCGGTCTCCTCCCTCGCCATCCTCCCGAGCAGAAGGCTCAGTGGGAACTAGAGCGGTGGATTAATACACATCACTGCACACTCATTTAGGATCTTCTGCATCCAAACATTTGGATTTCACATCCAGAGAAATGATTTGTTGATTTCCGCCCCAAATCCTCACAAGTTGTGAATCTTAGGAGAACCATCAGATGGGCGACTTTAACCAGACACTTACAGCTCTTTTCTGTTTCAGCATCTTCTGAGTGGTCTTCATCGGCAGCTCGCTCAACATCACCCTCATCAGCCTCACTGTCCTGCGAGTCTGCCTCAGTCTTTACTGCCTCCTCCTGGACAAACAACGCTGCTGCAGCTGCAGCTGACAGGAAAACGGTGACGGTAGGAACACGACGGGCCAAAAGACTCAGAGGGTTGAATAGAACAGTCTGATGGGACATTATTGCAATGAAATGATCTCTCAGGTCACAGCGCCCACCAGTGGCGGAAAGGAGAAGCTTTAAACGTGACGTGTTAGCGGTTAAGCGACTGTCCAGGTGGAGTAGTTTGTTTATTTTGTTAGCTACTGTGAAATTAATATTAATAGAGAAGAAATAAGATTTAAATTTAAAATAACAATAATAATGAATGAGGGCAAATTTATTGTTTCGTGTCTAATTCTGAATTGACCGACACTGAACTCTCTCACAACCTACCTGCGAGTAAGGCATCATCATCCTCTTCTTCATCATCATCATCATCATCATCATCTTCGTCATCATCATCGTGGTCCTCCTCGCTGGCCGGGGTCTCGTCTCCATCACTCTTAGCAAGCAACAACGCCTCTTCATCCTCGAGGTCGAACGTGATGTCATAAACGCTGCTGTCGGCGTCTTCGTCCCACTTCGCCTCTTCGTCAGTGGTGGTTTGGTCGCTGAGCAGAGTCGATTCCACAGATTCTTCATCCGACACCAGAGGAACGTCTTCGTCGTTGTCTTCGTCGCCCAGGACTCCGCTGTCCAAGCTGTCGTAGAAGGAGAGGTCCAGTTCCAGGTCCAGTTCCAGTTCCTCCTCCTTTATGACATCATCATCATCATCATCATCATCATCGTCGTCGTCGTCATCATCAGCATGGTGGATGAGGTCGTCAGTGACATCATCAAGTTTGTCGTCAAAGTGGAAGTGGAGATCTTTGAGGTCGTCCTCGTACTCATCATCAGCAAAGTGTTCAGAGGAGGCGACAGAGATGAGCTCCTCTGATTGGTCCACGACATCATCATCATCATCATCATCATCATCATCATCATCATCATTTTCAGAAGATTTTACACCCTCTTCATCGGCAGCTAAAGGAGGAAGATCTTCCTCCTCTAAGGGTTTATAATCTTCATCGTCATCGTCGTCAAGAGCAGCAGGAAGTGAAGGAAAACGAAGGTCGAGCTCTTCATCGGTGTCTTCAGCGATAAAGTCTTTTAACTCCTCTTCCTCCTCGGTGGAGAGGGGGACAGTTTCGCTGGTGTCCGAGGTGTCAGTGAATGCCTCGTCACTGGAGTCCTCTTCGTCAGACACGTCTTCATCGCTGTCCTCCAGGTCAACGGGTGAATCAGAGTCTTCCTCACCAGAGGTGGGTTCGGGAGATTCTTCATCATCATCTTCATCAGCAGCTGCCACCGTCTCCATTCCTTCCTCCTTACCCTCATCCTCATCTTCCTCTTCATCTGCAGCTTCCTCTTTTGCTTTCTCCTCAGGTTCTTCCTCATCTTCCTCGACCTCCTCCGCGTCGTCAGCAGCTGCTTCCACAACCTCCTCTTCCTCTCTGCTTGGCTCCTCTTGCTTCTCCTCCTCCACTGCTTCTGCTTTCTCTTCTTCTTCTTCTTCATCGTCTTTTTCTTCTGCTTCTGCCTCCACTTTAATTTCTTCCTCCAACTCCTCCTCCTCCTCCTCACCCTCCTCTTCCTCTTCAACTCCTGCTGTATCCTCCTCCTCACTGTCCTCCTCCTCCTCCTCCTCCTCCTCCTCTTCAACTCCTGCTGTATCCTCCTCCTCACCCTCCTCCTCTTCTTCAACTCCTCCCTCCTCTTCTCCTTCCTCCTCCTCTTCCTCCTCCTCTTCCTCCTCCTCACCCTCCTCTTCTCCTTCCTCCTCCTCACCCTCCTCTTCCTCCTCAACTGCTGTTTCTGCTTCTTCCCCCTCCTCCTCCTCCTCCCCCTCTTCTACCTCCTCCTCCTCCTCTTCTACCTCCTCCCCTTCCTCTTCCTCTTCTTCCTCCTCACCCTCCTCCTCTTCTTCTTCCAACTCCTCGCCTTCCTCCTCTTCTTCGTCTTCCAGTTCCTCCTCTTCGTCCTCATAATACTCCTCGTCTTCGTCGTAATAGTCATCTTCCTCGTCATACTCTTCTTCAAGTTCTTCATCCTCCTCTTCTAGTTCTTCATCCTCCTCAGCAGCCTCCTCGCTCTCTACCTCTCCTTCCTCCTCCTCTGCCACCACCTCCTCCTCCTCCTCCTCCTCCGCCTCCTCTTCCTCCTCCTCCTCCTCCTCCTGTACAACTTCAATCGCTGGTTGCTTAGTTTTTTTCTGCATCCCTACAACTAAAAGAAAATCAAAGCAGTCTCAGTAATGACTTTTATCTCCTATTAGAGACAATTAGACTCTCTTTTCTCAAGCACATCAGTTGTGTTGTATGTAGGCGAGGAGGTACGAACCTTTACTTCGAGACGGGAGGAATTCTCCTGGAGCCAAGAGAGAATGATGACAATCAGCAACACACCGAGGGAAACCCTCAGATTAAACTGGTTTAGACGGGGTTGTCACATGGATGCAGACTAACACACGGTCAGATTTAGTTGAGGATTAGATCATTTGAAGCCACTCGGATGGAGAGTTAGTATGAAAGCAGACAAATTAGAGACACGGTGTGAGACTTCACTGACGTTACTCCTGTTGATCAGTGACAAGGTCAGAGGTCGGGTTTGATAATGTCTTCCAAAGTTAAGGGAGTTGTTTGTAGAAGGGAAGTGGCCTTTAAATACCTTTTGCTTTCTTAATCTTCACCTTCATTTGGTTAATTTCCTGCTTTTCTTCTTCCCGCTCCTCCTCCTCCTCCTCCTCCTCCAACCACCTTAAATCTTTGACATTGTTTACGGATAAATCAGCTCAAACCGTTAGAATCATCCGGCCCCTATACAGAACCGCTCTTCTCTGCCCTGCAATTAAAGCCGAGCCACCTGAAATTGCAGTAATTGCGCTGCAGCGTAAACTGGATTTTAATCAAAGCACAAACAGCCCGATAGAGGCACATTTAAAGCAAAGTGCGCTCAGTCTGGGGGAAACACTGTGCAAAGAGCAGCTCAGCCCAGCGTGAGCACGACGGCAGCGAGCAGGTCTTTGATTTGTCTCTTCCTCTGATGGATGTGGAGCAGCAGGACCAGGCAAACAACAACATCACAGAATCTGTGCCAGTACCAACCTTTTTTCCTCACTGCGTAGAGATTTCCTGCAGATGAAAGGAGAGGGCACACAGTGACTGCACTGATTGACGCGTGTGTCACATTATTTAGGATTATGAAATTGATTTGGATGCCCTAATGTGTAAAAGCCGGGCTTCGCTGCTTTTGTGTGGTCTGTAAACACAGCAAAAGGTCAGATTTTTTGTTGTGTTGTTGTGTTGTTTTTTGTTTTGACAAGCAAATCCACTCCAAATAATCCAACCCAATCCAAACATTAAACTCAAGAAGTATATTTTTGTTTTGTTTTTTAACTATTGCTTAATTTAAGATTAATTGATTAATTCTGTGTGTGTTTTTCCGTGTGTGTCACTCGTGTACCGTCGTCCTCATCGGGGGCGACCAGACTGGCAGCGAACTTCATCACGGCGCCGACAAGGTTCATCGATCCGTCCACAACGTCGTTCACCGCCTTCACCGGGTCCGAGGCGATACTGCTCAGGCCCCCTGGTGGAGCAGAGAGACAACAACATCCAGCTGTTCAGCCTCCTTCCTGGAGCCAAGCGCCAACCACCGCGACAGGTACTGTTTTCTCAGATCTTGGGCTGAGAGCGGTGGAAGAAGTGGGAGTTAAACTGGCGGAGGGGTTGAAAGTTGAAGAAGAATCTTCCCCCTCCCAGTCTAACCACCAAGAAATAAACCGCTGTGCAGGGAAGAACCAGCAGATCCTCTTTCACCAAATTAGGCATTCCCTTTCTAATCTGCTGGCTTGGAAAAGAGCCTTGTTGGATTTTTAAAGTGTGCCATAACTTGATGAAGGAGGATCAGCTCCAGAAACACAGTTTTGACAGATCTGAGTCCCAAAGAGAGGCAATTCAGTTCAAAAGAAAAAACCACAGGTTGTGATTTAGCTGTCTTATTAGGGATTCTAGCGGTTTCTAGCGTGCTCTGAATGAGACCAGATCTGTTCAAAAGGACTAAGAGCAAAATGATCAGGACACAGAGAGGAAAACTAAATTCAGACTGTTGGATTCCTGCCAGTGCCACTCTTGCTTGTGCTCACCTGGAGTCGGCTGAACGCTGGAAAGTTCAAACCTCAAAGCAGGCGACGCGGACGTGAGAAACACGTGCATGCTGAAGAGGCATAAACGGACCTACTAACTACAGTCAAGCTAAACGATGTCATCGGAGAGCAGCCCTGCTTCCTCTCCATGCCATCCCTCCATCCATCCATCCAACAGCAGAGGAGATAAATAATAGCATCAATGGAAATAATACAGACTCTTCCACAGCCCTTTTGGAAAGATGTGGAATAAAAGTCTGTTTTACCCACGGCCTATCTAATAAGTTTATTCATGTTAGCTAGCTGGTGTTTTGGGGGAGCTTGCGATGCCACAGGGTTAGTAGCAGACAGGGTGCCTTGCCTTTACGGCCTGAATCCTTTAAAACCTTCCTGGCGACGGGTGAGGAGCGACCTGGTTGGGCGAGAAACACAGTGGCCATAAGCACAGGAGTTTAGTACAGTGAAGCGGAAACACACACACACAGGTTTCAAAAGGGGAGGAGGGGGAAGTGAGGTTGATTTGGTGTGTCCGTCGTCACGCTGGGACGATGAATCAGAGATTAGAAGTGATGGCTGATGTGGAAGAAAGACAAATACAGATGTTATTATGACGGTGTTTTGTTCGGGTTTGCCAGGGTTGTAACTCAGTCTTGCTACTGAGTCATAGCAAGAACCAAGAGACAGACAAGGTTGAGGTGAGAGTCAGGTGAGTGTTGGACATGATATTAGGATATTAATTCCGCTTTGGAAGCATCGTGTGTTTTTAAACGGCGTGGTTGAGAAAACCCATGAAAATCGATGCTTGCAACTCGATGTCGTCCAGCCGCTGCAGAGGTGAAATCATGTCGAAGGTGAAGATGGACTTTGATGAAGTGAAGGAAATATCTTTTTTATGTCTATTCATTCATTACGATGCATATTCATATAAAAAACAAAGCCAAACATGCAAAAAAAAAAACATTTATTCAAACTTTATTGTCCCAAAAGAACAAAAAAAGGAAAACAGTTCATTTTTCTCCTGTTCTACTAACACAGGCATGGGCAAACTACGGCCCGGGGGCCACATGCGGCCCATTAAGTTTTTTAATACGGCCCACCGAACTTGAAGAAATTATATTAATAGTGAGATATTTTTCTCTCCCATGAGGTGGCTCACTGAACACTCCATCCATCTCCATCAAATTTTAGAACCTACTGTGGCCGACCAGTCAAAATGTTATCCCACCCCAGTACTAACACAATATTAGGAGGGAGGGAGGATCATTTTCTAATGATAAAATGCTGCATCCTCAATTAAAACACCCTAAATACCTCCTGAAAGAACACCTGAATTGCACTACATTCGTGGGACACACCCCTGCTGCACACCAGGCTGCAGCTGACCGCTGCCCCCGCTTACCTGAGACGGTCTTGTAGTCGACCAGGTCCAACATGATGACAAACACGCACGACCAGGTGATGATGAGAGCCAGGACCAGGATCCAGGCCAGCGGGGAGCTGAAGGTGGAGTGCAGGTTATCAGAGAACGTCTTCTGGGGCCCCCTGGAGGCCGCCGCCGCGGCCGCCGCCGCTGCCACCGCCTCGCTGCTCCGGCTGTCGATGACCATGGTGGTGGTCGACGACCGAACTGGAGGCCAGAGAGACGGCGAGATCAGACGCAGTGTTTGTGGTTGTGTAGCGAGAGGTAGCGAGAGGTTTGGTTTTTCCCACCATTTAACTTCACAACTTAACGTTCTGTTTCGTTTCTGGGTTTGTTTTTCTCCCACTCAAAGTTGTTCATGTCACACTGGAAGCTCAGGACACCTGTTGGCTTCCCTCAGCCGCCTGCCGGCTCTGACTGGAGGGTACACTGTTACTGCTGACTCAAACAGCTTAGCGGAGCTCTCAGCACGCACACACACACACACACACACACACACACACACACACACACACACACACCTATATTTCCGTCCAACCTCATTACCACAAAGCCCTACATACCCAACAGACTGTTGACCACCTATTGGCTACTGCTGGAGGGAGCTCAGGGACAATGTGATGTGAGATGATACAGTACAGTATGACAGGGTACCACCTTCACACTCTCTCTGGGTATCCAGGACATCAGCAGGAGGGCAGTGCCCCTCCCAGTCAGTAGGGGGCGGTAGTGAGAACACTCCTTTAGTCGGTGATCAGATATTTCCTCATGCGGTGTGTCGACAGCATTCAGTCTGTCTGCATTGTTTTAGCAGGTCAGGTTGGACCTCAGAGCTTTGAAACTAGTGGAGCACAAGAACACGTCTGTCAAAGAACAACAACTAACAACAATAACCCTCTCCTGGCAGCTACTGACAGCTAAGTGGCAGTTCTAAGGCAGTAGACAGGTCTGAACTCATTACTGCTCTTCAACACACCTGCAGCAGGTATGGAACGATCGAAACAAAGAAACATAAGAGTGTCATCGGTATTTGTTAACATGGAGACACATCTAAAACAAGAGCAGGCCTCTGGTTTAGCACTCGGTTGCGACTCCAAACACTGAAGCTGCGAATATTGAACTCTTCTTATTATTTGTGTATTTTATTTCACCTTTATTTAGACAGGAGTAATCCCATTGACGTTAATCTCAATGGAGGGAACCACAGATTTTGGATTTGAATCCCCACAAGCAGATAGAAAGCTGTCTGCTGTGGCGGCGGCTGCTGCTGCAATAGCAGCCTGATGCCTGAATGACAAAATCTCACACAAATCCTGGATGCATGACAGTCCCAGAAAAGGCTCCAGGAATTCTTTCATTCTCCGAATCCTGACAGCAAGCCAATAAAACCTGAACCTAAATCCTGTGGGCAGGGACTGAAAAAGGTTCAATCCCTTTAACATTTCATGATGACTTAACCGAGGAAACTGGCTACAGTGGAATATGCATCAATGTAAACTGAGACACAACTGCCATTCAGACAGAAACACACACACACACACACCAAAATGTTGCCTCCCAGCACAGGAAAGCTGTGGCAGTGCTATCAGTTTGGCCCTTGGTTCAACACACAGCGGAGACATCGGCTGACACGCTGCTGCTACTGCTGCTGCTACTACTGCTGCTGCTGCTACTGCTGCTGCTGCAGCCGCATCACAAATAGCTGCTACATGATAGCGCCATATTTTTAGACACATCTGATCTGTAAATTCCCTCCAAACAACACAACATCGGAGCAGCGGCGTGCAAAACAAAACACTCACAAAGTCGCGCAAAAAAATTTAAAATAGGTTGAAATTCTGAAATTCCAAATGTGATTTTTTTTTTTTTTCCTTTTTTTCTTTCATTTACCTTCAATCGTTTCAGTCATAGTCTCAAAAAGGCAACCTTTGCTCCGGCAGTAAATCCTCTCTCCAGGTTGTTGCCATGAAAGCGCGACACTTGTCCAGCTGCAGCTGTGGTCGACCCTCAGCTCCTGCCGGCTTTAATCCCGGGGTTTTATTCCAGAGCTGCAGCCGTCCTCTGGTAACACAACACCTGGTCCTCTTGCCTTTCTTCTTTTTACTTCCAAGCTGTCAAACTCTTGCAGTTCTCCTCTCTGAAAACCCACAAACTGTTTTCCCAGGGCTTCAGATGGGTGCTGTGTCCGGGGTGCTGCTGGGTGGCTTTGATAGACAGACGGACAGACGGCGAGCTGAGGTGAGGTGGCCACTGCCTTCACCCTCTGTCAGGTTGGGGCTCTGGGTTGCACTCTGACAGATTTAGATTGACGGCGTGGAGTGGCGGAGGAAGGGAGGGAAGCCGCACTTGAAGGTAACTTCAACCCCCAAACCACCGGTGTTGCTGGAGAGCCGTTCAAGTTAAACCAAGAGGAAATCCACAACACATTTGAAAAAAAAAAAACACATGCTGATGTTTTATTTCAGAAATACGTTTTGGCACAACTGCGTTAAACTCTTGAGTGTAATTAGGGGCCGTTGCATTCATGTCGTGTTTCCGAGCCCCACGCAGGCCTGGAGTTATTCTTAGAGCCGCCGGCTGCTGCTGCTGCTGCTGCTGCCATTCTGCTTCGCCTTTTTAGGCCAGAGGCGTGACCTTAGCGCCGCCCGCCACCCTCCGTCTGGGAACCAGAGCCTCCTCCTCCTCCTCCTCCTCCTCCTCCTCCACCTCACCCTCGTCACCCGCCAGCCCCCCACCCACAGTCACAGCTCCACACTGTGATGTCATCAGGCACAGGAAGGGAGAGACATGCAGGAGCTGAAACCTCCTGGTCAAGTATTTGGTCCAGTTTTTTTAAATTCTATTTATCATTATTATTATTATTACTTTAACTGTTGTTATTTGTGCAACGCTATTTGTTGCGACGGCGTTGCAGCTTTGTGTGGGCAATGCCCCTGGGGTTGCCTGCAACCTGATTGGTCGGCAACCTGCGCATCTGTGAAAAGCTCAGAGGCAATCAGAGGGCCGGCAGCTGGACCTCTGGGCTGCCCTCTGTCTCCTTGTTCCATTGTCTTCTGAGTAAGTAGCTGCGTTTCCATCACCGTTTTTTCAAAAAAATAAAAGCGATATTTCCAAAATTTCGACAAAGTACAATAGCTATTTGCAGGTCTTTCCATTGGTGTGAAGGGCATGAGCCGTAATTCTCGTAAAATCCCGTCCCGCTAAGATGGCAAAGTTTATTTTGTTTTCACAGCACAGACTATTAGGGACAATAAAAAAAAGTAGTGATGCATTTTTTTTGATGCAGTTTATTTGTATGTTTTCTACAGACAATTGACACTAACGAGCAATGTCAATCAAAACAAAGCAACAGAAACATCATTGGCTCGCTTATATACATACTTCATACTGTCATGTGTAAGCAAATAAGAAAATGTGTATACATATATATATATATATATATACATATATAACCAGGATGCATTTTTGTCTTCAGTCAACACCTTGTTCTCTGGTGACACTCTGTCCTGCTACTGACAGTGAAACAGTTGCTGTGGGTGTAACACAGCACAAACAAGAAGCTCCAGTACAGAAATGAAGTACAGCAGCAG
This sequence comes from Nelusetta ayraudi, assembly GCF_046127955.1. Lineage (NCBI taxonomy): Eukaryota > Metazoa > Chordata > Actinopteri > Tetraodontiformes > Monacanthidae > Nelusetta > Nelusetta ayraudi. Next base: position 292,925 of record NW_027466190.1, on the reverse strand, counting down.
TGTGGCCACAACATCTGACACCTAGAAATAAACGCAAACAACTTACCAAACCGACAAGAACACATTCTCCAGCCCAACTCCAACCTTCTTGCTGCACTGATGAATCAAATAACATCTGGCAGTGGAGCTCATTTCCATCTACTTGACTGACTAAATAAGAATTTTTGAATTTCTTGACTTATAATGACGTCATTCTTGCTTGTGTTTTTTCTGAGACGCCAAGACGCTTGCGAGTATGATCACGACGACAATTCCAAAAATTACAACAGCAATAATGCCTAGAAGAGAGGAGAGAGATCATAATTATCATTATTATTTTCATTATGAGCACAAGAGTAAAGCGTGAAGGTAGGATTCTGTTTATTAAGTGACGCTTTGAATTTTGAAGTGAACACTCAGACTTACAACGTTTAGCTGCATCCCAGTAAGTTGTCTGCAAGGAAACAGAAAAAACTATCAATACCAAAACAGCATCAGGCTCCTTGCTTTTTTCGCAGTGACACCATATGAGGAAAACGAGTGACTTCCTGGTTGTTACCTGTGGAGACGGGATTGCAAGAGACTTGCAGATTTGGTCAAATGCGATGTGGTTGCGGTTACAGTTGAGCAGCTCATGCTCATAGAAGACACAGTCCACCGTGAGGAGCACGTTGGGATCTTGCACCTGTCGTCTGCTCTCAGCAAGGGCCGCATCAGGATTGAAGGTATGGTGCATAACCACCAGCACTTTTGCTTTGTTGGCTGTGAACACGCAAAAGAGACGACCACACAAGGGAAAAGACAGGAAGTTTGTTTCACGGAGCCACTGAAACAGAATCTGCAAAAGTTTAACGTCAAATCTCAATATCTGGCTGAAAAAGTAATGAACTCTGCTGCTCATCATCTGTTAGAACCTCCCTGTCATTGTAAACACTGTGCATTTTCAACTGTAAATCTGATATCTTGACTTCTGTGTCAGTCAGGCTGACGCAATAAATAGAATGTCTTATAAATTAATGGATCTATGTCACGTCCGGCTGAAGAAGCCCACATAGGAAAGGAGCCACGACTCCACCTATTATTTCAATTCCTGAACCATCCTGCTGGGCTTTCAGTTTAAATTTAAAAAAAAAAAAAAAAGATAGTTTAAACTTCATGTCAGAAGGCACGTAGAGCTGACTCGTTTATCAGCTTCTAAAAAAAAAAGGAAATCCAAAGTCTTAAAGGTTATATTTTACAGTTGGGCGTGTCTGTGGCTCTGAACAAACCAAGTTTGCACAGTCACATTCTTCTGCACTGCACACTCAGGAGCGACTAATATTTTAAATCAAGCCAGAGGGGGGCGCTGGCGCGTACGTACGGTCCAGGCCATGCAGGGCCTCTCCGATGTCCGTTCCAACTCTTGACACGACGGGACAGAAGACGAGGATGAAGTCACTCGCATCCGGTGACTGCACCTCAACATAGCCCATCTTCGTCATGTGCGACACGAATGAAGTGTGAGTGTTGTTGGTATTTCCGACCACCGCCAAAAAGAAATTCTTCCCAGCCACTAAGAACACAGGGGGGGGGGGGGGGAAATATGTAAACCATCTTTTCGTGTGTGTGTGTGTGTGTGTGTGTGTGTGTGTGTGTGTGTGTGTGTGTGTGTGTGTGTGTGTCTATCTAATCACCGCGTATGTAACTGTGGCGAGAAACTTGGTGGGTTACACGTGAAGCTCAAACAGAAACTGAAATTTCAAAATAAATGTTTCTTTAAACTCTTTAGCTGCGCTAAGAGGTCACCAAGTCGCTCAGAAAGACCCACGTTCTGATCTCGCGGTCACTTCCTGTAACCGCTGGCGTCGCAGAAGAAGACAATAAAATACGGCCGCAGCGAATAGAATTGAATAGAATGGAATTCAAAATGACGGGCCCGTATACGTCGCCGAGCGCCAACAATCAAAGGAGTGTTCTCACCAAATCGCCCCTCCATGGTTCTGCAGAAGAAGCAAAATGGACAACGAGAAACAAAAAGTCAGTCGCTGCTGAAATCATGCGAAAGTGCGCAGTTGCAAATGCGCCACGACAGTCTCTTAATTTCGTTTCGTTTCGTATTGTTGTTGGGTTTGTTTTTTTTTTTGTTTTGTTTTTTCAGTCCAGGATGTTGCTGCGGCTTCAGTTGACCGCAAACCTGGGGAGGAAAAAAACAAAACAAAAAAAAACTTGTCTGCCTACAAACCGTGACGGTGTGTTCAGCAGCGCAGACGCAGATAAATGAAGACACGCTTTACTTACGCGATAGACTGGTAGTCACCTTGTGGCACCGATGACATAGCGAACGATTGAATGGGATCGTTTTCGAGGAGTTTAAGTTTCACTTTTGCTTTTAAAAACCGGATGCAGCCGGATAACTGACCAAAGCTGCAGATAAACCTCCGCCAAGTTGGACACACGGAGGTCGTTTTGTGTGGGTTTGTGACTCTAGTGTGGGCTGTCAGGTGTCGTTTTTTTGTTTTTGTTTTTGTTTTTTTGTGGTTTTTTGTTGTTTGCACTTCTGTTTTCCTTTATAGGATCGCTTAACGCTTTCCAATTTTGACCCTTCTCCGCCACCAAAGTGCCAAACATGCTATAACTAATTTAACCCAAATTCTTTATGCGAGGCAACTTTAGCCGAGAGGCAAAGTGTTATTGTGTCAAGTCTGATAATGTGACCTACTGACCAAAAGTAAATGCTGTCATTTTAGTTGTTCTATTGGTATGAGATTTTAGATGGGACTTTGGATTTTAATGTTGTATATTTAATCCTTTATGCATTTTCTTATTCACAAGCAAAATATTTCTTGGTCATCCCCGAACTTTATACATATTTGTTTTTCGCTATAATTGTCTTAGAAGTTCTTCACAATTTGTTTAAAAAACATAAAAACAAATGTATACTTATGATGGTACCATGTACACCAAATATTCTTTCTTGATGTCCTAATTGGTTTGTTTCGTTTCTTCTCCTTCTTTTTAGTCTTGCTGTGCTCTTCTGTTTTGCCTTAAATTGTTTGCCAATATGGGAGGAGGCTGACTTGTCTTTCGTGTTATTTCAGTAATCTACTCACCTTGCTGGGTGTTCGGTAAGTGCTCACTTTTGTCCTAATTTAAAGAGTCAGGGCAGAAGGGAGTGACCTAAATACCAATACTATCTGGAACAACCAGGACTGGAGCGATAAAAAAGGAAGAGGGTCAAACGTGAATTGAGATCAATGAGGTAAAAAGATAAGCCTAGCTGTTCTCTGCTTCAGTTAGAGCATTTCAGTTACCAGAAGGAAACAACAGAGTGTTATTTCTCACATAAATATTGCACACATCAGCTATGAAAGAAAGGATAATAATACAAACCTTCTTCCCGCCAGTCCCTCGCAACTGTATGTTTTCACATTGTTAACAGCATAGGCATTTATTCCTTCATTTTCAAAGGTTTTTATTTTCAGATAACATACGAATCAGAATCAGAACAGCCTTTATTGTCACTGTAGCAGAAGATACAATGAAATTGCGTGGCAAGAGGTTACAACATACACAGTGAGTACAAGCGGCCAACTGGACTTACGCAAACAGGAGACACAGCAGCAGTAGCCAACAAGAGCCCTGGTCTGCTTTTCCATCTCAAAACTTTACTTCAAATGTCGGAAATAAAAACAAAAGAAAATTCATATAGTGGCGATGTTAATCCCAGCGGCACGATGTAGCAATCGCTGTAGTGCAAAGACGCTCTGAACATCCTTGTCGATGAAGTTGATTTCAAACTGATGACATGACCTCTCTTTTATTTTCAGGTGTTTTTGTGACGATGCACTCAACGACTGTACAGAACACCAGGGAGGGTTATCACAGCTCCAGAAAACACAACAGCAATGGCGAGCACTGAATTGTTGTTGATGCCTAGAAAAGCGGAAGAAAAGAGTAAGTAATCATCCAAACTACAGCTAATTTGCTTGCATTGTTGTTTTCATAAATGTATCCGTCCGGTCGTGGGTTAAAATGATTACACACTACTTGTGTGACGTGTTTTGTTTTTCAAGGACTTATTGTGACGATAAACTCACTGACCGAACTGAGTCTTGCAGAGAAATAAAATCACAGCTCCGGCAAACGCAACAGCAATGGCTATCCACAAACTGGTACCTGGAATAGAGGTGACAAAAAAGCAGGGAATTATCTTCATTCATTTAGTTTAATTGTCAAAGCTCTTAATATTATTATTAATATTATTATTATTATTAGTCATTGTCTGTTTTAAAGAGTTATATATTCTAAAAATTTGCTTTAATGCATTTTCCCGCAGAATGTCGCCATATAAACTAATTTGTTCAAAATTGTCTGGCTTTAAGGTATAAATAGAAGAACAATAGTGACAGTCATCATTGAGGCAACGATATCTCCAAAGCTCATGCCATTATTTGACGATTACACACTGACTACAAGACCCTTTTCTTTTTCATGGACTTATTGTGATGATACGCTCACTGACCGTACAGACTCCAGCAGAAAATCACAGCTGTGGCAAATAAAACAGCAATGACTATCCATACATTGTTCTTTAAACCTAGAATAGAGGAGAGGATAAAAAGAGGTCACTCATCAACACTGCAGTTTATTTCCTCGCATTGTAGATGATGAATGCTGTTTTATTTTCATAGCTTCGGCCATGATCCACGTTACTGGAACTTTTTTTGGTTGTCTCTTTCTAGTGGATAATTTACTGTACGTGTTTAAACAGTTTTCCCCGCAGAGTGGAGCCAAATAAACACATACATTTCATTTTTGCCTTTTTTTTTATTTGTAATTGAAACACATTTTTTGATATACATTGGTTTAGAGATCTCTGATTCCAGCAACGCCTGTATGCTACTGGTGAGTTACATAACCCACAACAGGATCTTTGTAATTAATTAATTAAATAATAACATAATAGAAACAGTGTTTACGTGCAGATTATGGCACACAAACTAAATGGTGACGTTTTTTTGTCCTCCGCGGGGATTTATTGGGGCTCATCGATCCATTTGTCAACTCTCGATTGAGGGTGGGACTGTGACAATGATCACCATGTTCATTAATATACTCAAACATCTGCAAATGATGGGCCTTATAAAATCCCATGCATCTAAAGTAGAGGGGAGGAAAAAACAAGTAATCATCAATCATTAATCATCATTAATTGATTTGTTTTACAGTCTAGACTGTGCATAACTTCATAGTTTGTAATCATCTGTCTGTTATACGCTTGGAAAACAAAAACTAGATGACAAAACATTTTTAAAATTTGAAATTGCAGGAATGATTTTAACAGTGTATTTCTGTGACCAGTCAGCGAAAGTGGCTGTAAAGTCTTTGTTCTTAGCATGACGAAACGCGATAATATAACAAATCCAAGTGTCCAAATCATTTGCACTTTTTTCAAGACGTAATGCAAAACTGGAAAGCAGTTTGGCTCAACTTTTCAGGAATTCTATCTGTCAGGGAAAACATTACATTACTTTTAGTGTCATTTGGTTAGAATGCAACAATATCTTAAACAGACTATTAAACAGATTATCATTACTTCGATGAGAGTAAAGAGTGAGGGTTGGATTTGAAAAAGGGACGCTTTGAATTTTGAAGTTCAGGATAACACTCATACTTACAATTTGTCAAGCGTTCCAACGAAGATGACTGGAAAGACAACAGAAAAATTATTAATACCAAGACAGCATCAGGCTCCTTGCTTTTCTTCTCACGGTGACGCCATATGAGGAAAACGAGTGACTTCCTGGTTGTTACCGGTGGAGACGGGATCCCAAGAAAACTGCAGATTTGGCCCCATGCGGTGTTGTTGCGTTCACAGCTGAGGAGCTCACTCTGATAGAAGAGACAGTCCACCGTGAGGAGCACGTTGGGATCTTTCACCTGACGTCTGCTCTCAGCAAGGGCCACATTAGGATTGAAGGTATGGTGCATCACAACCAGCACTTTTGCTTTGTTGGCTGTGAACACGCAAAAGAGACGACCACACAAGAGAAAAGACGGGAAGTTGTTTCACAGAGCCACTGAAACAGAGTGTAATGTCAAATGTTAATATCATAACCTCTGGCTAAAGAAAGTATTTAACTCTGCTGCTTGTCATCTGTCATTGGGCTAATGTGTACGTACGGTCCAGGTTCTGCAGGGCCTCGCCGATGTCCGTTCCAACTCTTGACACAACGGGGCAGAAGACAAGGATGAAGTCACTGTCTTGTGGAGAGCGCACCTCAACATAATTATAACTTTGAATTTGTGACACAAAGGCCGCGTGAGTGCCATTGGTGTTTCCTGCCACCTCCACAAAGAACTTCCCCCGGGGCACTGGGAAAATTGGAGGGGAAATATTTTAGTGATTATCCATCACAGGTCAACGCAACAGTGATATATATTTTTCAGTCTATAGAGGTGTTAGTGTCAGAGTGAGCAGTCTTGGTATCTAATCACTTTGTAAATATATGATTTTAGAAACTCCTGGGGCCTTTAAAAAAAAAAAAAAAAAAGTCTAAGTAGAAGAAGACTTAGCGGGTTGGAGTACCCCCTAACGGCGAAGGTCTGTAACTACAAGGTAGAGCTTCAAATGTAATTTTCTTTATTAAACGTATAGTCGCTAAACGGAAGCTGTGACATGACCCAAATTGCATCCGGTCCGGATTTGGTTATTAATGTGAAAAACCTGCACTGTGCTCGTTTCTAAAAGGCCACGTCGTCGCTAAAGGAGAAGCAACGTCATAAACTCGCTCGAACTTCCTGTCACGCGCTGCCTCCTTGTCTCCCACCGCCCCCTTAGGTGCACACGTTTGAACGGCAACTATTGGAATTGGTACCGAGGGAGGCGAGTTTTGCTCACCGATTCGTCCGACCATGACGCTGCTGTTCACGGGTCGACTGCGACACTCGTCCAGGTGCACTGCTTGGGGCAACTGCCAGTGGCACTTTGGCGTAGAAGAGTCTCGCGGGCGGCGTCGAAACAAGGTTCCGCGTACCTGTTAATTAGGAGACCAGACCGAAGTCGATCCGTCGCGTCCTCTCTCTGGTGCAACCGAGACAGAATTGACTTCGCATTTGGCTTTGCCAGGGAGGCCCGTCCTTAGGTTTCTCTTTCGCTTTTAAGTCGGGGTGCAGCCGGTTATCTTTACGTCATCATCAGCACGTCGCCATTTGAAAGAGTTTCAAAGTCCCATGCAAGAAAAGCTTGCCAATAACAGTAATAATTTGATATGAATTAATGATGATGACAGGAACGTGTTCCGTTGTGGCTGCAAATCCGTGGCAATCACAATATTATCGTCATAATCGTTGCCTTTAAAAGCACATTTGAAAACATCTCTGTGGCACTTTATGGTACTACATTAAGAATACATCATTATTAAGAAATAGTGCTCAAAGAACTGCACACACACACACACACCAGAATGTTCTTTATTCAGATAATATTACTTGCAGTAATATTGTTCCATGCTTTTGGATAATTCCGTGGCAGCTGTCAGCTGTCAGTCTTTTGAAAAGGAAATGTTGTTTTCATGTTAACCCTATTGCCATTGTTATGACTACCGCAAGTGGAATCAAAATTAAAAAGACCATTAAAAAAATCACTGCCAACTGGAGGACGATGAACCTGGAAGACCAGGAGGGGAAACAACAGAAAATTAGTGATGTGGCAGAACCAAAAATAATTTCACCACAAATGATTTTGGTGCTTTTACTCACCATCAATAGGGAATGAAAAGGAGAAGACAAAAAAAAAGGGATTTCAAATGTTAAACAGCAATCAAACTGTGTCGTTCAGCACAAGCGTACAATCGTGTAAGCAAACCACACTCACCTTTCTGTTTTGGTTTTTGTAGGATGCTTGGATCAATATGATGACCGCCTTCACTGCAACGTTATTAGGCTGGCATCTTTTGAATTTTCCCTGGTAGTGCAGTATGTCAAGGGTCAAGTACACATTGGGGCTGGTCACGTGTGTTTGGTTTCTAGGGACAGACTCCGACTGGTGATGCATCACCAGCAGGATTGTGGGTTTACCAACTGTAAGCGAAGGAGAGACACAGCTATGTTTAGTTAGTGAAGAAAAAGGTTGAGCCACATGGAATGTTTCCTGACGCAGAAACAACTTCTCTTTTCAAACAAATGCCAACATCAGAATGCAAAAATAATGGGGATATTTCAACAATTGTAACAATTGATTGGTACCAACAACAAATTTCCCACCTGGAAAGTTCACGAGGGTCTGTTCAATTTCTCTTGCAGGTTCCGAGAAGACAGGACAGAAAATTAGGACATAGTCACTCTCTGCAGGAGTGAACACTTGTGATTGTCGTGAGCGGTTGAGATAGAAGAGGAACTCTTGGTGCGATCCACCTGTGTCTCCCGCCAGGTGGACATAGTACTTTTTCCACTGCCCTACGGCCACAGGGAACAGTAATTAGTCGTTAGTGAACTGTTAAACATCAGCACCAGGTAGAGTTGCTGCCTTGGTCCACAAAACATGAGGCAGATGCTCTCTACTGTACAACACTGTGCTTTCTAAAATACACACTAACAGAAATTCTATGGGCGGAGCTGACTCCTAAGCCACACCCACTGGGAGCAGCATCATGCCCACTTTAAATTAGTGATGGGATTTCTCGTCACTTCTGTCATTGTTCATTCATTAATGTGTAAAATATGGCACAGGACACACTAAATAAAATACATTTTCTCACCATCTGGGGGTACTTTGTCTCTGTGGAGTAGAAGGAACAGATACAGAACAAATAGTTAAATTCATCCTCAAGACAAATAAATGAATCTGTTCAAACTGTAAATGATCCTGTTCTGCAAGGCGTGGTCAGAGCCCTTTGACTGAGCACTTGCTCCAGTGTGAAGGAGCTTTAAATCTCAGGAACAACAAACAAACACATTGTGTAATGCAAATATATAGCACTTACACACATTAACTATCTGAAACTTTGAACTGAATTATATTTTAATTAGGATTTTACTGGGAATTTTACGTTTTACTCACTCATCACTTACCGTATTACCTCACACTTTAAAAATATATTCAAATTATTTTTCAGTCATATTTTTCCCAGGTCCACTGAAGTAACTTGGGATTTAATACTGTAAACGTGAAGGTACTGTGCCCAGTAAAGTTGGACTATGTTCCAGTAGAGCATTACGGTCCAGCAACGTATTCATTCTGATTCTGAACACCATTGCTCTATTGTAAAAAAAATAATAATAATAAATAAATACATAAAAACTAACAATTTAAAAAAAAAAATCATCACATCGTTGTGATGCCAATATATAGCACTCTCTCACACAAGAACCTATCTGAAACTTTAAACTGGACCATATTTAAATCAGGATTGTGTAAATCAGGGGGTACGTCTTACTCATTTTTACCAGCGATTAACGCAAACAGTGAACGTCTACTCACTGAGCGACCTGATGACTTCGCAGCAATGGATTGTTCATCTTGCAGCTGAGAGTTGAAATCGACAACAGTTATGTTGTTTTTTTTCCCGGACGTTCCAACCCCTCTGACCGGAAGCCCTTGCCTGTTGACAGCTGTTGCCTTCACGGACTGCTTTTATGGTGTCCAGCTCAGCACTTCCTTTTCTAAGTTATGCCTTAAGCTTAACACAGGAGAGAAAAAAAAAAACTTTTGACTGCCTTTCGCACATCTGCTTTGATTTTCTTTTTGTTGTACATAGATTGATTTGAGTGTTTTTGTAACTATAGTTTATTTTTGTACTGTTTTTTTTAAGCACTTCAACAGTGTAGTTTCCCAACTTGGGATCAATACAGTACTTTTTATCTATCTATCTATCTATCTATCTATCTATCTATCTATCTATCTATCTATCTGTCTGTCTAAACACTTTGTGACAGGAGCTCCAACACATTTTCCTTTGGGGGAGGGGGGCGTAATTTGAAGGATTCTATTATTTCCGACGGTACATGAATCCACCGGCCGCAGACGCAGCACTTTCTGTTGCGAGGAGGAGGAGGAAGAGGAGGGCGTTCCTCCGATGGAACACAAAACGCAGCTACGAGAACCAAACGATGGCGCACGTGCCGCCGCCTTGCAGTAGCGCGCGCTGAGCACCTGAGCTCGTGCCGTGCCGTGCCGTGCCTCAGAATTTACACCCGGGCTTGAACGAACCCGTCTGGCCGGCCAACCGTTTCTGGATGCTTCTGGTTGCCTCTCCCCGGTCCTCGCCACTGACTTGGAGGAGGAGGAGGAGGAAGGAGGTGGGAGGGGAAGGACAGCGAGCAGGAGGAGGAGGAGGAGGAGGGAGGGAGGAAGGAGGCAGGCCAGAGCTCGAAGACATGGAGGCGAAGGACGCGACGGTAGGCTGCTGCCCCCCTGCCTCCCTCGACAGTCTCTTCCCACCGTTAGCAGACAATGGAAAGCCGACAGGTCACCGCCGGAGTGCGGCTTCGTTAGCGAGCGAACAGCCGCTCCGCTTTTAGCTGCATTCAGCTGCAGAATCTGTCGTCCTTAAAAGCATTTACAGCGTTGTTGCTGTTGTTTTTGCTGCTGCTGCTGCTGCTGCCGCCGCTGCTGCTGCTGCTGTTTTTATCCACAGCTGTGATAAGCGTGGTGTTACTGAAGCTGTATGTCCCGTGCTAGTTAGTTAGTTGGTTTGGTTGGTCATTTATTGAACATGTTATATTGAGCAATACAATACAGGCAGATCAAAGATAGCAACATCATCAGCTAAAAAAAAAAAAAAAGAAGAAGAAAAGAAGAAAAAACAAACACATAACAATAAAAAAAACAATATTTCTGCCTGAAGTCACTTTGTAAATCAACCTCATGTTCAAAAGGAATAGGAAGAAGTCGTGAATAACTTTTTCCATCTGTTTTGAATATATACTGCAAAGAAACAAAATAGCTCATTAACCTTGCATAAGAAATAGGTGCATTAGACAAATTCAACAAAAGCCAACAAAATAAGACACAAGCCATCACTGCTCCATGCCATATGATCGCAGGAGTTACCTTTTATACGGCCTCTTCAAATTATATGCGTTCTTGCAAGTTTTAATCTCATCACTGCGACCGGTCCACAGGAACCAATAAGTCATGTTGCACTTGAACTTGAAGATGTCACTCACTTGGGAGGTACGTCAGTCACGGTAAAACAACAACGGGGGAACTGGAGTGAATATCAGTGGGATTTTTTTTTTTCTCTCAAAGCATCAGTGGAACTTCTGTGGAATCAGAGAGAGGCTTGTTACTTTTTTTTTAATGTATATGCAAGTTTTTTTTCTTTTTTTTCTTTTTAAGCAGTTCTGCATAATATCTCCTACTGGACGGTAAATATGAAGTTTCTCTTTGCAGTGGTGACTCCCACAAGCAGCTGACCATCCTGGAATGTACTGTGAAGACAGCGGAGGGGATATGTCGCCGTTGTATGTGCCAAGGAAAAGGAAGTCTGCGCTATCGCAGTCCAAGTCAGGCTCAGGTAATAGAAAGCCATCAATATCACTGATATCTCTGTTTTTTTCTATCCTAACATCGATGAGTTTGTTTGATAAATTTGCTTGTGGTCCAGCTGTAAGACATACACCAGACCAAAACTGTGAAGTAGACCCCATCACGCACCCCAAGGTAGGACACCTGTGAGCTAATGAACTAAAGCTTCCTGGTTAAAGGTCTACAAACTCCCCCAATGACTTATTTTACTTTTTTTTAGGATGGTAAGCCTCGGCCCAACAACTCTGCGAAGGTGAAAAGAACTTACGGTAGAAAAAGGTATAAGAGACAATTGGCAAATCTGCCAAGTCATCAATCAAAATCAAAAAAAAAATATTTATAGCTTTAAAATAATTCCTGCTTTGCTGCACTATTGTGTATCAGCCAATTTTAGCTCTGAAAACGAATGTTGAACTTTTTTTTTTTTTTTTTTTTCAATAGGTATGAGGAGCTCCAGAGTGTTTCCTTTGGAGCTGTGGATTACCCCACTACCAGCTGCTCTGTCAGGCTGACAGACCTCGGCTCGATGATCCCACCTACTGCTAGACTGCCTCCAAGACTGATGGCAAAGGATATGTGGCCCCAAGGCGCTGAGGCTGACAGGGAGCAGGCCCAGCCGCAGGACCAAGACTGGAACAGCAGCATGGACCAGGGCCCCGACACGTGGGGCCCTGGTACAGACAGGCAACGGGAGGAGCTGTGGAATTCTAGCAGAGACCAAGCAGTGCATCCCAGTCAAGATCAGGCATGGGGTTCAGCCGGGGACAGCAGCCACCACGGTAAGGCAGACCAGGCCTGGGAGAGGGCTCAGTCCAGAGGGGCTGAGGAAGGCTGGGCTGCTGGCAGAGGCCATGTCCACAATCAGACCTGGAACCCGGGCAGGGATCCAGAAGCAGCCGGTCGGGGTCAAGACCAAGTCTATAGAGACCAGGACAGAGACAGGGGCCCCGTTTGGAGACCAGGTAGGGATTTAAATTGGTAAATCAACATCTACACAATGAAGGACCAATTATTTTGTGTGTTTTAAAAATTTATAGCTGTCTATTTATTGCAGTGAGTCTGAAAGCAAAATTCCTTTAATCTTCCATTCTATCTTTATGAAGACACAAAATTTATTTGCACACTAAATATTTGTGACTGATGTATTTCAGATTTGCCTTTTGATTCTCACTGCGTTTTTGTTTTTTTATTGTATTTTTTTTTTTTTTTTTTTTGAAGATCTCAACATGAAGAAAGTCGAGCGGGTGGAAACAAAGAGAGGGTCATCTGCTAACAACCTCCAGTCCAGTAAGTTAGAACCCAGTCTGCGAACCCAGTCATGACCTTTGACCTGTGTTCATTTTCCTAAATGCTGCAAGAAAGAAGAAGGCAGATTTAACTCTGCCGTTCTTAAAATGAGTGCTGGCAAAATAAATTAAGGATGGACTTTTGTCATTTGTAATCCAAGTATACATTGGAGAATAACCGACGGAATGAATCATAATTCTACACTCTAATAAAAAAGAAAAATTCGATATTCTTCAGTGTCTTCTTTTGTATTGCTGTTTTTGAACCAATGTCATATTTCAGGTTCAAATGGAGACATTGCCAGTGAGGGTTCGTTGGCGCAGCCTGGCGAGGAGCACAAGCCCGTCGTATTCTCCATCAAGAAGGAGCCTCCCAGCTATCCTTCAGGTTGTACAATATTTAGGCACCATAACCACATGTCAGGGATGTCACATGGCTTTTCCACTGTGTAAGAATCTAGCTTTTTTCTTTCTTGTCTTTGTTGCCGTCCACCAGGGAGCCAAGAGGAGCGTTGGCACCTCCAGATCGTGGCCAAAGGCAGGGTCCCCTGTCCCAAATGTAAAAGTGTGAGCAGAAAGACGGTGGAGGGGCTGAAGAAGCACATGGAAAACTGCAGACTGGTGAGCACCCAGCAGTTTGTCTTTAAAAGCATGTGCTGGTTGGTAAGACTGTGGCATGTGTGGGACGGCTCTCCTCTGTTTTTGGGCAGCAACCTTTCACCTGTCAGCACTGCGGGAAGCAGCTCAAGTCTTCCACGGGGATGAAGTATCACATCATGGCTGACCACAGCCAGCTGGTGAGAGCCCTGGGCCCGGCCCGCTTTTTTCCTCAGTCTGACCAGTCATTGCAGTGTGCACCATCCCGAGACGGCGCTCTCTGTTCCCCCACTGTAGCCCTCATCGGACGACACCAAAGATCTGGACAACCGAGTCGTCAAGGACAAACTGCGCAAGATTCTGAAGAGGCTGGGCAAGTTAAAATGCTCCCAAGAGGTAAACTGATTAACAAAAACAACTTTTGTGTTGGTGAAAGATCCAATGTGCTGTACTTTATTTCTTTACCGTCTTCCCTTCAGGGCTGCAATGCTGCCTTCAGCAGCATCATGGGCTACCTGTACCACATGAAGAAGTGCGGGAAGGAGGAGTCAGAGCTGGAGAAGATGCTGCTCAGCTGCTCCCACTGTGGGAAGAACTACAAGTCCAAGGCAGGTCTGGAGTATCACCTGAAATCAGAGCACGCTCCCGTAAGTCCGACTGTGTTTTAGCACGTTGTAGGGCTGGTAACATTCCTCAGAAATTACATTAGAATTTTGGTCTTAAAATTTGGCCGAAATATCGAATATACATTTTTTATTATTATACATTTTTTCCCCCCGGAGGAAATTACTTGTTATTGTTACAGTACACCATTATATCCACCAGAGGGCGCACACCGCCAAATGTCAAGAAAAATTACCAATGGCCGTCAAACACCGATTTATTTTCTGTTTTCTGGTATTTATTTACCAGCCCTTGCACGTTACATACTCCCTGTGACCGGGCCACATTGGATCAGGTCTTTCTTTTAACTGCCCTCTAAGCGCCATCCTTTGACTCCCAGACACCCAAGAAGAGCGAGGAGGCTGAAGCCCTGAAAGCCCAGCAGGAGGCCGACCCCGAACGGACAGCCAGCGGCAGGGTGCAGCGGGCCTCCGCCCAGGTAGCCAACTTCCAACTGGCCGAGATTGCCAACAACGATCTTCCTAAAGACTGGCCCAAGAGGAAGTTCCAGTCAGACCTGGTGCCCGATGACAAAAAGGCAAGAGAGGGGAAAAAAGGGGGTCACAGAGTGGAATGTGTGAGTTTGTGGTTTGTTGTCTTCCATGCGGTCTTTATTCATCGACGGTGTTCTTTCCAGCTGAAGTACGCTCGACCCGGCCTTCCCACCTTCAGCCAGGAGGTGCTGAGGAAGTGGAAGAATGAGGTGAAGCTGCAAAAGAAAGTCCCGTGTCCCAACCAGGTAGGAGAGACGACATAGCGGAAAGTCAAGACGGTACAGGAAGTCCACAGAATAATGTTGTTGTATTATGTATATGTTATAACAGTTTAAACTCAGCAAAAGTAATATTTTGCCCAATAAAGTCCAATAAAGTTTCTTAATTTTAGGGTTGTGGCTCCACTTACACTAGTGTGTCAGGACTAAAAGCTCATCTGGGACTCTGCACAAGGGTAAGTTCTGTTTTGGGGACCGAGCCTTCTTCTGTCTTGTAATCAAACAAGCAGTAAATCTAACTCAATAAACATTTTAATGAAAAAAAAAAAAAAAGATTTTAGTAAATCCAGATCCAGTCTTTTTTGTTGATCATGGTAATAAAACATGTACTGAGTGTTTGTGCTTTGACTTCAGGGTGACTTTGAAGTGGGAAAATACAGATGTTTGATCTGTAACAAGGAATTCAACTCGGAGAGTGGTGTGAAATATCACATCAACTCAATCCACTCACAGGTGAACCCTTCCGGCGTCCTCCGACAACAGTGATCAGGATCTCTCCTTCTGTTTCGTGGTCTCAGTGTCTCTTCACTCTCTTGTGTTCTCAGGAGTGGTTCGTGACAAACAAGAAGGCCTTCAAGAGGTTTGAAAAGTTCCTCAAAAACCAGCCCAAGGAGTTTGCTCCTAACACAGACAAGCAGTTTCTGGATCAGTACCACCAAAACCACCTCCAGCAACATCACCACCACCACCACCACCACTGTCCTCATCAGCAGCAGCATCACCATCACCATCACCATCATCAGCAGCAGCAGCAGCATCAGTTCCAGCACCAGGACCTGCAGCAGCCCCTGCAGCCACTGCACCACCTGCCATACCTCCACCCTCAGCAGCAGGACCTCCCACCACAGGTGGGCCCTCAGCTGCAGCAGCCCGTGCTCCGCTACACCCCCTTAGAGCCTCCACCCGGGCCTTTGTGGGTGGAACTGGACAGCAGAGAGGTGGCGCCCGGGCCGGAGCAGGCGCCCATTGAGGTGGAGTGCAAGGAGGACAGCATCCTTGTGGAGGAGAAACACCAGGAGAGAGGGAGGCTCGTGGGGAAGCACAAGGACTGCTTTGCCTTCAGCGGCGGCAACGGTGGCGAAGCACAGGCGGATCAGTGGAACCTGAAGCAGCCGCTTGGTGTGGGGGTCCGCGCCAACGTCAGGAAAAGGCAGAAAAACATTTAAAAAGGCCCCAAATCTGAGATCCTGCACAAGACCGACATCAGTATCGAAGGTGGAGGACGAGCTGCTTGATGGCAAGTGATGACAGAAACTCACTCACTGTGTCGGTGACGATATGAATAATGTCTGGTTTAAAAGCTGTTTTGTCCGTGTGTAGAGACAGAAATGTAGTCAACTGTTTCTCAGTGTTTGTTGTCTCTGACTGTAGACGTGCTCTTTTTTGCTATCCAGCATTTGATAAACCTTCTTGTGACTAATGTTCATTTTAAAAAGGGGAAATGTGAAGCGAGGAACCGTGCTTGGGATGATCATCGTCTTTAGAGGTTAAATAATATTAGGGTCATTTTTACAGTAAAATGAATTAATTCTTGTAAATTAAATAATTTAAATACTTAATTAGATATGAAAATAATAATAAAAAAAAGACTTTATACCTGTGAAAAGAAAAGACTGTAACCTAAAAAATAAATGTCACTCATCCCGAATGATTGGTCATTAATTATATTAGGGTATGCTGTAATGGTTTGACAACAGTTTTTCAAAGAACTTTTTCTTTTATGAATGTATTTTGTTATTGTTTTAATTCCTTCTGCCAGTTTACTCTTTAAAATTGTTATCTTTTTAACTCTGTCCAACATACTAAAAAAAAGAAATCCATAGTAAACAGCAGTGTTGATCAGTCTACATCTACAGAGATGTACATGGTAGATGAATCTGAAGCTTGCCTGTTTCTAGTCCTAAAAACCAAATCTAATTTTCTGTAGAAAATATTGTGCACAGATTCCTAAATGGATGTGATCGTGAACAGCTAATAAAGATAATAAAGTTAGTTAGAATGTATATTATATATGTTTTCACAGAGTTTGGATAAACGTGTTCTCAGCCAACCTCTCATAAACACTCTTTGTTTTAAAATGGTTATTTATTGTTCTTTTGTTTTTAGAAGAAATGCACTAGCAGTTTTATAACTACGGGATATAATAGTTTTAACTTGTGCGCCTTTAAGTTTCTGTGATTTCAGCAATGTTAGGATGACCAGCTGCAGCTCATGTTTATGCGCAGTGGTGGGATTTGTCTTGTTACTCTCTATTGTTTTTTTGTTTTTGTTTTTTTTTAATGTAGCGAGAGAAAAAACATATTGTACACAAGAACAATGAGCAAATGTATAAAAAAAATAATAATAAAAAAAAGCAGTTTGTAATAATATGTATATGTTTTATATCAAACGTATTTCGCTAATGACGTTCGTGACGTCCAAAAAACAAGAAGCCTCGCTGTAATTCTACCCGCTAACGTGAGAGGGACGGGGTTCCGTGTAGTTCCATGTTATGTTGATAGGGGGCGGTGTGCTCAACGTCTTTGTACAGTATCATGGCGGCGGCGTGATGCGGGCTGAACGCGAGTTTAAGCAGCCCGGGTCAGTTGATGCAGCCCCGACGATGCAGATATTTTCTTTCGCGAAAATTAAAAATCTTAAAAGCCACTTCCTGCCAATGCGTGGCGGCCTGCCCTGTTGTTTTTCCTAGCAGTATCGTT
The DNA here is from genome assembly GCF_046127955.1 of Nelusetta ayraudi. Taxonomy (NCBI): domain Eukaryota; kingdom Metazoa; phylum Chordata; class Actinopteri; order Tetraodontiformes; family Monacanthidae; genus Nelusetta; species Nelusetta ayraudi. The sequence continues at coordinate 275,420 of NW_027466190.1, read as the reverse complement.
TGGGATTCGATCCCGAGTGTTCAGGAAGTAGCAGTAACAGGAGCTCCGGGCGAGCGGTTATCAGCCTGCGCCACCGAGGGAAAACCACCGTAGGGGCTCAGGGTGAGTTCTTAACCCTTGGTGATAGTGGTCACTATAACGTGCCTGACTAGAAACTCGTTGTAAGAACGACAAAAAAGTATTCGTTGATTACAGTCCTCGGAGGAAGAAGCCTCACACTGTACAGCTGCTCTCAGTGAGTTAGCATTAGCTAGCTACGCGGCGTTAGCTTATCGGCGTGGTGACAAAGTGAGTCACAACGATGACGGATCAGTAGTCCAAGTTTATTGCTGAACAAAGAACGTTACATTTGACGGATGTGCCGAATTGATGTTTAATCTAAAAGGGTCGGAATGACGGCGGTCAGTGTTTGAAACACACTCACAGGACGAAAGAGAGCGTGAAAGTGTCTTTCAGCGAAGCGGGTCTGGTGCGTCTGTGTCAGACAGCAGCAGCCGGTGTGTTTGCTCGGGTTTACGTGGTTCAAACTGTCTGCGAAGGTTCTTGTTAGCGACTGGAATCCCAGGTATTGAACCTGGGCGGGGGAACGCCTCGGAGGAGGTCCTGTGGGTTGTCCCACCCTATTAATCTATCTAACGGCTTGTTTAGACAGTGAGGATTTTCCCACCCTGCCAACATGTGAGTTATTCGGCTCACCTGTGCAGTGGTATGAACCAGTCAAGAGAGAGAACTCAGGGCAGCCTTGCAAGTGGCAGCCAGCACCCAACTACTAGTAGGCACTAACTAATAATGTGGGGTGTGCACTTTGGAAGATCTGAAAATACACATTGGTATTAATGGTAGTATACATTTAAAGAAGAATACATATGAGCTTCACTACCTGTTGGTGCCCACTCCCCTCCCCCACATGTTCAAGCAGCTGACACAGGCTGGGAAGGCTGTCACATGAGGAGGCATCTGGCAGGACAATCACATCTCCTGGAAGCTGGAGCCGATGGATCCCCCTGACTCAGGACAAGGTTGCAACATCAAGCTTTTGTTTCTCTTTCACTATTGTCATGTAAATGTCACTGAGTTTAATCCCATTGTAGAGTATTTGGGTACGCTAGACTAGTTAGTAATCAGTCATTAAGACGTTAGTGACCACTCATTTATCTGTGCCCTTTGTGACATCTTGATAAGCTTGAGTGTCTAAGCAGGAAGCACCCAGAAGAAGTGTTTGCTCGTTGACACCTGAGACAAGTCACCCACAAACCATTGGAAAAACTCAAATGTAACACTAAGATTTCTGCTGCAGGACCTGCGGGGAATGACCCGATCCCTCCTGCAGGGCAAGACGAGCCAGAAGATGTTGACTTGACACCCAGCTCCAGAGGGCGGCAGCGGAAAAAAAATTCAAAATATCTCGATTTTGTAACGGATGATGCGCAGCAGAGTGTCCAAAAAGATGAGGAAAAAAGTCCCAGACAGAGTTCAGGAGGGCGTGGAAGAGGAAGAGGAAGTGGGGGGGGGAGAGGAAGAGGACGAGGTAGAGGAAGCGGAAGCGGAAGAGGAAGCGGAAGAGGTAGAGGAAGTGGAAGAGGTAGAGGAAGCGGAAGAGGCAGAGGAAGTGGAAGAGGTAGAGGAAGGGGAAGAGGAAGTGGAAGGAGGGATCTGGCATCTGAAAGACACTCTCCAGAAAACGGCATTCAGGCAACAGCTGAGCAGCACTTGGACGTGACGAACCAAAACGCCGACGCGGCGATCTCAGCGGCAACGCCTGAAAAGGTCGGCAGAGCCAGAAAACCCCCGGCAGAAGTCACCCCCACCTCCAATGGGGACGTCCTCACTGCGAAAGACGGAGGTGTTCACACTGCGCAGCAAGAAAACCACAAACCAAAGAGGAAGATTGTGAGGAAACGGCCGACTCCGGCGGAGGAACCGGCGACCGAGCCGACGCCGGAGGAACCTGAGCCGGAGGAGGAGACGCAGCCGGGTGGACGCCGCAGAAGAGGAGCGGCCAAAGTGTGAGTACAGTGGCGCTCGTGTCCACGTCCCACACGGGGCAGCATACACCCCTCAGTCAGCCGTATTAAAACATCCTTTGAATTGTTGTATTCTTGTTTTCAAGGGCTTTGAAGTACCTCCAGAACTTGGCAAACAAGGACTTTGGGCATCCCAACGACGAGGCCGGCGATGACAGCAGCAGCACAGAACCAGGGCCAAACGCTCAGCAAAGAGGCGTCAAAGGAGGCAGAGGTATGATGCAGAACTTCTCTCTCCTACGCCAACATTACATCCAGCTTCTCGTGTTTTGGGAATGCGCTTCTTTTCTTAAGGTTTCATCTCAAGCTGCAGCTGGAAGATTTTAACTCTGAACCCCCCCCCCGTGTGTTCTTTACCAGATATATGTGTGAGATATCTTTATGATGATATTTTCTCTTTGCACTGTATATGCTACTGTACCAATGCAAATTTCCCCAATGTGGGATAAATAAAGGCAACCTTACTCTTATTCTGGTAAACCCAAAGGAGCAACACGTTAAGGAACTCTCCACCACAGCCCTACAACTATTTGTTTTTGGTTTTTTTTTATATAACACAAATGTTTCTTCATTTTAGGCCATAAGAGGAAACGTGGTTACTCCAGTTCTACTGCAGGGGACGAGGACTTTGTCTGTTTGCAGGAAGATTCGGACGAAGACGTCTTCAAGCCGTCCAAGAAAAGCTCCCGAGGGTTTGCCGGCAAACGGATATCTGTGAGTCTGTCCCTGACCTCTGCTGGTCCTTGTCAGTCACTGCAGCATTTGGGCAAAGTGAACTAAGACAACTGGCTGTTCTCCAGTACACAGGCCCGTACTTTAAGGTCTCCAACGGTTTGCAGTTCGGTCTCATGAAGCCGGTCTGGGAATCTGCCGACGTCAACAAGACTTTGTAAGTCACCTCCGGTTCACCGCTTGGCTTTGACAGTTGAGATGAAAATGAGAGATTTTTAAGGTCCAATGAATTGAAACTCTGTGTGTGTGTGTGTGTGTGCTTTTCCCAGCCGACAGGAGCATCACAGCACCTGTGCGTTCCCGACATGGCTCCCCTCGGTCAGCGACTGGCACCCAGTGCCACAAAGGTCGGTGGCCTTCAGCGGTTGTGTGCGACCTCGGAGATACAGGAGTGTAATCTCGCAGTTTGAATTGATTCGTCGTCTTTGTAAGCTTGCCCTAGACCTAGTAGATGTAATGTCTGCGTGTGTCTCCAGTGACCTGGAGAGATATCTGCCTCAGGAGCAGCAGTCCGCCGCTTTCAAAGTGTCCCGATGGGGCATCAGCGAGGAGGAGCCTCTGCAGAGACTGCGCAGGTGAGAGGGGCACCGTGCTCTTTGGCGCCACCCGGCGGCCGAGTAGACCCCACTGACGTCCTCCCCGCCGGTGTTTGCGTTCCCCCCCGCCCCCGAGCAGGTTCCAGTCGACGCCTCCCCACCCGGACCGCTGGGACACAACGCTGTTCGCCGGCGGGCCCCTGTGGGCCATGGAGTGGTGCCCCGCCCCCGACGACTCGGCCGACAGGCAGTACGTGGCTCTGGCCTGCCACCGAGAGATGGACGACGAGCACTGCGTCAACCAGACGTACGGCGGCGCCGCACTGGTCCAGCTGTGGGACGTCGGCAGGCTGGACTCCATCAGCGGGTGCGGCTCGGGCGGGAACATTGGGTGGCGGGGGGGTTGTCGCACGTGCACTGCGTCACAACCGCTTTAAGAGTATTTGGACGTCCTCGTCGCCCCGTACGCCACATCCAGTGACGTGCAAATGCGGAAAAGGTTTTTCCATGACACTTTTGCGATATTCCTCTATATGGATACGTCTGAAAACCCCCCCTTCATGAGAGCAACAAAACCTTTCAACCATATTTAGGTTTTGCACAATTCTAGGGGTCATGGAAAGCAGCTATTACTGATGTGTAAAGTGTCTGTATGCTTAACTAAAGAAAGCAGAAATGAGCCTCAAGCACGCTCCCCTCTCTGCAGGCCCGGCTCCCAGCCGCTTCTGGCCTTGGGTCTGGCCCTGGACGAGGGCTTCGTCTGGCAGCTCAAGTGGTGTCCCGCCGGAGCCTGGCAGTCTCCGGGCAGCGGCGCAGAGGTCAGCGGCGTTCTAATCTACTTCTCATGCACGTCTGGTCAAAGTTTGGACACCGTTCTCGAACTGAGAGGCGTCTTCTCCGCCCTCAGCCCCCGCACATGCCCAGACTGGGCCTCCTTGCTGTGGCCACTTCCAGCAGCGTGGTCAAAATCTACAGCCTGCCGCACCCCGATGCCCTGCACGCCAACGGGAAGCAGGGCAACTCTGGTGAGACTGTGGTTTCCCCTCATTTTTAATTACCTAAACGGACGGAAAGTACATTCCAGACCATGCAGTGCTTTCTTTTAACCACTAGAGGGAAGCGTTGCCTTTCTAAGGCCTGACTGCAGTGAAGCAGCTAATTATGGCGCTATTGTCTTAATTATCTGCAACATTATGGAAGGCTTCAGAACTTTTTTCTTCTTCAGATTGAAATGAGGACATTTCATACATTTCAGTCAGTTAAAATAATGTTGCTTGTTTTTTCATTTTTCAGCAAATATTTAGTTTTTTTTATTCAAAATGAATGAACCCAAAAAATTCCTCCAAACTGAGTGCGCATGCTCAGTCGAACCCAGCAGGCGCGACGCGGACGTCATTAACGGGGCCGGTCCTCGTAAATCTCTCCGCTGCTTGGACAGAGACCATAAAGACCCTGGACGTGCACACGAGGGAGATTGATCGCCAGGAAGGGACTCCGTCAAACTGTCTCTAACGACTCTGCGGCCGTTGGTACACACGCTTTGTGTGTGTGTGTGTGTGTGTGTGTGTGTGTGTGTGTGTGTGTGTGTGTGTGTGTGTGTGTGTGTGTGTGTGTGGCAATACCTGTGGCAGCCGGAAGCAGGCTGGCTGGTGCTGGTCGCTGCCTTCAGACAAGGCTAATCTGACTGAGCAGCTGAGTCAGGTCTTGCTGGAGGATGTTTGCGGCGAGGTCCGATCAGCGAGGGGGGGGGGTGTCTCCACCTTAAAATCCTTTCACCTCTTTTATTCTCTTTTCATGCAACCTGGAGTCGTCGTTAACGTGTGATTCCGAGAAGGAGCAGATAAAATGTAAATGTAAAAAACAGCCTGGACAGAAAATTCTGACGCCCCCCCCCCCCGGTGTCCTGCTGCTTCATGGCGCCTGGTTTCCATTTTATTTCTTATCCATGGATCATTGCTTCCTGTTTCCGAGAAGCACCTCCATCAGCAACCCCTCCCCTCCCCCCGCCCCCACCCACTGCTTACGACCACAGGTTATAGTCATTGGATCGGAAGGTTGCAGAGTTGCACTCATTTCCAGATACTGCAGGTTTCGCCCAGTGATTTAAAGTACTTTTTGTTCATCCAGTTAAATGTTGTTGTTTTTTTTAGTATCGTTTCAACTAAAGCGGAACAAAATTTGGTCTTAGGCTTGACTGAGTGAAAAATGACCAGCCAATCGCTGCACAGCTTCTCACCTCTGCTCGCCACAGCGGCCCGAGAGGGTTTCTGTCAGATTTAGCCGGGGAGGGGTCAAAGGTTAAATTGACTTGGACAGTGTGTGTTTGTGCATCGTGGAACATTCCCCCCCCCCGACTCCCCCTGCCGGCTGTTTGCGGCAGATAAATATAAATGGCTTTGGTCCATCCCTGCCTCAGGATGAATGAATGGGTGAATGGGGAGGAGGAGGAGGAGGAGGAGGAGGAGGAGGAGGAGGCGACTGCAGAATGGCCAGGGAGGCGCAAGGAGACAAAAGGAGGAGCGGCCGACGCACGTAATTTACCGCGGTGCGCTCCATTAGACAAGGATCTATAATTGAAATGACAAAGAAGATGCATGGCCGAGCCAGTTGTTAGTGTTGGGAGCCATGAATTTGAGGCCCGACTAGCCGACTAGCGGGGGCTGTCAGTCATCAGGCGCCGACTCGGGATTGGCTGCCGAGAGATGCGGGGGGCGGGAGGTCACCAAGCGCCTCTGTGTTTTGCGGCCGTGCAGAGTCGCTGTGCGATGCGGCTAAATTAACGCAGTCGGTCACTGCAGACTGTAAACGTGCTGCTGTCGGAGGCGGCGTGCCATTGGCCAGCAGCAGCAGTGGATGATGGAGGAGGAGGAGGAGGAGGAGGAGGAGGAGCAGCATCGATCTGAACTCTAAATAATCTCAAGTGAAGGGGAGGAAACTGATGATGTGCAATAGTCTCACTCCCTCCCTTTTTGTCTCTCTATTGGATTTTACGTCACTCTTTTTTTTGTGCAGGAACTCCTTTTTTTTTCTCTCCCCGCCCCGGCCCCAAACTCCACTGCACTTTGTTTGACTCACACAACTGCAGCTGCAATTTCTCAGTGGGCAAGGTTAAATAAGTGACGGCTGCGCGTCAGCCAGACGAGATGGAACTGGATTAAAAAAGCTTAATGGGCCGCATATGGCCCCCGGGCCGTAGTTTGCCCATACCTCCGCCAGAAGAAGACTTTATGTTTGGATTAAAATGCCTTGCAAAGTGAACGATGCTGACCGTTGGTTTGTGTCTCCACAGACGGCCAGCAGCTGCCAATATACAAGGTACGTACACGTTGAAGAAACTGGCGGCGTTCCTTCCCCTCCGCCTCAGTTGAACGCCACGTGGCCATTTTCCTCTCACTCGTCTCGCACCTTCTGACCTCCTGACCTCCTGACCTCCTGCGATGACTGTGCAGGCGCGGGACGTGCTGACGCTGAAGCTGGGCTCCTTCAAGGCTCCTCGCGGGGAGAAAAGCGGCCAGGTCCTCAGTCTGGACTGGCTGCCTCAGAAACCGCACAACATTGTGGCTGTCGGATTCTTTGACGGTGCGAGTCGATGCCCGGCGGACGCCGTTGATTGATTGGTTCAAAACGCACATCCAAATTCCCCCGCTGGCCTGTAGCCCTGGGGAGAACGGGCCCAGGTTGCGTGGCTTGTTTTGTTCATTTTCTGCTCTTCTTCAGGTGTGGTGGGTCTGTGGGATCTGAACACCACCTCTGCACTGCTGCGAGTGCGCGAGCCGGACAAGTCGCTCAGCCTGCTGCCCTACCAGAACCTGCTGGCTCACGACCACGCCGTGCGAGCGCTGGCCTTCTGCCCGGCCTCCAGGTACCTCCCACTCTCGTCTCACCTGCATCGTCGCCATCCATTAGCAGCGTTAACTATGAGTGAAGAATGAAGCTTTGAGAGTTTTCAAAAACAAAGAAGAAGGATTGGTTTTGTGAAAAAGCCTGTTTGAGTTGACAGTTTTTACTCGCAGCCAATTAAAGTTTAGGGCAGCGCCATAAATCTGGAAGCCAGGACCGTGAAAAAGCCCGTTTTCTTTCTCACCCAAGCACTCATTTAAAACATGGTGTAAAAGGTCAAGTGTGCAAAGGGCTGGGCTTTCACTCCGAGGTGGCCCCACTCTTTCCTGCTTGTCTGCGTCCACTGAATCTGGACCCTTGACGCCATCCAACTGTGGAAAAAACACAAAGTCCTAAAACCTTCTGGCCCAAACCAAGAAGGTCCAGGAAGACTGTGAGTGCTGGTTCAGGTGTGATTGTCTGTGTTTGCTGCTGGATTTCCCCGATTATCCTGAAGATGCATCAACACAATATTAAAAAAAAACTTGAGTGCTTCTCTGTTTTTGCACCAACTTTTTGTAACTTTCTTCTTTCAAAGTCGTCCTCTGTCCTGATGCAAACTTTTTCCTGCAGAGAGGTGACCCCCCCCCCCCCCCCCCGCCTCTTCTCTCAACCCCCCAGTAACAAAGAACTCCACTATCTCAGGCGTAATTATGGCTCGTCGTTTCGCTTTAACCCTCATCGAGACTCTGCAAAACCCTCTTTAACCTCTGCGTGCTTCATTACTCAGCTGATGTACGGTGCGGCGCTGGTGGAGTGGAGGGAGTCAGCGACGCCGTTCTGTGCTCTGACTAAAGAGATGACCCATGCAGAAAAAAAAAAAATCAAATCAGCCTCATAGATCCTGTTATCACGACACGCTTTGTCAATACGTCCGCTGCCGCGCAAGGTTGAAATACTTCCTCTTCCTGAGAGGAGAGGACAGACTTCATTTCAATCCAAAGTTGTTTTCCGGCTGGCAGCGGAGAGGACACCTACCTCGTGCCTGGATCACTGCCCTTTAATTAATGTCGCCGCGGTGACGGAAATATACCGTCTATAAATGAAACTCTCTCTCTCCTCGCGTTCCGCTCTCTGAGTTTCTATCCGCCGCTCAGTTTCCGGAAAGGTTTGCTCAGAATGAAATAAACCAGCTGACTGACGCGGCACTCATCCCTCCCAGGCACCTGCTGCTGACGGCGGGCGAGGACCGGCTGGTGAAGGTGTGGGACCTGCGGCGGCTCTATCACCCCGTCACCTCGGTCAAACGCTTCCTGACCAACGAGATCTGCTGGCCGCTCAACGCCACGGGCTTCATGATGGCCCAGGAGAACGCCTACGTGGCGTAAGTGTGGCCCCCGCCGAAGCCCGCCGCAAATCTCAATTCTCACACATCAAAATCGCCGATTTCGACCACAGCCGTCAGTCAAATCGTATGGATATGAATGAGAAATGAGAAGTCGGCCGATATGAAAATCATAAATCAAGCCGAATTTTGCACACTGGACCTTTAAATCGTCTCTTTTTTTTCTTTTTTTTTCTCTTTTTACTCAGGCACAATTCAAACGGACTCCATTTCACTGACCTCTATCTCAACTCCCACTTCGCCATCCCGAGGACGGGCACCATGTGGGTGAGTTGGTCCGACTCTGGATGAGGAACTCCCTGCCCCAACGTGTCAGTGGGGGAGTCGCGTCAAAAGCTGGTCCTTTTATTTTGTTTAAAGTGTGCGTTTTCCATTGGCAGTCCCTGTCCTACAGCGATTGGTTCAACAGCGTGGCGACGGCAGATTCCCTCGGTGATGTCATCCTTTCCATCTTACCTCACTTGAGCCTCGGAATTCAACACGTCAAGAAGCCGCTGGAGAGGCGTTTTGTGAGTTCTGGCCGTTTCCCCGCTTCCATTCTTCAACCTTTTTTTTTTTTTACGAGAAATTTAAAGCGTTAAAGTGTTCAGTGTGTAATATTTGGAGAGTTTGAAGAAGACACAGCGACATTAAGTGGTCACATTTCAGATTGCAGCATCTTTCACTCCCCCTCCTGAGCTTGCCAGTGAACTACGGTTGCTTGCACATCCAAACCTGAGATTATATATATATATACATATATATATACATATATATAAAGTCTTTGCTCCCATCCTGCCTCTCCAGCCCGTCTACCTCACATCTCTGGTGCCTTACGACGACGCCCCTGAAGAAGACGCGGTGGGCGGAGCCGGCGAACAGTCAGCGGCAGCGCCGGCGGCGGTGCCCAAAGAGCCAGAGGGAGGAGAGTCGCGAGCGGCGGGCAGAGAGCGAGGTGGGAAGGAGCCGTTTCCAGCCTGGAAGTTCCAGACGTACAAAGAGGCGGCGAGCAAATACTACCTCCACCTGTCAGACAACAACATGGTGGGTGGAGCCAATACAGTCCAGACAGTCGGTGTTTTTTACATTGACAGACACAGACTGTTTTAAAGGACAACCAGTGATGAGTTTTACCAATGTGTGTGAACAATTAATTAAAATAGCTGATAAATTCAGATTTTGCAATGACATGAAATTCATTATTTTAAGCAAAAAAAAATAAATAATTAACTTAATTTTTAAAACGTTAAAGTGTCAACCAACCGTTGTTCAGTCAGTGAATCTCACCTTTGGTCCCCCGACCAATAGGAAACCTTCACAGGAAGCCAGAAGCGATCTTTGTGGAAGCGCATGAAGAACACGGAGCTGAGCGTCAACATCAGCTCGGACGAGCTGCCGCTGGCCGCGCTGCACAAGGTAGCTGCAGCAACACGTGCACACACACACACACACACACACACACACACACACACAGCATGGCAGTGTGGTGGGTGAGCCTCCCAGTGCAGCTTCACTTGAGCCAGTTGGGAAACAGGAAGATCAACACTTGAGGACAAAGCCTCTTCTGTTCTCTCCTCTCCTCTCGTTTTCTCTCCTGCGTTAATGGCCAGTTTTAAAGACTAGCTGGATGTAATGATGTGTAAAATGAGAAAAATGTCACCCCCAGACCAGGGAGGGAGGCTGGCTGGCTGGATGGCTGGCTGGCTGGCTGGCTGGCTGGGTGAGGGGGTGTGATGGAGAGCAGCCATTCGAAGGCTTGATGTGTTTAATTTTGAGGGGAGGCAGGCCTGCAGGGCCTGAGGCCTCTGGGACGACATGATGGACGGCCGAAGTTCACGGGAGACACTTTCAAAATAAAATTCGCCAGCGGGACTGCGGGTGGGTTTTTTTTTGTCTGAAGAGGATTAATGGATTAGAAAGAGGAAGAGGCCAGCTAGAGAAGAGAAGCAGCAGCACTACTGACTCAGTTAGACTTACAGAGTGAATTGATGGAATATCTGACTGTGTCTGTGAAGGTTCTCAGTCATCCAGGTCGTCTTAAAGTAGAAGTGTGACGTTGGGACAACTGGACTTGTTCTTGCGGTCTTGAAGATGTTTCGCTTCTCAACCGAAAAAAGAGAAGCAGAATGTTTTCAAGATCGCACAAACATTTCCAGTTGACCCAACTTCACCCTTCTACTTTAAAATCTGACAAAGTTCAGTTGGTCTTGAAGACCTCTGAAGAGAAACCCAAATGTAGTCTATCAATATTTAGGCATGAAGATTTTAGGGGTTCCTCAGGGTTCATTACTCGGTCCACTGTTGACCGTAAGCTGCTGCAAATACATTTTAAATTAAATGTCAAAAACAATTCAAAGTGCTTGTCTTAAGTGTGTTCAGGTTTAATATGCACTGTAGATATTAACACAATTCAGTACAAAGTTAAGCTGTAACTTCAAAAGTGTTTGCTTGCCTCAAAGGTTCAGATGCAAAGAGTTGTTTGTTTGTTTGTTTGTTTGTTTCATTTAAATGCAAAATGTGATCCTTCATCTGGTCTTTGTCCAACACTCGCTCCTCTCCTCAGGTTCGCTTCAGCCCCAACATGTGCTGCCACACCTGGCTGGTGTCGGGGGGTCGGACTGGGCTGGTCAGACTGATGTGCCTCCGGGCTCTGATTGGCTGGCCGCTCAACCCTGAGAGCAAAGGTCAGTTATGACGACTAAATAATACTAATAGTAACAATAATAATAATAATGGTAATGATAATCATGCCAAACAGGTTTAGGTTACAGGTTTAAAAAAAAAAAAAAGAAAAGAAAAAAAATAGGGTCAGACCCTGGAGTGAAGTTATCGTTACAAATGTTTCATTCTGTCTCGAGCCAAAGCTCAACAAGTGCCTCGCCGCCAAAACACAACAATAGTCGTTGATGGTTTGTCGTTTTCCGAGACAGTCGAGCGGGATTTTCCTTTTTTTTTTGACTGAAAACCACAGGTGGATCATGTGGTCAGTCAATGAGCGAGTGGTCGGGTCCACAAGTCCTTCACCACAGGACACCTTTTCTTACTTTTCTCACCCGTCAGTGTGATCGAACCCGTGAAACACACACACATCACAATCACAGCAGTCAAGTCACCTGAAACATCCGCTCACCTGGCTTTCGAGTTTCAACGCTCATGATGAAATGTTGTTATTTTAGCGTTGTTGATGGCTTTTTTGGGGTGTTTTTTTGTTTTGTTTTTTGTTTTTTTCTTAAGTTTGTCTAATTTTATTTTTTTAAAACAACTCAGGTTGTAACTGCAGATACTTGAATTTTTTATCAAACCACTGCTGGGTGTATAATAACTGTTTATTTGTTCTTTTTCAACGGCAGTATTTTGAAGTGGGGTTTTTTTTTTCTTCTTCAGTGTGTACAGAAAAAAGATTATAATTTATACACTCTTGTGTCTGTTTTAGAGGTTGTTTGTCTTCAGATTTGTCTTTTTTTTAACGGACGTTTGTGATTTAAAATCAATACTGACAGCGCGTCACAAAATCCTGATGTGAATGTCGTAAAAGAAAATCATTCATGACTCGTTTCATTATAAATATTGTAAATCTTAAAACCATGAATGCATAAAAATGTACAGCAGTCACTTTGTTTAGCCTTCTTGCTATTTTTGAAACATTAAATAAATACTTTTCTAATAAATGGTTTTCCATCTGTGCTTTTGCGTGTTGAAAGAGGTGATTTAGTGAAACAATATTAAAACAGATTTGAGTTGCGTGCTGGGAAAAGCAGATCTCTGCAAAAATCAGACCTCCTGCGTCACCTGCACTCTTTTTATTTCACTTTACAAAAACGAAAAGAAAACTCTTGCCACACACAGAAACGAGTGAATCAATGCAGCGTCACCGACACACGTAGACAAATGGGACCCATGTACAAGAGATTTCAACATATTTACACATGTACACACAGGATTATGCACAGAAGACACACAATATGTCACATATGTACAACGGCCACACAAAGACAGCACGACACGGAGCATTCCCACACACACACACACACACACGTTACACTTCCACAGAGGACAGAAGAGGAAAACGGCTTTTCTGGAAGGACGAAATGGACCTGCGGCAGCCTGGAGAGCAGCACGAGCAGCACGTACACCAAAACCAGTCCGCTCGCACTCAAAGTCTTATCTTGGTGTCAGAGCTCCGCTATGAATGTACTTCTCAAAGTACAAGATTTTGTGTGTTGTTTGTTTTTTTGTTTTTTTTTAAGAAAAATGCTGAAAATATAGAATTTGAAAGACTTTGCCCCCCCCCCTCCCCATTTGATTAATCCTTCGCTTGGCTTCTCGACAAATATTGACTGGCAGTAATATGAGGACCTTTTTTCGTTGTTGTTGTTTTTTTTTTTACGCTTAACGTGACATTGAGTAACGGCTAACAACCATGCAGGTGCCTGGGTGGGAGCGGCGGTCGGCTGCTTTGAGCAGGACTTCGAAACAGAAACACAAAGAGACATCGCAGCAAAATGTTGACTGGGCTTTTTTTTGCTATTTTAAATATCATCCAGGTGAGGTTCCACCAACCCGGTCTTCAGGGTTCTACGTGGTCCCGGGGCAGTCTAGTGAAACCACTGGGTCAACGCCAGCTGCCTATTCATCCAGAATCATTTCATTGGTGATAAAGTGAGCGGCTGCCTCTTGGGCTTTTTATTAGAAGAGTGAGAGAGTTGGAGGAGGGATGTACAGCTATAAGTGGAATGACAACTAGACAGAAAACAAGTGGAAGCCTGAACCAGCTGTCCAGTCAACCTTCTGGATACGTCCAACATCAGACCAGAACATCGTTACACCACCACTACACCACCTTGTTGTAAAAACAGTGCAGCCATCACGATCAAGAAGAGCCATCGATATCATTGTCATACTTCCATTTATTCTCCTTTGTGGAAAAAATATGTACGACGTTATGGATGATCCAAAAAATAACCCATTTAACGAAAACCCAACAATCCTTCAGACAGTCCGACCAGAGCCTCGGCTGGTTCCGTTCCTCCCTGGCTTTGACTGTGAATTGCATATTTGGAAAAGCTACCGTAGTGAGTAAAGCAGCAGCGACAAAGGTCTGACATCCGTGGCTCTACATCTGGCAGTTGGACTTGGAATATTCGAGGTTCGGCAGTGTTTACAGCCAGCCGCACGTCCGTATCTCAAACCCATCCAAGAGTATTTTCTCAATTGTAGATGGAAAAAAAACTGAGACAAAGAGAAAAACGGCTGTGCTCTGAGAAATCATCAATCCGATCTTGAATTTTCACATTAACGTGTATTGTGTTTCCAAAACCAGGTGTCAAGGAAGTTTTGGCTGAACTTTTGTCAGGGCTGCACTTCCCAAGATTTTTGTTACATGCTAAAACAAATTGAATTAATGTGCCTCAGTTTCTCACCTTGAAAATTGTTCCGGTAATTCCACGGAATTGTAAGATTCAAGGTGTAACACTAAAGAAAGAAAGTTAGAAAATGCTCTGGCGGCTGGTTGGGTTTCACGGTAGCGTGGAGCTCCATCACCAACACAGACGTGGCGTTTGAGGTCTTAAAGAAAGGCCAATGACACAATTAGGAAAACTTTCTTTGCACAACTCTCGGATACAGCAGCTCTCGCAAAGTCCAATTCACCCAAAAAGAAATGAAGACGTGCCTGAGGCCCAGTCCGTGTTCTGTGAGCACCAGTCCAGTCCAGTCCGGAACCAGCGTCAGTCACTGGGGTCCTGGCAGCTGGAGCAGTGGCTCATGTCTTCCGAGTAGAGCTCCACCTGGATGGTGATGCTTTGGAAGCCAAACTTTGTGTTGAGCAGCTCGGTGGCCTCCTGCAGAACTGACTGAGCGTCGGCGCCCTCCTCTGGTGTGGAAAAAAGTAAGTTTATTTGGGTCACTTATCGATTGTCTTTTAAATTGTATTTTTAATATTGATCCAGAACGCAAATATCTCAGTTGCCCCCTATTGGTGGCGTGTAGTAGAGTTCTTTAAAAAAAAAGTTAAAAATTTTAAGTAAATTAAATTCTTCCAAATCCATCTGAGCAGACATATTTGTGGAAATTTACACTTAAAAATTGAACACGCCAGCTGCTTTGCGAGGAACCAAGCAGCCTTGGTATCCGTTCATGAATTTCCTGGAATTATTACTTGAAATCACAGTTAAAAATATTTCTACGACAGTAATTTGTAAAGCACATATTCACAAAAAGAGCATTTTTTTTGAAGAGAAAAAAAAGACGAAGATGGTTGGTGTACCTATGGCCAAGTGAACGGAGACCAGCGCCTGGCCCAGAGTCAGAGCCCACAGATGGAGGCTGTGCATGGACTTGACGGCCTTCACGCTCAGCAGCACCTCCTTCACCGAGTTGAACTCGATCCCTTTCGGAGAGCCTGAAACACACAGAACGCTGTGAAAAATCTGAATTTTTGTTTTTTTTTATCCTATCCAGCACGTTTTCCTTCATCTCTCGCAGATTTTCTGTGATTTATGACGATAAATACACAGGCAGAACGGAGCTTGCGATAACAGCCCTGCTGGCGGTTGACTCAGATCTCGAATGCGCCGCTCCGCAAGGTCATCGAGCGAAGGTTCAGCAGTGAGTGTGCAGAGAGAATTTGTCAAATGTCCCGTAAAACACGACCATGTCCTCAGGACGTGGCCATCTGCACTCTTCAACCCCCAACAGCTACGGCGGTAGCCGATGCCTCATTATTGCTTCCTGTTTCTGGATGAAGTGCGGCCACTTTGAACGCGTCGCCGGCCTGGTTTTACTCGATCGGGTCGCGACAGCAACACACAGTTGTGTTGAGGCTGAAGACGGTCGTTTTAAAAGCAACCTGCAGCGTCGTTGGGAAGTTACATTTTCTGAACGTTTCAGAGGAAAATCCCTCCGTGTTGCAGTGTTGGAGGATCTTTAAACCCCTCCCCTGTCTCATCATCTGATGGAGCAGCAAGTGAAATACCTTCCATGAGTATCCTGAAGACGTCTCTGAGGATGGTGACTGTGGTGCAGAGGACAAACACGGAGAACATGAAGGTACAGATGGGATCCGCAACTTTATACTCTGGCTGAAAGGGAGTGGGGGCGGGGGGGGAGAGAGAGGAGAGTGAGGAGGAGACTTGTGACTGCTGAGAGTGAAAGAAGAGGCATCAGATGGTGTTTTCCACAGTCAGGAGCCTTGAAAAAGGCTTCAGGCGTTGACAGGAGAGGGGAACATCTTGCGCTGAGATGCAAATGTAAAAGAAAGAATTGGAATAAATTAAGCACTTCACTAATGTTGCTTCTGCTAGACTCGCTTGTTTGGTGACATGTTGGCCAACATTAAGTTTGGGGTAGTTTGTGTTTTCTGGTCGTTTTTGAAGGTGCATTAAAGCAGCACATTGTCGTAGTTCTGCCTTAAAATCATACTAGTTTTTTGCAACATGTGAAATGTGAAATTAAATAAGAACAATTTCTTTTGCAACCATAATTGTAATGTTGAGAACCTACATAGCTGCGTTCAATTAAAGCTTAGAAAAACAAACTTTCTCCGCGACAACGTTACAGAGACTCAACTAGAGATGAGAAGTGGGATTGAAACAAGTCTTTTGGCACCAGAGTTGGTACTAAAGGCAGTTGAATGTGTCATTAAAGAAGAAAGAACAGGAGTCGCTTTCATCTGACACCCGTTTTCACAAACTGACCCGGACGTAGATGATGGTCGCCGCCACCATGACACCCACGCTCTGCAGCAGGTCTCCCACCACGTGGATGAAGGCGGCACGGACGCTGGTGTTGCCGTGGGCGGCGCCGCCGAGGAGCGTGTGGGCGTGGCCGTGGCCGTGGGCGGGGGCGTGGCTCTGGCCGTTCTCGTCGATCTGGTGATAGCCGCTGCTGTGGGCGTGGAAGGTGGTGGAGTGGTGGAGGATGTAGGCCATGCTGCGAGGGGAAATAGAGAGACGCGTGAATTTGAGCTGCAGCTAGCAGTCGTTCTTGTGAGCGATTAATCGATCGGCTGTTTTCATTTTATTGATTTGATCAAATGAGTATTTGAACAGCCAAAAACAGCGCAGTCAGTGTTTAGCAGCAGCAAAATTCAAGAAACAAAGAAAATTTGTCATCAAATCGTTTGTTAATTGATTTGAATTGATGAATCGATTCATCAATGAATCGGTTTAATTGCTTCAGCTCTTATGTCCTTTGCTTTGTTGGGTCGTGCAGAGAAACCCCTCACATTATGTTGACGATGACGGCGCAGCCGGACGTGACCAGCATCACGCTGCCCTCGATCTCGTAGTCATTGCGGACGATCCTCTCGATGGCTAAGTAGACCAGCGCTCCCGTCACGATCCAGATCGAAATGACTGAGATGAAGGCCCCCAGGATCTCTGTAGGGTGGAGGAGAGGGACATAAATCATCTCAACCCGCAGGACTGGATCCAGCATGACGGGAAGATTAACGACGGTCATCCCTCAGTGGACACGCGCTCACAGCGAAGACGATGGAGAATGAGGGATCTCCTAATTCCATTTATCTTTAAATGGATCTGCCCGATCCGTCCAATTAGCTTCCGACCCTTCAGATGTCCATCCACCCATGCAGCCATCCATCTCCAATCTAAACAAACAGTGCGTGGCTCCTGACCTGATCTGTGCCAGCCATAGTTCATGGTTTTGGTGGGAGGCCTGGAGGAGATCCACAGCGAGAACAGGCTCACCATCATGCTGCCAAAGTCTGTCAGAAGGTGGGCGGCGTCCGTCATGATGGCCAGGCTGTGGGCCAGGTAGCCTCCTGCAGGGAAGAACGGGGAGGAGTCTTACAGATGGGTTTGGGAATCATTCCATAACCTGCATCTACCTTTTTATTGGCTCGTAAAAAGAAATGGCAGGTTAGGTAGCAAACCGGTGCACTGAGTATGAAAAGGGTTCAACCTGAAGAACTTTGAAGGCTTTTTCCCTCTGATCACCCACTTCTTGACCTGCAACCGCCAGTTTGCTTGGGTCAGGGGTCAGAGGTCAGGGGCTAAGGTTGGGGTGAATGAGCAAGCCAATGATGGAAATTCACAAATATGCTTCATCTGCAAGTTTAGATATATGTGACATGGCCAAAATAAATTGCTTGATGTTTTTCAAGGTCTTTATCCATCCATCCATCCTTCTTTCAATACCCGCTTATTCCTAAGCTCAGGGTCACGGGGGTCAACGGGAGCCTATCCCAGCCGTCGTAGGGCGAAGGCAGGGTACGCCAGGGTATGCCAGTTCATCGCAGGGCCACATAGAGACATAGCCCAACAACCATTCGCCCTAACATACACCTACGGACAATTTAGAGTTTAAATTTGACCTCACATGCATGTTTTTGGAGTGTGGGAGGAAGCTGGAGAACCTGGAGAGAACCCCCGCAGACGCACGGAGAACATGCAAACTCCACACAGAAAGGCCCGGAATCGAACCCATGACTATCATTGAATACATTTTTGTGTTTTGTTCCTTGACTGGTGTAGTCTCCTCCTCGTTTTCTGCCCAGCGTGCTCCTCCGACTCCAGGGTGTTTCGCTGCTTTGCCTTGTTTGGATTTGTGCCATTTGTGGCGCCGACAGCAGTCAATTAGAGCTGCGGTGGGAGCTCGTGTTCCCCTCAGACTCTCCGAGTTCCGCCGTGACAGCCCGGTGATTTATGGCGGCTGCTTGTGCACTTGACATGGGGGGGGCAGGGGCGGAGGCCGCCACTCTAAAAACTGCCTGGCGCAAAGCCGGACAGACACAGCCACGGCCGTGATTGGCCGAGAGCTCGCTCACCTATGACCTCGCCGATCATGAAGACGAGGCAGACGGCCGAGGCGATGTAGAGTTTCTTCTTGGCTATCAGCTTGTCCCCGCCGTCCTCGCACGCCGCCGCCGCTTTGTTGGCGCCATGGCAGTGGGCGGCGATGGACCGCTTCAGCTCCATGCCACCGCTGCCGGCCACGCCCCCATTTTTCAAGGAGAAGTCGGGGTACTGCTCTTTGGTCTCTGGGAAGGAGCTGAAGTGATGAGAAGACGGTTAAAAAAAACAATCGGAAAACGCGCCGAAAAATCGCAGTTGACTTCTCTTGATGGTTCCTGTTTGGCTCCACCTAGTGGCCATTTTCCAAACATCAGTCTCACTTTTTTTTTTTTTTTCCTGTTCTTCGCCAACCTCTTTGGAATATATTTTCCAAAAATGCTTTTCATGTAAACGCTTAATGTGTATGCTGAGCAGCCGTGGAGTTTGGCTCAAATAATGGAGCCGTGCTGTCGTGGCCGAGCTGCTAGCTTCTGTTGCGCTCGCCCCAACGACGTGTAAACACGTCAGTTCATCTCTGGTGGTGCTGCACTCGCTGTGTTATTGGGCCGTGCAAGTGTTAAACACTGACGATAACGGTTTAGATACAGAGAGCCGACATGAAGGCCGCTTGTCCTCCGGGAACACAACAGATCTGGTGGGGTTTTCATCACGGGAAACAGGAGAAAATGCTGACTTTGTCCATTTGACACAAGCGCATACGCACGCACGCACGCACACACACATGTACACACACACACACACACACACACACACACACACACCTAGGTTGCCACTCTTGCCTTGTGCAGTAAGAGAGGGCTGCGATGATGGGAGTAATGAGGTGGAAAAAAACTAATTTAGTCTCACTTGAGATAACCACACACACACACACACACACTTAATGCATGCCAATCTCGTGCACTTCACATGGGAGATTGCTTGTGTTGCATTGTTAGCCTTTATCGTGAGCACACACACACACACACACACACGACTCAAGCTGTCTGAAAGGAAGCAGTCGAGCGGAAAACGGATTCTGTTCAATTACACCATCAGTGGCGCATCAGTGCAAACAAACCCCCTCCATCAACCCAACACACAATCAGGCAATTTGAGGCCTAAAAATAGTTTGGATAGAGAATTGTGAAAATATATCTATCTATATATATATATATATAGATAAATATATATATATATATCCTCAATTGAATAGGCTATTAACAATATAAATAACTGATCAAGCAAAAATCACACCAATATTGGCCAGATGAAGTGTTGCGTCACTTTATGACTAAAACAAAGGCGTGAATTTCTGTAAGAGCGTCTGAAATTTAAATGAAATTGTGATTATGCGGAACCTTTAGTGATTTTGAGAGCCTTCAGCAATATATACTCTAATAATATGACAGTTTTACCAAAGAAAAAAAACATTTTTAACATTTTATTATTTTCAATTTAATACATGACTGAAGTAAAATAATATATAATGGACGTCAAAGCAATCATGCAAATGATGGATTTTTAAAAGTTGAAAAGTGTATTTTGTTAGGCCGATTAATTTTTTTCTTTGCTGCTCGCTCGGCCTAATTATTACAATTAATTATTACGAGAGGATATTTGCTTCGTGTTTAGTTTTCTCATTAGTATTGATTAATCTTACACTGCAGTGTAGCTGAGCGCCGAAATGAAACCACTTTGCTAATCAATTAAAAAGTGATAAGAGGCCAAAACTCTACAGCTATTACCTCGGGGCTCATATTTAATTTCACTAAATATCCAGCCGGGCCGGCCGGCCAGCGTGAAGCAGCCCGGCTGCTGCTTCAGAGTCTGTGAGTGTCCGCTGGGAGACGCACCCACTGCACCGGAACCACCTCTGAAGCCCCGCAGGCCAGGTGTTCAGGGCTCAATGCTGCAGACGCTATAAGACAGCGTCAGCAGCATCACACACACACACACACCTGAGGGAATATCCATTGACCTGTCAAATAGCATTACATGAATAAAACCTCAGTGGTCAACAAACAAAAAAAGCTGCGATGCGTTTAATGACAGCTGCAGTCTGTGGCACTGGAGCGCCGAGCTGTATTTCCAGCAGTGTGAGCTGCTTCTAGTTTAACTGGGAAATTTCCTCATTACATGTTGTGCATGTAACTCTTTTTTTGTGTTTGTTGTAATGGTACGCGAAACAAAATCAAACTTGTCATGAATTCTGAGGGGGAACGGCCTGAAGGCCCAGCGTGTCAGATTCACTGGCATCTCAAGCTCACACCAGCTGTGACATCACAAGACAATGAGTGAACTCTGAGCAGATCCATCATCTGTGACTAGAACACGATGGCCTCAGTGAACCTGCTCTCCATGGCAATACAAGAATTTGCTAATTTAATATTAAAAAGATTATTTTTTTCTGAATTCGTCTTGATCTATATTTCATTACATTTTATTTCATGCCAGGATAATACTTTAAAATATATACATATATATGTGTATATATTTATTTATTTATTTTGAGTGTATCAATCCCATAAAAACCAACAACAGATACAGTAAGGCTGTATTCCAGTGGAGATTCCCCAGTACAGATACAGCCTGGATACCTGAGCAGCACTGACTGGGAACCACTTTGCAGCCAACAGAGGTTAGAAAAAAACTGCTTGCTGACATGCACACACACACACACACACACGCACACGCACACGCACGCACACACGGTACAAATGGTGCATGAAATCCACAACCTGGCGCCATATGTAGCCTTCATCTCTTTTGTGTGTTGTGTGGGTGTGTGTGTGTATGTGGCAATGCACGCGCGCACCTGTGTGTGCGCGCGTGCGAACGCCGGCCAAGTTAATACTCCTTTTTTTTAAAAAAAAAAAAACTACAGTCATAACTTTCTGTGAGCGACACTCTGACGATGTTTATCGTTGTTGTTTTTTTTTTTTTGTTTGTTTGTTTGTTTTTAGAAGAAAAAAAAAATCTCATTGCGCCATGTGTAAACGGGCGCATCCGGAGAGCAGCGCAGATTTTCCACCGCAAGGCTCGTGACAAGAAAGATTTTTTTTTTTTCGCGCCCCCACAAATGGAAGGGCAACAGTTTTCCACCGACAAGTCGTTATTTACGTTAAGCATTTATTTGACGGTTTCTTTGTTTGTTTGTTTTTCAATACAGGCCTTTACTTTTGGTTGTGCCAGTGTTATTTTTTTATTCATGTTTTCATGTATTTATTTGTATTTGTTTATATATATATATTTTTTATTTTTTTTTTGGGGGGGGGGGGTTTGGTTTGTTTTTTTTTGCGATTTCCTCTTTTGAAAATAAAGAATCCTGGCAACAATTTAAATTTTTTTACAAATCAGCAACACTTTTGCAGTTATCCCCCCCACGGACACATGAGCTAATTCGTTTCTTAATGTTTTTGGTTTTTATGCCTTTCAGTCGAAATATCAAAAGTATACAAATATCAAACACCATTTCCCTCTATTTTCAATTTCATTCTTTATTTTTTATTATTCATCTTTTCATTTCTCAGCACCTAAACACATTCATTTCAACTCGTTCAACCACCACTCGATTTATTTGTATTTGACGCTGTTCTAATCTCGACCACCTCCGTCCCGTTCTGTCCCGTCATGCAGCTGCGACGTGCAGCATCAGCATCGTGCCTCCCTAATGACAGATGATGAGTTTTTAGCGGCGCTCGGTGCGCTGGACCCCTGGGCCATTTGTCACAGGCTGTCCACAAACAAGCCAAGCATGGAAATGAATTTGTTCATTCACATAAAACAGCCGCGCAGCCTCTATACGCGCTCAGCATGCACCACAGTAACGACTGCCCTGCACTGCACTGCACTGCACTGCACACACACACACACACACACACACACACACACACACACACACACACCGCCACAGCGCTGTTCTGCAGGCATCAGAATTAAATGCAAAAAATAATTGTCAAATTTCTGCAAAATGTATAAAAACGAGATATATGCTCAGTCAACAGCCTGTATTTAAATTTCGTTGTTTTTTTTTTCAATGTTAAACATGTAATTATATATGTAAAATGCATGTCATGTGCTTCCATTCTTTAATGTGCAATGACAAGAAGCGTTCACCCACCTTTGGAGTTTCAGGGAATACGTCTTGGCATTCCTCTCGTGTATCAGCTGAGATTTCTCCGAGTTTGCCGCGTTATGATCCATTGATGCAGCGTGCTGGCAGCCGCCGTCCCGTCTGAGAAGATAGAAAGTAGAATAAAAACAAAACAAAAAACAAAACAAAAAAATGAAGCAGGTAGGTGTAGGGCAGGCAGGTGACGTCTGCTCCGCTCCTTGGCCGGTGTTCACTGCAGGGCGCTGCTGCTGCTGCTGCTGCTGCTGCTGCTGCTGCTGCTGCTGCTGCTGGGGGGAGTCAGCCTCAGCCGGGACCTCATACTGTGTCTGCGAGTTGCACCTCAAACTGAGCCGCTCAATCCCCTCATTGCGGCGCCGGGAAGGGAAGGAGCCATGCACACAGACTGGTGTGACTGGAGCGAGGCTCTGTGTGGTCACTCGGTGTAGAAGAGTTGGAGCCTCGAACACGCTGCTGCTGCTGCTGCTGCTGCTGCTGCTGCTGCAGTCAGGAAGGCAGTGCAGCGAACACTGCAGCTGCTCTCAGTGGCACACGAGCACGTCAGCGCTGACTTAGGACATTAATAGGATTTTAAAGATTTCCAAATCCATATTTTAAATTCCTTTTATTCAGAAACTACGGAATGGCATCCATAAGTCACTCAGTCGTTTATTTCTATAGGTTATTATCAGATTATTATTGTGAGAAAGCATTGGAACACCGCCACAAATCAAGAAGTTTCCCTAAAATAAATTATAGTTTTTTTTTTATTTGCTGTCAAATAATTCACAGAATGGAAGAATTAATTTGCTTGAAAATAAATTAGCGATTAAAATGCTAGCCCACCGAAAAATTATCAAAATAAACTGAAAAACATCAGAAATTATTTTATAACTAAGTATAGTGCACAAATTGCAATTAGACTGCAATTAAAATTTGCACTCTCGGTGCAGGGGGAAGAGGGAGACTTGCTTTTTCCTGAGAAGTAACAAGTAAAGGGGTAGATTGTGAATCTATTTCTAATTTAAAATTTAATTTAGATTCACAACATCTGATCACAAAGATTTCACTTCAAAGGCCAAATCAATCTGCTGACATCAAGGTCCCAGTGAGGCTTTCATAGGCCGAGTACAGTGGTTGAATTTGTAGCCTCACAAGAAGCATCATGGCCTTTAAAATGACTGTAAATACAGTCAGGCCCTCTGCAGAGTGCTCGCCAGTGCTGCCTTTACATACCAGTGGGAAAGATGTCGCTTTACACACCGCACACTTATGTCCATTTGAGTATCGTCTTTGAAGACAAGACAATGTTTGAATTAGTTGCAGTTAATGCAAAAAATAAAAATAAAAATGCAAGTATGGAAAACAGGTGTTTTTGAATAATATACCGGTTGAATGTATATGATAAATATATCAATCATTGTAGTTTAAGTTTTTTTTTTTTAAATAAAGACTTTATTGGTAAAATTCAATGTTGTTGTGTCTTTAAAAAAAAACTATCACTCAAAATAATATTTTGATTATCAAAGAACTGTGTGTAGGTTGGTCATAAAACACCACTAATACGTTGCAATAATCAAGGTAGTAATTTTGTATGTAAGTTATTCAACAAAGAGGGTTTTTTTTTCATTCGGTGTGTCAAAACTGGTCAGATTTCACACAATAAATAAAATCTCAAAAAAAACAAAACCCAAAAACGACCAAGTTCATCCGCAAGCCACAAACTGCTCTCTTTCTCGACGGCCTCGAACGCAACGCCAGTTGACGTCGCTCTGACGTCACGACGCCGCTCCGTGTTTGGTTTCCGCGCCGCGGCGACTCGAACGAACCGACAGGAAACAACCATGGAAACAATACTGAGCGACGGCAAGCCGGCGAACAAAGCGCCGACCGACGGAGACACGGAGGCGGACAGATCCATGTCGAGGTAAAGGGCGGTAAAAGCGGAGGGACTTTTTTTTTTTTTTTTTTTTTTTTATCCACGGCGCGACGCGGAACCGCCTCGCGGTGGAGCTTCACGGAGCGACGGCGGCGGTTTGCAGCAGCTTGCTAACGGTGCTAACCGGTGGCGGCTATAGTGTGAGATACCTGCTGCCTCCGCATTGTGTTGCACTCGCGTGGCTGTTTGTGAGCGCGCCGAGCCTGGTTGTTGTTGTTGTTGTTGTTGTTGTTGTCCGCAACAGCAGTAGACGGGATGGTCTAAATTTATGTCACATCTTTTACTGTGAGATTCTTACATGGTGTTTGCTGCAAGTTACTGTCAAGAAAGATGTGATGTCCAGACATCCTCGCCTGTTGTTCCCCACTGATCCTCTTAACGGTAAATAAGATTAGATCATATCTACTTTTGAAACAAAATTATATCTCACGTACATGACAAGAAAATCCACAGGACACCATATATATATATATAGCGAACAACAACAACAACAAACAAGGTTTGAAAAGGGGGGAATGGAAGAAGCAAAGCAGCTAATATATTAACAATATTTCCGCGTAACGTCAAAAAAAAAACCACGTCAGTAGTAGATTACAAATGATGCTCAGATTGGCGCGTGCTGCTCTCACACTCGTCAGTCACTGTCATACTACTGCTTGCTGATAGTGTAGTCCAGTGCCCTTATCAAGAGCCGCCAGGAGTGAAATGGTGATTCTAAAGCACCGTCTGTCTCTCAGACCAGTCTCAAAAGTGGGACTGGGCACCATTCTGAACAAGAAACCAGGTACTAATGTTTTGAAAGAGGTCCCCGTGTGTCCTGTGCTGGTCGTCTTGTCATCATGTTAGCCGGTGCTACATGGTGGCTAGCGCCCTCTCGTTCGGCACACGTAGCACTGACGATGTGGAAGCGGTGGGGGAGGGAGGGAGGGAGTCCGGGGTATCAGGTGCCTCGATTCCGGTGTTGCGGCGAAATGTGTAACCCGAGCGAACGCTTGCAGCATTTGATCCATGGGTTCCTTTAAAAAAAAAAAAAAAAAATGTTTTTTGTTGCGAGACACAAAAAGCGGTCGGGTGTTTTTTTTTTTTAACGGGTGAAGCGAAGTCACCTATTTAAATGGCAGCCACGTGGTGGCTGGAGCACGACGGGTCACTGATTTGTTTGTGTAACACCTCGAGCCGGATGTGGTGACACCTGCCTGAAGTTATGACGTGGTGTTGTAGTCAAGAAAAATCCCCAGTCTGCCCAGTCTGAGACCGAGGCCAGACCCAGTAACCATGCCTCCGGGACCCGAGACCCTTACAAAGTGGTCCGGAGACCAAGACCAGCCTACGGTACTGCAACATGCTAGCTTCTCTCCGGCTTTTATACCACGTGAATATTTGTTTTGAAAGCCAGATTGGCTCATGAAATGACTCTGGACCGTGTTTGGGAAGCATCCAGCGTGGTGCACGTGAGGTTAAAGGTCAATGGAGAGACATCCACTAACTTCAGAGGCGTCACGTCTGGGGGGCCAAGTGATGACAGCCTTACTCATGTGAATGTTGCCCCCCCACACCCCCAGCGAGTTGCCAAGCACCCCGGGCAGCGGTGTGATTTCCTGGGGAGTGTCGGCAAGACCCCCGTCCTCCCCCTCAACCACACCGACAGCAGAGAGCGGCTCACTGCCGGGGGGGAGGAGCCCAGAGAGGGGCGCTCCAGTTTAATAGGGTCCCTCTCGTCTTCCCCTGCAGGACAGAGGAGTATTTGCAAGTGCACAGGTGTCTGTGACTGAGGCGTGTTTGCAGGTCTTCAGGGGGGGGGGAGTGGTTCATTTTTTTCCCCCTGTGAGAGCAGTCTCAGTCTAGATCAGTGCCGCCTGCAGATACTTCATGATTTGAATGGCCCGTAATGATGCTACGGCAACCCGGGGGAGGGGCCAGCTATGAGCTCACAAGGCATATCTGATGGCACCAGAACAATGCCACCAATGTAATCGTCAGTCGATCGATAAGGCAATCAGCTGATGATTAATAAATGAATCGACCCAGTGGGTTTCGCTGCTTTCCCATCTCTCTCTCTCTCTCTCTCTCTCTCTCTCTCCCTCTCTCTCTCTCTCGCCACGTCTCGGCCTCCAGCGGGAGCGGAGACGATTCCCTGGACAGCATCGCCGAGCGTCTGCCCCGCTGCCCTCTGACGCCGTCCCTGTCGCCGCCCAAACGGACCACCAGCCAGTCCAAGACGGAGCCGCCGCTGCTGAGGACCGACAAACGGACCATCTACACCGCCGGCAGGCCGCCATGGTACAACGTGACCGGGACCACCTTCAAAGAGGCCTTCGTGATCGGTGAGTCGCCGCTGCACGTTGGGGAGGGGGGGGGGGCTGGATGCTTGGGTTCACTGTCACCAGTGTCTCCAGTGTCACATCTGTCCAGCTGCTGCACTACTTCAGTGTTTAAATTAGCAAAAAAAAAATACTGCTGCTTACCTCAGCTGTTACTGGAGGCCACACCAGTGATGTTCTAGCACTGCACAGCTCCTTCTTCCTCTTCTTCTTCTTCTTCTTCTTCTTCTTCCTCTTCTTCTTCTTCTTCCTCCTCTTCCTCTTCTTCTTGTGGCGCCTTCTTCTGGCCTGCTCGGTCGAGTCCCAGCACGGCTGAGAGGAGAGACTACGGCCACACGTGTCTCACACCGCCTGCTGATGAGGTCCGAGCAACCGGATCTCAGAGCCCTCCACCACCTCCACCACCTCCCCTTTTAGTGCCAATTAGAGGTGAGGAGCTTCAGAAAGAGAGGCTTTAGGTGGGGTGGACGGATGAATAACCGAGATGCGGGAGGCGAGGACGGAGGGCCATTGTGTCTGCGGGCACCGACAGGTCGTTTTTCGACCTCCTCGGTCTGGTTTTTATTGCTAATAGAAAAAGGGCCGTTTTATCTGCCCTAACCAAAGCGTTGGAGCGGCCAAGCCTCATTGCGGGTGACACGCGTGTGTGGGAATCGTTCTCACCGGGTTCAAAGTCGTCTTCTTAATGGCTAAAAACTCCCCGTCTCACCGCCGTCTTTCAATATCAGCTCCAGCTGTAATAATCGCTCCCCGAGGAGTCGGGGGGCGCTGCGCTAACGACCTGGACCTGTCTGCTCCTCTCTTCTCTTCTCCTTCACCACCACCAGCGGCTTCTTTTTCTGCTGACAGGCTCCAGTTTCCACTGTGCTGTCGTCATCAGGGAGACCGGCGTCTCCCAGATTTTGACTTGAACTCTCCCCCTACATATATATTTAGCTCATATGGAGCCATCAGAGCAGGAGCTGTTCTGTGAGAAACCTCATTGAGATGCTCCAGGGGGTGGAGGAGCGCCTGAAGGATCTCACTTTAATACACCCATACATTATTTTTTTTCTTTAACATTTATTCCCATTTCTCTCGAGAGGAGATAATTGGAAAGTCATTCAGCCGGCGTGTGGACATTTTAAAGCAGCGGCGGTGGAGGGAGGGGTGACGGTGTTTGCCGCTCTTGTCTGAAGGTCTGTGTGGAGGAAGTGCCTCTGGGAAAACCACCGTGGCCAATAAGATCATCGAGGCTCTGGACGTCCCCTGGGTGGTCCTGCTGTCCATGGACTCCTTCTACAAGGTCTGCCTGCCTCCCTCTCCCTCCCCCCCTCTCACTGTGACATATTTCTGTGAAGTAAATCCTCCTTATTGGTGACTGATTGTACACACTGGTACGCAAGAGGATTAGGGCCAGAAGAAGAAAAAAAAATATTACATGAAGGATTTTTTTTTTTTTTTTTTTCAAGCTCTCATTTCAAGTTTTAAGTTGAAATTTCGTGAATACAATCTTTGAAATTTCGGCTTTGTTGTCAAAATTTCCATTTTAATCACAAAATTTCCATTTTAATCACAAAATTTCCACTTTATTCTCGAAGCAATTTTATTCACGAAATTTCAACATTATTCTCGAAATTTCCGCTGTATTTTAGAAATTTCCACTTTATCCTCAAAAGTTCAACATTGATCACGAAACTTTATTCACGAAAGAAAAAAAACTATTTTTTCTGTCCCTCATTCTCTTCCGTACAGTGGTGCAGTACCACAGAGGTGCAACATTTTTTTCCCTCCGTCCTCTCCCTAATCCGCTTCATTCACTCTCATTACACCTCCTTGACCTTGTTGTGTTCAGTCGAACACTAATCAGTGTATTCATTAGTGGGAGGGTTCCATCTTAAAGGGGAAATGCAGACGCGTCCGTATTTTGTTTTCACCAATAAGTCCCATTTTATACCCAATATCAACATAGTGCACGCGATGCCGCCTCATTTGATTTGAAGTCCCGCAATAAAGATATCAAGATGTGCAGAACACCGCAGGTTTCGCCCTCTGTTTTCCAGCACGAACGAACGGGGCGTCTCAGAGGGCAGCGGAATATTTGCACAATATGGGACCATTAAAAATAGCCACACACAGACACACACAGACACACACAGACAGACAGCGTGAGGATACAGGTGGATGGGACACAGGTGATGGAACTGGCAGCACTGAATATTTTACAAGCACTTCGCTCCATTGAACCTCCTTTAGATGAGATTTTACACACGAGCAGCTGCAACGCTCAGTGCCAGATTGATGCTGCTTTTTTATTCGTCTTTTAGACTGAAAGGCATCAGGAGGAGGAGCTAAAAGGAGATGAAAGGCTGCAAAAAAAAATTAGCAACTAGGTGCAAAAATACGCAACGCCGTGCTGCTTAGTCAGTTCTGGAAAACATTTTCATACTTTTGCGTTCAGCAATTTTTCATCTTTTTTTTTTTTAACGGATCTCAACTGGTGTTTTGTTTTGTTTTTTTGTTGTTGTTTATTTCAGTCTTTGAGCTGCTGTCCCTTAACGCCGTCGTTGCAGGTGCTGAACAAAGAGCAGCAGGAGCTGGCGGCGAGGAACGAGTACAACTTCGACCATCCGGACGCCTTCGACTTCGAGCTGCTCATCAGCGTCCTGCGCAAGCTGAAGAAAGGGAAGAGCATCAAAGTGCCGGTTTACGACTTCACGTCTCACTGCAGGCGCAAAGAATGGGTGAGGGCTCCGCCGCAGCAGACCACGCCCCCCCCTCCCCAACCTGGTGTTGGCCCCGCCCCCTCTCAGACCTCCTCCTCGTCGCCCCCTCGCTCCACCGCTGCACACGGACAGACAGACAGACGCGCTGCAGCGAAATTCTTTATCAAATTTTGCTGCCTTGAGCAAAAATTGATAAAGAACGAATATTTGAACTGCAACCCAGGTCGACGCAACAAAGCCTCAATGTAAGCAAACTGCGTGTTTGCAGTCACAAATCACCGGCCGCCATGCCCCCCCCCTTCCCAGGATATTGGTCATGTGACACGGGCTGCTAATTTGCTAATTATTAAGGATTGAGTGCGACGGCGAGAAAACTCCCGGTGAAGAATCAATCTGGCTCGGCGGCCCCCTGACGTCTCTGTGGCTTTAAATGTAATTTCACGGCTGAGCGCTGCCACGGTAAAACAAACAACCAGAAACACACACACACACACACAATACCCTCGGCCTGTCTTAAATCATTGTACTGGGGTTGTAATTAAGCCTGGGGCCTCCAGGTGGCGATGATCCTGGAGTGTGTTTACTGTTTCCTCAGCTCTGTGGCTGCAAAGGGAAGAGAACTCTTGTCTTCTTCTTCTTCTTCTTCTTCTTCTTCTTCGTCTTCTTCTTCTTCTTCTTCGTCTTTGTCTTCTTCTTCTTCGTCTTCGTCTTCGTCTTCTTCTTCTTCTTCTTCGTCTTTGTCTTCTTCTTCTTCGTCTTCGTCTTTGTCTTCTTCCTCCTCTTCTTCTTCTGTGGTTGAGCCGCTCGCCGCTACATCATCTGCGCGCACACAACGCAGGAAATGAACCAATCGATGGACGCGCTACATCCATTTCTTTTGGAATTTACTTTCCGCCTCCTCTGCCGCGCCGACGCTCTCCGTCCATCTCTCCCCCCCCCGCTCCCGGATCAATACCAGCGTGTCCAGTCCATTGACTTGGTGACTTGGGAGCGGAGCTGCCGGCGAGGAAAGTAATAGGATTGTGACACTCAGCAGCCTCTTTGTGTTTGACTGAGGCGGTGATTAATCTCTCCATCGCCGCCGCTGGCGCTGCTGCAGCCATGAGCGCCATCACGCGTGAACATGTTTCCGAAGGCGTGCGGGAGCCGTGGAGGTGCTCATAAAAAGCAAAATAATATTGATACAGACAGATTTAACGGCCTCGTGTTCTTTAAAATCCACTACAGACTTTGTCACTGCCTCGTTTCTTCTTCTTCTTCCTCCTCCTCCTCCTCCTCATCTTCTCAGTGTAAGTTTAAAACGCACAAAAGAGGAAGAGCACTTTGACCTCCTCCTCGTCATCGCCCCCTCGCCAGCGTGTGGAAGGTTTCAAGTTGCAAGTGTTTTTTTCTTTTCCCGTCTCCCTCAGAAAACGGTGTACGGCGCCAACGTGGTCATCTTCGAGGGCATCCTGGCGTTCGCCAACAAGGAGCTGCTGAAGGTGAGCAGCCACTCTCCTCATCATCATCATCATCATCATCATTTCATTCATTTATTAATTTTCCTACCTGCGGTTCCTCTGCGGCGTCTGCTCTGTAAAACTCCAGACCAGTCGCTCGGCCATCACTCAGCGGCTGTTTGACTGGCGCCACCTGCAGATTTCTCCACCAGAAAGTTTTTTTTGTTTTTTTCCCCCCTCGCTCTGTTCTCCGTCTCAGACCTGATTAATGGAGAGCCGAGACAGGCTGATTAATCGAGCCATAAATCTTCCCCTCCCGACGGCGGAGCGTCAATTTGTGCTGTCTGACTTACGTGGCGTGGCCGATGGAGGGAAGTGAAGCCGGTGCGCAGTGGATTCAACAGCAGTCACTCAGTTTCTCACCTTCAGCCACAAGATTGCATTTAGTTCAGAAAACATCTTTATGGGTTGGTTTGTTTTTACTTTGTTAGTCTAAGATTTATTTTTTGATCATTTAATAGTGTGTGTGTGTGTGTGTGTGTGTGTGTGTGTGTGTGTGTGTGTGTGTGTGTGTGTGTGTGTGTGTGTGTGTGTGTGTGTGTGTGTGTTGGAGAGAGCTGATAAGCTGTGTGCTCTCAGTTAATTAGCAGTTAGTTTCACTTCCTGTTGGCCGTGATTCACGATGTGCACCGCTGCAGAGACGCCAGCAGGAAGCGGGGAAGTCGGCAAAAGAAAGAAAAAAAAAAAAAAAATCTGTTCCTTACGCATTTTTCATTGTGTAATTTAGGTTTTCAGGAAGAATTGCCGCTTATCAATTAGTGGTTAATCGATCGATGGACTATCGATTAGTGAACGAATCGATCATTGAGCGCTCGCCTAATGTGAGCTGAGGCGTCCAGGAGGTGAGCGCTGTTTGGAGGTGGCAGGGCGTGAATGACTGTCTGACCTCGGGGGAACAGTACGGTCCTCCATCACCGGCCGCCCCCCCCCCCCCCCTTTTTACAGGTGCAGCACGCCGCCTTTTGATTGGTCAGCACGTCGGGAAGCCGACGGCTGGTTGAGGCGCTGAGTTGCAGCCGCCGCCGAGCCGCTGCCGTCAATCAGCCAACAAAGTCGGCGCCCGTCGATCCCTCTCGCCGCGGTCCGGCTTCTCGCTGCGTTCCCACCTCATCGATCTTCCTCCTTCCTGGTTTTTGCTGACTCGAGGTTCAGCTTAATGGGCCCTGCAGGACAGATGAGCCGGGCTGAGCCAAGCCGGGCCGGGCCGGGCCGGGCCAGGACAGGACGCTCTTTAAAGTGATAACTGATGTCCTCCGCTGGCGTTGACCCGCCTGCTGTCACTTCAAGCAGCGTTAAAACCACTGAAGTGCTTCAAACTGCACTCATCACTCCCTGATCAACCTATCACCCCCCCCCGCCCCCCCACCCTCTCACCCTCCCTCTCCCCCTCCCCTCAGCTGCTGGACATGAAGGTCTTTGTGGACACAGACTCGGACATCCGCCTGGTACGGAGGCTGAAGAGGGACATTTCCCAGCGGGGGCGGGACATCAGCGGCATCATCAAGCAGTACAACAAGTTTGTGAAGCCGGCGTTCGAGCAGTACATCGAGCCCACGGTGCAGGCGGCCGACATCGTGGTGCCCAGAGGTCAGTAGGGGGCGTCGGAGCGCTCGGGCACCTCGCTGCTGAGCTGGCGAAGGTCCGAGGCAGGCTGGTAAACTTTGTCTCTTTTTTGTCTTTTTTTTTTTCTCCTCAATTCGACAACGTCCAGGCGGAGAAAACTTTGTGGCGCTGGATTTGATCGTGCAGCACGTGCACAGCCAGCTAGAGAAGGTGAGGGTCCTCCTCAGCAAGCTGCTTGACTGCCGTTTCGCCCTCACAGCTTCTCTTCATTCAGGCTTTGAGGCGTTCTTTTCAGATAAAGTCCTAAATTCAAAAGGCGTTAGATGTTTTTTATTTTTTTTTTAAATTTTTTTCAAATTGATCTCAAATAATCTAGCCTAGCCAAGCCGCTGCCCCCTGCTGGCTGAGGGGACTAATGACCCTCCAGCCTCTCCTGCTGTCGTATGCAAATACTGTTGAAAAAACACAACTAAACTTTGTTAAGTTTCGACCGGGAGTCGTCCGTCGCAGAGCTCGACTAAAAAAATCAGTCACATTTCAGTTTCCGAGCTAATCCTGTTAGCCGAAGCTAGGCTCTCAGTCACTTCCTGTTTGTCTTAGTTCTTCTTCTGTGGTTTTCCAATGCATATTGCCGCTCTCACAGCCTTTAGCGTGTTAGCACTGGAGTTGCCTCACGTGCTTTTGTCTTGAAATGTGTGTTGTGTTGTGTTGTGTGTCGGGGGGGTGGGGGGGGAGAATTGAATCTTTTCAAGCACACGGTCTCATTTCACCTCCCCCTGCCCCCTCCCTCTTGTGTCTGCTGGTGTTTTTTAAATGGTGTGTTTCTCCCCCTTGTGGCCTGGATGACTGCTGTCACCATTCCAGCGTGAGATCACTGTGAGGTACGACTGCTGTTTTTACTTTGGTTTCCTCTCCTCCCGACATCCTGCTGCTGCTGCTGCTCCTCCTCCTCCTCCTCCTCCTCCTCCTCTTCCTCTCCTCCTTCCTCTCTTCTTTTCTTCTGACTTTTCCCTGGATCGAAGTCTCTCTGATCGTTCTGCTGTTGTGCCGAGCCTCCGTCGCGTCCCGTCGCTCCTCGCTGGCTGTAACTGGATGACTAATCTGTGTTTCCAGCTGCTGTCAGCCTGAGAAAAATAGAAAACCCTCCCAGGAGACAAATTGGGACGGAGCGGCGCGCTCCAAACTCCACGGTGTTTGTCCGGCGCGTCTCGGCAGTGATGAAGTGATTTTCTTCCGCTCTAATGGTTTCTCCTCTTTCTTCCCCCACCTTTCCTCTTCCTCCTGTCCTTTATACTCTTTTATTCTCTCCTTTCCTTTCTTTCTTTCCTTCTTTCCCTCCCCCTCGACGATTCTCATCACGTAACCTCGGCTATCGAACCTCACCGTCGCCCCCTCCCTCCCGTCAGAGGAAGCTGCGCTGGGACATGTGAGGCTCTGTGGCTGCGTTGTCCTCCGTCGGTGTCGCACGCCCGCCGAGAGGCGGCTGCATGTCGTGAACGTGAGCCGAAGGCCTGTAGAGCCCCCCCCTCCCCCTCCTCCATCCATCCTGGGTGGGTGGGGGGGGGTTCTGTGCCGTCCTCCAGCAGTTTTAGCAGGACGCTCCGTTGTCATTTCGATCCTTGCGAGGTGCTTCAGGTCATTTATGCTGACAGTCGGCAGCCCTGTAAAGATGCTGCAGATTGGCTGGGATTTGCACTCGGCACTCGTCTGAAGATAAAGCATGTGCTTGACCACCACCTCCACCTCCTCCACCCCCCTCGCTGCAGCCTCCTCGCCTCGCTGCTCTTTAACGCCGCTGATCTCGCTTCCCTGTTTTCGCCCACTCCTGCTGATCCGGGCATTTCTTTCCTCCGCGAGGACTTTTTTTATTTTTTTATTTTTTTGATGGCCGGAGGCGACGCTGACGCTAGAAGAGGTGCATGCTGGGACCTCTGGCGAGAGAGCTCATCACAAGGCCAAAGCCCAGTTTGAGTGGAGAGAGTCGATGGCGACCCGCTGGCCTCCTGTGATGAACGTCAGTCTCGGCCGCCTGTTGAATCCACGCAGCGATTCACTCGACTGAATCGTGATTCACAGACGCCAGAAGCCTCGGCCGGGCCGTCGGTCCCGTCAGTCAGCCACCGAACCCCCCGTCAACCAATCAGTGGTGGTTGGTTGGATGTTGCAGTGTGGCTTTGTGAGGGTTTTTTTTTTTTGTATAAGTTATTATTATTTTGATTGGCCTCTCACTGTGTGCTTCCCCCCCACCCCCCACCTCAGATCTGCTCTGGCCTCGGCCCACCAGGGTCAGCCGCTGCCGGAGACCCTCAGCGTGCTGGAGAGCACGCCGCAGGTCCGCGGCATGCACACAATCATCAGGTCAGAGTCACCGCCTTCCAAGAGTGAGCCACAGTTCATCAAGGAAGATGTTGTAGAGTCAACAGACGTGTGTGTGTGTGTGTGTGTGTGTGTGTGTGTGTGTGTGTGTGTGTGTGTGTGTGTGTGTGTGTGTGTGTGTGTGTGTGTGTGTGTGCAGGAACAAGGAGACCAACAGAGACGAGTTCATCTTCTACTCCAAGAGATTAATGAGGCTGCTGATCGAACACGCCCTCTCCTTCCTGCCGCTCAAGGTCGGTTCCGGAGCGTCGCGAGTGGTCCATTTTTTTTTAATTATTTTTTTTTTAACAGTCCAAAAAAAATGTGCAACTCTAAGCATGGTTTCTATGACGTGTGCAGCTGGTGTCCGTGGAGACGCCGCAGGGGGGCGTCTACAACGGCAAGAGGCTCAACGGTAAGCGGGTGAGTCTCCCCCGTTTGCCTGCTCCTCCGTCGCCCTCTTGTGGCCGAGGGAGGAACTTTGCCCGACGTGTGCGGCGTCCGTGGTAAAAGTGGCCACCACCGTTGTGTCTGCAGATCACGGGCGTGTCCATCCTGAGGGCCGGAGAGACCATGGAGCAGGCGCTGATGGCCGTGTGCAAAGACATCCGACTGGGGAAGATCCTCATCCAGACCAACCACGACACGGGGGAGCCGGAGGTGCCTCGCCCTCCTCTGCACACACAGTTTTCACATGATTTTAAATCCTTCATAGGCAAAACAAACCAAAAAAAAAAACAAAAACAACACTTAATCAATTCCATTAAAAGATTCTGCGGGAAGAATTTGGCAATTCATCTTTAACCTGTTTTTTTTTTTTTTTTTCTTCTCCCGCAGCTCCACTACCTCCGCCTGCCCAAAGACATCAGCGAGGACTACGTCATCTTGATGGACAGCACCGTGTCCACCGGCGCCGCCGCTCTCATGGCCGTCAGAGTGCTGCTGGTTCGTCCCTAAAACTCCTCACTGACACCCACAAACCGGACTGGAAGGCTGCTGCTGATCGTCTGTCTGTCTGCCCGTCCGTCCGTCCGTCCGTCCGTCTGTCTGTCTGTCTGCAGGACCACGACGTGCCAGAGGACAAGATCTTCCTGCTGTCGCTGCTCATGGCCGAGATGGGCGTCCACTCGGTGGCCTACGCCTTCCCCAAGGTCCGCATCATCACCACCGCCGTGGACAAGGAGGTCAACGACCAGTTCCACATCATCCCGGGCATCGGTGAGGATCCCAGGTTCTGGTCCGACAGGGGAACCCGGCTCGACCCGAGTGTCTCTCGCTCCCTCTTTGATTTGCCCTTTTTCTTCCCTCCCAAGGTAACTTTGGCGACCGCTACTTTGGCACCGACGCGCCGTCGGACTTTTGTGAAAGTGACGAGGGGATGGACTACTGACGGGAGACGCAGTCAGGAGGTGGGGGTGGGGGGGGTGGAGGAGGTGGAGGAGGTGGAGGGAGGCACGTTGAAGCACTTTGAAGATCCGAACTTCCGAACATCGGACTCTTTGTCCTCCTCACGCGTGTTTATCCCACCGCTGCCTGGAGCCGCTGGCTCCGCCTCCTCCGGTCCGAGTCTTGCTCCACCCTGGTGTGGGTGACGTCTCAGTGTTGCTGTAGCTGCGGAGCCTCAAAACCTCCCGACGGCAGGGGTTTTTATTTTTTGCACAGCGTCTCTCTTCGCCTCTGAACACACTAGACCTTGGATGTGAAACAGGAAGTGAAGTGAAGGAGGTGCAGCCAGTCTTTCATCCACCATGAAATCAGCCGATAGCAGCATCGCAGTTTGGTCATCGTCAGAAATGTATGTTTGCCATTTGGGAAAAGAAAGAAAGAAAGAAATGGGGAGAAAAGCAGATTTTGTTGCTTTGTTAATGTGAATTTGGCCAAAATGTCAGTGCAAGAAACACTTTACTACCTAATGTTGGCCGTTAGTTGTTTATTTTGAACACAAACACGAGGCTGCCGAGTCACGTGATGGCGGGTGGATGATGTGAGGTTGTATGAATGCAGGCAACCGTAGATAGTTTAGAGGAATGTCTTTTGAAGACTCTTAGCACATTTTGTTACCTTTTTGACGGAGAAGACGACACTTTGTCTTGTCGGGTTGAGTTTGTCTCAGTGTAGGGCTCTTAGAAACAAGATTTCCAAATATATATTTATCACTGTGCCATTTGCTTTGAGCATTGCAATTAGTTTTTTTTTTAATTGTTTTCATGATTATTGTTATTGTGTAATTATTATTATTTTCAATTGTAAAGCGTCTGTGAAAATCATGAATAAGAAAAGAATTATCTCATGCAACTCAGACTGAACAGAACCAGGATCCAAACTGGAGCAAGACGACTGACAGACAATTTAGCTTCTACATTAATGCTAGCCAATATTTTCATTAGCTTTAGATGCTAATCTAGTCAACACGTAGCCTGTGAAAGCTGCATACCGATGTCGAGAAGAAGCCTGTCTGCATTGATCTCCGCTGAATGTCCGGAGATGAATCGGACAAACTGAGTCAGCAGGTGACTTTCCAGTGTTCCAGGAGTCTGTGCAGCGCAGGTGCTATCAGTGCATCACGTTCATTTCAGCACTCAAGCTGCAGTGCAGTGTTTCCACGTCACCTTTGTTGAAGAAGAGCCTGAAGTTCTGAAGAGACTGGCGGCTTCAGCGCTTTAGATTAATGACGTACCCCTCAGTGGAACAGTGGGCCATCTGTCCCACAATTCCTTGCAGCCTTGAAGAGTTTCCAATGTGTCATTTGCTTTTCATTCACTGTACAACGTCCTCAGTTATCAAACTCTACCAACGCCTTTGTCAACTTGTTTACATGCAACTCTGATCATCTTTGTGTCTGAAAACTTGTTTCTGTATCTACTTGAAGGAGAGGTTTGCCACTCTAGTTTGCAAGTTGTATTTGTCCTCTCATTTTTTTTTTTGTTGTTTAGTTATTCTGCCAAACGATAATTTTTACACGCAAACCACACTGTATTTGTCACTGCTCCACGTCCTTTGTATGTATAATAAATCCGTTGCCTCTCAAGATCAACACCAGGTTTTCTCGGGATCTTATGTCGCTTTGGTACGGAAAGTGCATTGCTGCCATACTAGGGAAAAAAAACAACAAAAACAGGTCAGTACAACGTAAAAACGTGATACTAGGTCCTATTTCTTTTCTAGTGTGGCAGGAATGCACTTCTGTACTTTAATTATATTCAAAAAAAAATAAAATCCTGTATGTACCGGGGTTCCCCACAAGAGGGCAGCATACATTTTTTTGCAAAGCGGATATTACGCACTTGGCCGAGCTCATGCTGCTTTTCCCGGCTGTCGTCCTCCAAACAGTAGCGGGCCAGCCGGGGTTTTGTGTTGTGTTCTTCCACTTTTTGGACTTTTCAATTCAAGTCGGGACGCTCCGAAGTTTTGTCATCGCGTTGTTGTCGTTGAGACTGAACGCAGCAGTCAGAAAAGACGCGTGACGTAATGAAGAATCGAAAAGTTTGAATGTACCGAATTGCTGAGGACACGTGAAGGCATCATCATCATCATCATCACCAGCAGCAGCAGCAGCAACTCGGTTAAGAATCGAGGTGATTTACAGGTAGTCAAAATCTCCTTGAACAACTTTTTGTTTTCGTTTTCGGCGCACAGATATCGCAGATTTCGGCGTAAGATTATTATCATTATTATTTTTGACGTTGCCACAACGAATTTACCGTTAAAAAGTCTGACTAAAAATACCTGACTGTCGGCTCCATAATAGGCACCTTAACGCAGCTTATTAAGGGATTGATTTGAGTCACGCTGTGTGTGTGTGTGTTTGGTCATGATCTTCAGGTTGCGATCTATTTATTCTGTTTCCACCCCTGTCCAGGCAGCAGGATGGCGGGTCTGTGGAGATCCTACCAGGCCCTGATGACCAAATACCCCCTTACGGTGCAGATCGTGACCGCTGGTAGGAACTAACTTTTCTTGTCGTTCTTCTTCTGTTTAGTCAGTTTAGTTATTAACTTGCCAATGCAAATATTTGCATTTCGAGCGGTTCTAGTCGTGCTCACAAGTTGGTTGGTGATCGACGCTGCTGCTGCTGCTCCTGTTTACAAAAACCTTCAGTGCAAGAATGTATTGAAAACCAAAATACCAACATTCATTCTTATATTCTATTAAAAAAAAAAAGAAAAATGCCTCAAAGGGGGAAAAAAGTTTATTTCCCAACCATATCTCCTGAAATGTGCAATTTGAGAGCGCTGCATTCGGTTGTAGTACCATCTTATCGCCGCTAGATGGAGACAAAGCTCAACAACAAGGTAAGAAGACCCGTTTGCGCCACTTTCTTCTTCTTCTTCTTCTTCTTCTTCTTCTTCTTCTTCTTCTTCTTCCTCTTCCTCCTCTTCCTCTTCTTCTTCCTCCCAGAGATGAGACACTTTATAAGCAACAGTTTTACTGCCTCTCAAAGTGTCGCCGTCTCGCAGGAAATGTTTGGATTTATTGCTCACCAGGCTCCAACGATTGACATTTTCTCTTCAGCCAGTGTGTGTCCAACATCGCATCAACTACTTTTATTAGTTCATCCCTGACATTTTAGGCCAAGATCTTTGTTGTTCAGTTGCTTCAGATCGTTATGGGCTTCCTCTGCCACATTTTCTCTATTTTTCTACAGTTTTATGGCGGAAAAGATGCACAAAAAAATGCTAAAAAAAAAAACACCAAAAAAACAAGTACATTCATTTCCCTATGCCACGTTTTTCAGCTTGGTCCTTGTCCTGTCGATCAGCCATTCCCCGCTCAGCCAGCAGGGGGCTGCCGACTTGTCAGCCGCGTCTAGTTTTACCCATGACACTAACATGCATGATGAAAGGTTTTGCGGCGTCTCTGAAGCTAAACGTCGCCACCTGCTGGTCCCTCAGGGTCTCTGGTGGGCGTCGGTGACGTCATGTCCCAGCAGCTGATTGAGAGACGGGGATTGGCCCATCACAACGTGCAGCGCACGGCCAAGATGATGAGCATCGGATTCGTCTTCGTGGTAGGGTTGTGCGTTTGTGTGAAAGCATTTGTGTTGCCGACTGTGCGTCGATCACAGTGCGCCCGACTGTGTGTTTGTCAGAAACCTTCCAACAAAAACACACTCATAGATCCGCCTTGTGTTCGTTTGTGTGTCGCACTAGCTTGTGCTAGTTCCTCTCGTGACATCACAGCCACGTCATTTATAGTTGCGGCCTGATTTTTTTTTTCCTTTGCTCCGAGCGATCGTTGTTATGAATTATGGAACGACTCAAAGACAATCGCTGCCGGCCGGGGGGGGGGGGAGTAGGGCGTCCGCGCTGGAATCACGTTATTCTGAGAGGTGTTCACATACTGGGACACACACACACACACACACAAAAGCATTATTCTAAGTCTAATTGTGTTGTTTTTGTGTCTTTGCTGCCATCTTCTCAAAGGGCCCTGTGATTGGCGGCTGGTACCGGGTTCTGGACAGGCTGGTGACAGGAGCCACGAAAAGTTCTGCCATGAAGAAAATGTTGCTGGACCAGGTGAGTGTGGAACTCGCAACTTTCGACTCCAGTTCTGTCTCAGGAACTGATTAGAACCCTCCTCGGTCTCAGAAGAGGAACCTATTCCTGTTAATCACGCTGCCCCCTGGTGTTCTGGTGGACCGGGCTTTAGTTACCTTGACCAAGTGGACCGCGCTGAAATATTTATGGTTGCAAATATGAGCGCCGCTCGCTGCGCAAGCAGCGCAGGAGCCCAGATTAAATCTT
Organism: Nelusetta ayraudi; assembly: GCF_046127955.1. Lineage (NCBI taxonomy): Eukaryota > Metazoa > Chordata > Actinopteri > Tetraodontiformes > Monacanthidae > Nelusetta > Nelusetta ayraudi. The sequence continues at coordinate 234,891 of NW_027466190.1, read as the reverse complement.
CAGCGTCACGGCTGAATAGCGGATGATTTATGTAAGTTTCAGCTGCGGCTGCTGCGTCTCCAATCCAGCAGCCAGGTGGCGCTGTAGGTGCTGCACGTGGCTCAGTGTCCCTCTCTGTTTTCCTCTTGCAGTTGTGCTTCGCTCCCGTCTTCCTGGCCTCCTTCCTGGGCCTCTCCGGCGCCCTCAACGGCCTGACGGTGGAGCAGAACCTGGCTAAGCTGAGGAGGGTGAGAACCTCCACACCCGGGAAAACAACATAGTCGCTGCGGATGTGTCACAGTATCACGTTATAACGTATATATATATATATATATATATATATATATATATATATATATATATATATAAAATATTAATTCTCTAGAGCCTCCTTTTTAAAAAAAAAAAAAAGAAAAAAGAAAACCAAGGGGAGGGGGTGAGGGGGGGGTGAGAGCCAATGAGATGGCGGCGTGAGGAAGTTTGTTTTGCGTGGCAGGTGAAGTGTCTGACCTCCGGTGCTCGACTCGACCTCCCATGATCAGTTTTATCAACGCTGTTATTATTATTAGAATCTATTTCCTGTGATGGAGGGCAGAGAGGAAATAGCTGCCGTGACTCATTCCTCTCTGTGTGTGTGTGTGTGTGTGTGTGTGTGTGTGTGTGTGTGTGTGTGTGTGTGTGTGTGTGTGTGTGTGTGTCAGCTGCTCAAACGTCGGCCGCCGCCGTGCTTACCCAACATGCAGCTGGGCGGCGCCATCAATTATTTACAAACAGGAGGCGCCGGCGAGCCGAAAAGGCCAAAGTGGTAAATGTCAGAGAGGACGGAGAACAAATGGCAGAGCCGTCGCTCGTGCACGCCGACGCCTGGCGCCGAGGGGAGGGGCTTTGGGTCGGTGAAGGGAATGAGAGGATTTGTTTTTGTTTTTGTTTTGTTTTCAAATTTCAAAGTCTCTGAATTTTGTGTGAAATCGTTTATAATCGGACGCAGCGGATAAAATACCTCCGGATTTGCTTTTTTATGTAAATCTTCCATTGTGGGAAAATCGGACCAATCAGATTTCTTCCCTGCCCGGACGCAGCTTTCTGTGGCTGCTGGCTCCGCCTCTTTTCTCCTCAAAGGAAGCTGATTGGCTCGGTCTCAGTCTGACCAGCTAGAAGCTCTTCTCTGTAGTGTGACTGGAAACTGGGTGACTCACCGACAGAAGAGCGCTTCACTTTGAGATTGTGGTGAGATCCTTCAGCCTCTCGGGGCGTCAGCTGACCCCCAGGCTGACGCAGCCGCCCGGCCCCTCAGGTGGCGACGTGGCTCGTTGACTTATAATTAGAAAAACACTTTGAAAATAAATGGAAGAAGAAGGAAAAAATAATAATAACAGGAACATTGGCTTGTTTTTTTTTTTATTATGTGCTGACGTGACCTTTCAAGAAATGACGTGTGTGTGTGTGTGTGTGTGTGTGTGTGTGTGTGTGTGTGTGTGTGTGTGGGTGTGTGTGTGTGTGTGTGGGTGTGGGTGTGGGTGTGGGTGTGTGTGTGTGTGTGTGAGAAATGATTTAGAATTATTTTAATGTGTAAGAATCTTTACATTTGATAAAAGGTGTTCCTTTCAATTGCATTAATGTCTTATTACGGTTACGGTCTTATTATGGTATTGATTATTTCTCAGTCTGCTGCAGAGGAAACACTTTCTAACGACCTGATAACAACTGAAGGGGAATTTCAATCATTTTAAACACACACTTGATAAAAAAAAAGTTGAGTCACTTTCTTTATTAGTTCAGGGCCATAAAAACCCTCTCGACTCTTTGGACTGACTTCTCACCAACTGGCGTTGGGGCTCATCACCATCCCTCACTCAGAGGGGGGGGGAGGGGTTCAGCTGTTGCCTGATGGGTAAAACTGTCTGACTGAGTGAAAATGCAAACTGAGGCGGGAAGTTTGGAGCTGCACCAGAAAGAAAAAAAAAAATCACAAACTAAAGTTGCTCACATGCTGTCTCTCCCCCCCCCCGTCTCTCCTCCTGCAGGACTACAGCGACGCTCTCATCTCAAACTACTACGTGAGTTCTTTGAATTTAATTTCCAGCTTGGTCCGTCAGGTCTGATGAAGCATCACCAGTCTCTCTTGTTTTGTCTTGCAGCTGTGGCCGCCGGTCCAGATCGCAAACTTCTACTTTATTCCGCTGCACCACCGGTTGGTTCTTTTACCACCACTCTTATCCACGCACCAGCCTGCGAAACAGGACGAGGGCCAGAAGAAGATTTTTTTTTTTTTTTTAATTTTAAAGTTCCCTTTTGACTTTTAAGTTGAAATTTTGTGAATAAAGTCGACTATAAATAAAGACTTAATCATGAAATTTTGACTTTAATCTCAAAATTTTGGCTTAATTCTCAAAATTTCAATTTTTCAGGAAATTTTGACTTTTGTCTTGAAATGGAAACAATGATTTAAAAAAAAAAAAAAATTATCTTTTTGCGGCCCTAGTCCTCTTTCGTAACATCCAGTCTTAGCGACGACAAGTCCAATTTTAAACAAGCTCACAGGCTGTGTGTTCTCACGGTTGTGTTTCACCCCCCCCCACCACCCCCACCCGTCCACCCCCTCCCCCTGCAGGCTTGCCGTGGTCCAGATTGTTGCTGTTGGTTGGAACTCGTATCTGACCTGGAAGGCCAATAAGATGTGAGCTGGGGTACGATGACGACGATGACGACGATGAAAACGACGACGAAGGAAAAGAACAAAAAAGGAAAGCGTGGACTGAGTCATCCGTGTGGCGATGGAGGGAACTTGTCAAACTGCGAGTGACAAATCTCACACTTGGAAGTCAAAACTTCTTCAGAGATGTTTTTTTTTTTCTTTCTTTTTCTCCTTTCTCTCAAAGTGTGTATTAATAGACGTTGATAGAATGGGTCCGACCCCTCGCGGCTGCAGAGCCGACGACGTCTGGTCCGTCCTCGCTACCTGACGTGACGATCAGTCGTCAGCTCCGCTGTCTCCGCACATCGCTGACGTCCTCCGACTCCAGCAGTGTTTGTCTAATGAAGATTTTTCTTTTCTTTTCTTTTCTTTTCACTACTCGGTACAGTTTTACTTTAGCTTCATTAGATCCTCTCCACAGAATTGCCTTTTAAAAAAAAATGAGGCGGCTGCCTTTAACATTTAGAAATTCCAAATTCTGGAAGAAATCCAGACACTTATTAAATGAAAGCTTTATGTAAGAAAAGAAAGAAAAAAAAAACTGTTGCCGAAATGTTTGCCGAAACTGGAAAAAAAAGAAACATAGCCTCATAAAATAGATTTTCATCTTTTTTTGGTTGTTTTGATTAAAACATAATTTTTGAAGGTTAATAATTGCACATTACCACCTGAAAATGATGACGCTGTCACTTTGTAGCCACCGAATGCTACAAGCAAACTACCTCTTGTACACAGCGGTTACACTTGACCTCTCATTTCAACATGAGATTGGAATTTACTTTCCATCACATTTTTTTCTTCCAACTCCACACTTAGTTGTATTGAGTGGTGTCACAAAATCAACAGTGGAACGACCAAATACTCTCATGGACTTTCAGAAGCACCCGGTGTCAGTGTGTTTTGTTTTTTTTTTCATGCTTGGGCATTTATTTTCTTTGAATAATTAAAATGTTGAAACAATCTCTGGAATTTGAGCCAATAAAGTTTGACACGGGATGATGTCACTGGTGTGTTTGACCTCGCCCACTTCTGCAGCCAAATGATCTTTGGCTGTGTGGGGTTTGTTTGCTAAGTCGGCTGTCAACCAAATTCACTGCACACATTTAACACACACACACACACACTTTGGCTCCATCTGGGGATAGCAAGCAAAAGACATCTGACGAAGCGGCTGAAAATGTGCCAAATAGCCACTCTGCCCTGGAGGGGACGCTGCCGACTCTTCCTGATTTGGCGCCAGAAGCTTCGCAGCGCCTTTACGTCGGACTGAAGGTAATTAGGAGACGGTGCAAACTCGTCAGCGCTCCACCAACCTCTACGTGAGGCGTGACGGAGCTGATGTTTGCGTGGGAAGGGGGAATGTTTGACTGACGGAACCTGACGCTGAGTCCCTGCACTCTTCAGCTAAACTCTGACTGACTCGAGTCTTTACTTCTGTTTGGTTGTCAGGGATTTTTTTTCTGCTCGTCTTGCTTTTGGTTTTAATTACGACCTCCCAGTTGGTGTTTGGGGTCAAAAAGAAATTCTGCTATGGCAGATATATAGTTATTTAGCGTTGGTCAGCTGTGACTTTCAACACTTGCATGTTTTTAGATGACATTAAATCTCATGTTGCAATTGTCTTTGCTGTCATTTAAACGCCCTAATTTTTTTTGCAAAATGTGGATATTATTTAAATCTTTCAGAGATTTTTTTTGCTTTTGTTTGTGTTTTAGGTCACATATGGAAAAGTCTAGGAAGCAGAAGGAGTGAAGGAAGGACCTCTTGGTGGCTTCACTGACAAGATGGACACGCAGAGACACTGCTGAAGTGAATTTTGCACCGTGGGACCTTCAGTGTTCAGCACCAAGGACAGCTCCTTCTTTTGCTTCCTCACATTTCCGTTGATTCCGTTGGTACTTGGCTTCTACCAGTTACTAACCTCACTGATTGATTGATTGATTGATTGAAATTTCGAATGTAAAGCAATTTAAAAAAAAAAACAAACAGAATAAAGTGGGGGGAAAAACGTATATTCGAAAAGGAGTGAGAAGAAGCTGATTGGTTTGGGAAAGAAAGAGTCAGCATCCTTGACTGTTTGCTCTCCTGCAGGACGATCATCATCATCATCATCATCATCATCATCATCATCATCACCAAAGTTGTCCACCTTCCAAACCCGGCGACTCTGTCGCTCGCATTGACGTCAAAGCAGCAGGCTGGATGTATAAAACCCCACCGTCCTCCACCTCCTGCAGTCGCCGCTCACAGGGACTCGTCCGACCCGGATCACAGCCCACAGCCCACCGGCACAACACCCAGAATCAGCTGCAGCTCCTGGAGAGGATCAGCGTGAGTTCTAGTTGCTTTCTTTTTGCACAGTTTTAAGTTTGAAAGTTTAACTTTCATTTCTGTGTGCATGCAGATACAACTGATATTGTTTTTTATTTTTACGTTTTCTCTGCGTAAAGTTTGTCCTTATCTGCTAAGATCAGTTTTTCCTTAATCAAAAAACATCGTCTAGTAGTTGAATAAAAAAAAAAATAGAGCAAGGTTTAACGCAAATGAAATCAGAGACGTGATCGGATCTAAATAAATGAATAAGCTTTAATTTACTTCATGCGTTTTAATTGGCGCCTGAGAGGTGAAAACTTGACACCCAGTCCGTGCGTAAAAACGGTGCGTCTTGTGCCGAACTGTGAGAAGGTCTCCGCTCCTCCGCCCCGCAGGACATGAAGCCCTTCCCCCTCCTGCTGCTCCTCTCCTCGGCTCTCCTCTTCTCGCACCTCCGGCCTGCCGCCGGCAGACCGCGCTCCCTCCCCGGCTGGCTGGACGACAGCAGCAGCAGCAGCAGGAGCAGCCTCCTGGACCTGGTCCCTCAGCAGCAGCAGCCGCTGGACCAGAGGCTCCTGGGAGCAGCAGGCATGGAGCTTCTGGGCGAGAACATGATGAGGGCACTCCAGAGGAGGACCCAGGAACCTCTGCGGCTGCTGCCGACTCCTGAAGAAGAGGAAGAGGAGGAGGAGGAGGATGAAGAGGAGGCGGTGAGGGCAGCGGCGGCGCGGCTGCTGCTGCTGAAGCGCAGCGAGGAGCCGCCGCTGTCCATCGACCTGACCTTCCACCTGCTCAGGAATATGATCCAGATGGCCAAGGTGGAGAGCCAGCGGGAGCGCGCGCTGCTCAACCGCAAGGTGCTCGACGAGGTGGGCAAGTAGAGGAGGCGCGTGCGAGACCCCTGACTCCAAGTCCAAGTGTGTACGCGCCGAGTGTGTGTGTGTGTGTGTGAGTCATTTCTTTTTTTTTTTTACGCGCGTAAAAGCCCCTCTTCTCTTCTCACGTGCCATCTAAAGACTGTCTGGGAAAGTGAACTTTCACCTGAAACCTCCACCTGCGTCCCGTCCCGTCCACCCCACCCCACCCCACCCGTCCTCCTCCTCCTCCTCCATCCGTGCGCAGGACTTGCGGTGAATGCGGCGCCTCCGCCGGGACTCCATCAAGCATCGTCGAGTGTTTTTGTTTCTGGAGCCTCAGTCATCCGGATGCGAGCAGAGTTGTTCGCTGCGAGTCATCCGATGCAAAAAACAACAACAACAACAACAACAACAACAACAACAATCACTTGAAAAAAAAAAAAAAAAAAAAAGTCTCATCATTTCTATGTTTTTATGGTTTGATCAGAAGTTTGTCCACATTTTCCTACCGTGAATAAAAACATGGGCGAACCCTGACTTCCTGTTTATGGTCGCGCGGCTGATCCTCTTTCTTCCGGGTGTCTTCCGGTCTCCCTGCTCCGTGTCGTGTAACTGAAGTGTAACTGAAATACACGACCAGTCAAAAGTTTGGACACGCCTTCATTCACAGGGGGCAGTCCAAACGTTTGACTGGTGGTGCACACAAACGAGTTTTATGTTTTACATGGCGCAAAAAGCACGTGCAATTTAGAAATTATTTCCAATTTTCAGTCTCGTTGAGAATCTTCCCGCACAAAAATATATATATTAAAAAAATATATATATATATTTATAATAAAATAGCGTAAAAATAGCTTTCACATTTCCACAAGTCTTGTTGCATCGTGAGCGCCACCACCAGTCTGGAAAAAAAAACACACACACACACAAACACACAGCAGCTCCTCCAGTGGGTTGACAAAACATCACCGGTATGAGGCAGACTGAACAAATCCTCCACGCTCCCATTCCAAACACGATGATCCTCACCGGTGGGATTGTTTCCAGCTCTGAAGTTTCCGACTTTCCGCCAATGAACTCGTTCAACTTTACAATCAGAGACGAAACAGTCAGAAGAGTCCAAATGGCCTCCAGCTCTGTTTTGTTTGCGTGACTCAGTCCAAGCTGTGGACGTGTTGCTGCTGCTGCGGCTGCTGCTGCTGCTGCTGCTTCCAACCTACCACCCTCAGTGTGTGTGAGTGTGTGTGTGAGTGAGTGTGTGTGTGTGTGTGTGTGTGCGTGCTCAATGACAAACCAGTGTCACAGCGAACCGTTCACTGCACACATTCAAGTTTCCGTCCCAATTTGAAAGACCAAACGCATCACTGACTCAAACACAGACACAAATCTGTTTGATTGCCAGTTACAACCGAGCGGCAGCGTGATTCACCGCTTCACAAGTGTCCAGGCTGGGGGGGGGAAGGGGGGGGAATCACCCAATAAATGGACATAAAACTTCAAAAACTGAGGCACAACCGACGAGTTTATTTTGTAAATCTTTTATTCAATTTCGATTCTCTGCATAAAAAGTAAAACTAGATGTTAAAAAAAGTTTCAAACATTTTGTGTTAATAAGCCGAGTGATTCATCGACATTCCAAAGCGTAGTTTGTTCAATTGAAAAAAGCAAATGAAAAAAAAAACATCAGTTGTCATTAAAACACAAAAAACATTTATTAGCTGCTGCATTCTCATTGGCTGATAATAAGCGTCTATCTATTCATAAAGCCCACGCCCAATAGCTTTGAATGTGGATCTGCTCCGGGGGGGCAGGGCGGGGGGGTTTTCTTCCCCCAGTGAGGGATCGGTTGTAATTTGCTTTCTGGCCACTTGGTGCCGCTAAATCTCACGCACTGCGCCTTTAAACTGTGCCAGTAAAGCCAGCAGTGCTTTTCGTCCTTCAACTGTCCACTCACCGGGCCCCCTGTTCACTCTCAGTTTACACTCAATCATTGTCCTGCAACCACTACGAACCTTTTCACCAGCGTCGCTGCATCTGACAGACTTTTTCACTTTCCAGATGCCACCAGTTGTCATCCGCACCAGCACTTTCACAGGCTGTGGCGCTGCTGCTGCTGCTGCTGCTGCTGCTGCTGCTGCTGCTAAATAAGGCCTTTTAAATCCCGAGGACACGCACGAAGGCGGGAACGGTTTCACTCCCGCAGTTCTAAATCCACCCCACCCGCTTCCTGCCAGGGGACACAATGTGGCACAATGCAGCGGCTATTTATTTCGCCAAACAAAAGGTAAAGGGGTGGGAGGGAGGGAGGGAGGGAGGGAGGAGGATACCGGTGCCGAGGCTGCCCTGCAGTCGTCACCGCTGCAGATGGATCATCTACATAAAGATTCCATCGCCGGTGCCCGTAGGCTCTTTTGTTATTATTTATTTATTTATTTCATTTAATGTAATTTCTCCTCCCATGCCGCCCTCACTGGCGTGGATTCCTTCCGGAGGATTACGGCCGGCGTCTATATTTGCATCTCAGGAGGGCAGCGAGGACCTGGAGGAGAGGAGAACAGGAGTGGCAGGAGATGCTGTATTTAGCCCTCTGTTTGCTGCCTGCGGATAAAAAGTCATGCTTTGTTGTTAAAATCTCGTCCCGCGTGATTTTTCAAAAATCACGGCTGCTGCGCTTCACAATGGACACACCCGCAAATCGCAACTGCACTTTGTCGAAATTTTAGAAATATGGCTTTTATTTTGCGAAACACTGTCGTGGAAACGCAGCTTCTGTTCACAGCCCACCTTCCCTCTTTTGCTTCTTTCACCAGGTGTTGGCTCCGCCCTCTACTTATCCCCCTCCAAACATGTGAGATGTCCAATAAAGCATCACTTTCAGCAGGAGGCTGTAAACAGTGGGCTAAATATGCTGGAGTTACATTTAAAAATCTTGTCTGTTCAAACCCTTTCAGCCAAATTGAATGTTTTCAGCCTTTGATAGATTTAAGTCGAAACTGTCCGGTTCTTCCTACCTGGAGGTGAAGTCGACCTCTGACCCTTCCTCGCTGTCGTCACTGTCGCCGTCGTTGGCACCTGAAGAAAGAGGCCACACAAAGACGTGAAGGAGCCACTCACAGCCTCTTCATCTCTCTTCCATCTTCCTCTCCCTCCAGCGGGGGTTCCCTGGTTCTGGTTCTGGTCACCTGAGCTGAAGTCCATGTTCTCCAGCGTGACGACCAGCTGCTCCGTGTCCAGGACGAAGTGGCTCATGCTCTCGAAGCCGGGCTCCGGACGCTCGGCGCTGGAGCCTCGGGCTGCTGCCGCCATCCTGCAGAGACAAAGATGGCAGTGACATCCAACACAATCTCCAGGTAGTGAAGACTTTCCACTTTGCTCGATTTTCTTTCATTTCAAAAGTGTGCTCCTAAGTCGGAACTCTTTTGCGTCGGTGTGGCTGGTAAATAAAAACCTGCTCAGCGCTTTTCCCACCGTTTCCCCAAGTGGCTGTTCGAGTGACGACAGCAATTTCCGATCCGATCCGCTGCATAATTCATGCAAAACGACTAAATGTCCGACGAACGGCTGAGTGAGCACGGGGACAAACCGCACCGGCACACGCTGTCCTGCTGCCGCCGCACAACACTGCACAACGCTGCACAACACTGCACAACGCTGCACAACACTGCACATCCACTAAAGTCCAATGGTCTCATCTCGGCATGAAGGCATGCGGATTATTTTAGCAGAGGATTCTACAAAGACTGCTGAGATTTTCCAGTGGAGAAGCTTCATGTGGATAATTCTCTAAAAAAAAACTCTTTCAGCTCTGCAGGAAATGCAGCATTTAGCCCTCTGTTTGCTGCCTCCTGCTTAAAAGTGATGCTTTGTTGGCATCCTCCACACGCTTGGAAGCGGATGTGGAAAGCAGACAGCCTGAGAGGGCGGAGCCAACACCCGGCTGAGCAATGGTGAGGAGGGATGGGCTGTTGCTCACCTGCCCCCTTTGTGACATCACAAAAGGCAGATAACCGATTGAGCAAACCAAGTTGAGAGTTTTTCACTCGTGTGTTTCCATGGCAGTTTTTCGCAAAATAAAAAGCAATATTTCAATCGTGCGATAATTTCGTAGAGTAAAGTACAGTTGCGATTGGCAGGTGTTCCTGTTGAATGGTGTGAAGCGCATGAGCTGTAATTCGGAAAACCTTTTATCCATATTTCAGAGGTTTTTTTCCCCAAGTTTTGCTGTTTTTTTATTGTTTAGGTTTTGCGCGATTCTAGGGTTCATGTAAACGCAGCAGGTGACAGGACGGAGACACGGATCGTTGCTGGAAAACACCAGCGCTCGACTTACTTTTCCAGGATGACGTCGGCGCTCTGAGAGGAGAGAGGACAGACAGACAGACAGACAGACAGACGGAAGGGAAGGAAAGACGTTTAAGTTAATCACATTGCGCTGCGGCTCTGTGAGCCAACAGTCTGTCAGGATATAAAACACAATTTTGCAGAACTGAAGTCGGCCGCCAGGTTTTCCTGCTGTGTGTTTAAAACCTGCTGTAAAGGGCTTAACAGGGTAAAGCGACGACACCTGAGGCTCTGTCTGTCTGCACCCACACACACACACACACACACACACACACACACACACACTCAGTGTCACCTTGACTTGATTTGACTTTTCGTCTTCCTCACTCAAAGCCCCAGAAACCGTCCAATCAGGCGAGGAGCTCCGCCCACCTGTACGAACACGGACATGTGCGGCTCCTCCAGCGCCCGGATGGCCGTCTCCACCAGGGTCACCGCCGCCTCCAGGTCGTCTCCGTGGCGGCGGATGAGTCCGCGGAGGCGCGTGAGCTTGTCGTCCTGCTCGCGGGTGATCAGCCCCACCAGCTCCTGCTTGCGCTCCTCCAGGATGGCCACCAGGGCGGCGAAACGCCTGTCCAGCTGCTCCCTCTGTCGCTGGCCGTTCTCCTGAGGGTGGACCGCTCTGTGTGAGTTACTGTGTGTGTGTGTGTGTGTGTGTGTGTGAGTTAATGTGTGTGTGTGTGACCTCGGTGACGTGGCAGACCACCTCCAGCTGGGAGAGCAGCGCCTGGATGTGGTCGTTACTGCCGACCAGGATGGCGATGCCGTCACTCAACTCTGTCTGTGAAAACCAGCAACAGTAAGATTTAACATTTAGCATCTTTAAAAAAAAAAAAAAAAAAAATTGCATTTAAATTTTTGTAGCTTCACCTCTACAAAAAAACTGAAGAAATTCTCCTGAGAAGCTGAAGGAACTACAGCGCAGAAATAACCATATCTCAAGGGGCCATTGTAATACATTTCATCACAAGTGTGTGTGTGTGTGTGTGTGTGTGTGTGTGTGTCCTAAAGCACTCTGTGTGCATCTTTTAGCTGTTAACTAGAAATTATTACAACAATTATTGTCATTTCTTTTGGCAACTCCCCTAATAAAACCTTCACCATAAACATCACCATGACTGATTTGTAATCAATGTTTGAATATCAGTCCCCCCCAAAAAAGTATATATTTTCACACTTCCTGTTATTCAAAAGTTAAATATAGAAGTTACGGTGCCGGTGCTGAACAGAAAGTGACTCGTTTGCGCGAGCCATCAGTCATCAGCGGCGTGAGTCACCCAGCTTGCATCTGCTTAGCATGTGTGACGTGACGCTGTTGTTGCACTGCTGTATGGAGGCGTCCGTACGCACAGTGGCGGCGCCGTGGTCCCCGAGGTGCAGCTGTAACAAAATGTTCTGGCCCGCCAGCAGATTAAACCTGTCGGCCAGGTCCTGGTTCCGGCCTCGCTTGATTAACCTTCCTGAGGAGCGGCTGCAGCTTTTCACCAGAGCTCATCTACATTTCAGATGAGTGAGTCAGAGGGCCGAGTGGGAGATGGAGAGGCCGCCACCCAAATGTCAGCGGAGCCAACTGCTCGATCACGCCGCCGCCGCCGCCATCGCAGCCGTCTGAATGCAAAGCGGAGCCGCTGTAGTACCCTAGCTGACCTGTAGGTGGCACAGTCACCATGTGCAGGGTTCCTTCAATGGATAACCGATATTATTTTGGACTTTCTTAAATCAAGACAAGAAAACCCCCAACAATGGACTGGACCTTCTGTCTTTGAATCTGCGTAAAGATCTCAACGCTCCTGGATGTGAAGGGGGCAGCGCAGCGTCTCTACCTTCCTGCTCAGGTAGACGCTGCTCAGCGGCGCCACCTCGCAGTCCCTGTGTTCCCCGAACACCTTGCACATGGAGCAGGTGGGCGTCTGGCAGGAGACACAGTAGATGTTGATCCTCTCGTCCTCGTGCTCCTCGCACATCAGCTGCTGCTGCTGCTGCTGCTGCTGCTGCTGCTGCTCGGCCTTCGCAGCAGACGACCTGCGAACAAACAGAGCGGAGGTTTCAGAAAGGTGTTTCAGTAAATCCTCGAAGGTTTGTGGACAGCTCGTGGATGGTTCCTCCTCAGACATTGTAAAACAAGACTTGCTGTAGGTGGTAGGTGATGCACCTTGAGATGCTTCAACCTGACCCTTCACGCTTTCCTGAGTCATCCGTCTGGTAAAGAGCCCCGAAATAACAGTTTGCATCCGCTTCCAGTAGAACCGGTCCAATGTTTTTCTACCGCCGGTTTCACCAGGTCGCTCCAGCTGGACTCGCCTGTCCCTGTCCGGTATGTATGTGACCCGCATTTCATCTTTGTCTTTTTTTCAAGGAGCTTCCAAGTGCAGTTTGCAGCCCCGAGCTGGATAACAAGCGCCTGCTGGAGTTTGGCAAGATGGACGAGCCCGAGTTCAGAGGGTGAAATCTAAGCTGCAGCTCAGTTGAACATTAAAGTTGACAGGGGAGGTTAACGATTTGATTTTCATGTCCACCAAATCAACGGGGCCTCAGGAAGACATTTATTTTTCATATACATAAAAAGCTCCTTCTTTTTTATTGGCCATCATTTTAATGCTCTTCCACCGCTGCTCCAGCCAAAAACCTAAATGGATTTTCTACGGGCTCGTGGCAAAGTGTCCACAAAACTTGGCAGCATCTCCTGCATTGCAAAATCATCTTATTATTCCTGACGTGCGCTGACGTCGGTTGACGATGGAGGAACTACGCCAAGGGTTTGGCACGGCTCGCCTCTCCTTCGCTGGCTGAAACGAACGCACAACTGTCACACCTCACAGTCCTTTACTCTTGTGGTGCCAGGAAATGAAAAAAAAAACAAAAACAAAACAGAAATGTGCAAAATCTGTGCAGTTTCACACTTTTTTTTTCTGACCGATTTGTAAATGGCAGCTTACAAAGTGTGAATCTCTTGATGCCAAACATACTTGCAGATATTATTGGATGTAAAAAAATAATAATAATAATAATAAAAAAAAAAAATTACAGCAACAAAACATCACTGTCCATCCACAGTGGACCTGATGAGTGGTGCTGTTGGCTCATCAACCCGCTTGACAGAAACAATGGACAGCCCGTTGTTCTCTGACGTAGGTGTCTCTGACAGAGCCTACGGCTGAGTCATGACAAAAAAAAAAAAACACCGTCCACACATTAATTACCGAGATGCAACACTACAAGAAGTCAGAAAACATTTGCAGAGCGGCGAGAGCGACCACAGGCAGGTTCTAATCTGGAGCTGGAAGCAACAATTACAAATTGAGACGCATGGAAGTCGTTGAGTTTGAGAGCCTCTGAAAAACCGAGCAGCTGCGTCTCTTCTTGGAGGTTCTGAAGGTTCAGAAGTAGATCTGACAAGACAAAGTTTTTCTCTAACTGAAAAAAAACAGACCTATAATATCTTCTAATGGCATTCGCGGACAAGGCAAAGACAAAATTATTTAAGCTTTTCTTCTTGTTTCCCCCCTGAAATGAAATCAGGTGGACTTATGGAACTTTAAATTGACAAAAACAGGCGTCCCAATGTCATGTAAACTAGTGTAAACTAAGTCAAAAGCGCTGGTATCTCCTGCCCTGGAAGAAATGTGGAAACGATGCAGGAGGTCATCAGTAACGGAAGGTAACACTGCCATCTACTGGTGGAAATCGAAACTACAATAACATACTACAGATTGATTTCAGGAGTAAACATTTTTCCAGGCCAATGATCCACAAACAGACACTCGACTGACCCACAGTCTATTGGATCCAATCCAGGGACCTCTTTATCCATGAAGATTTGGTTTCATCCGTGACTTAAGCAACTCCCAGATCTGTGATTCTGTTATTTTACCCCCAATTAAATAAATGATAGAACTTGACTCCACATGCTTTACCCTTCTATAATAAGCCCTTGTTCTGCACCTACTGCCCTAAAGGTTCTAACATACATTTAAAAAAAAAAAAAAAAATCAAAACAAAGTCTCTGTCTCACACACAGACACCTGGAGGACTCCTGCTGCCTGTAGAGGTCTATGATGTTCTCCACCAGGAGGTTCCTCTGCAGGCCGTAGACTCCGTGGCGGTCCAGCACCACCTCGTGGCGGCATGACGGGCAGCGGAAGCGGCTGCCGCTGATGATGGCGCCGGAGGGTCCGCGGGTTTGACCCAGCGGGTTGGACGACTGGGAGGAAGAGGAGGGTGGCGCTGGTGAGATGAAGGGGCAGACTAGAAGCTGGTCTAAGCCTGTAACACACACACACACACACAGAGGCTCCCACCTGGAAGATGTCGTTGGCACACTTGCGGCACAGGTTGTGCTGGCAGGGCAGGATGACCACGGGCTTGGAGAAGATCTCCAGGCAGACGGGGCAGATCAGCTGCTTCTCAAGGTTCTCCACCGTGGCCCCCCGGCCGGCACCGGGCCCCGAGCTGCCCGCCGATGGAGGCTTGAAGCCAAGAGGGAAGCTCATTATCACGCTGAGACCTGCTGATCTTGAGTCGGAGGTTCTTTCTTCTTGGATTCCACTCGGTGGAGACCTGAGTTCTGGCTGCAGTGTGTCCACGCCCGCTGTCGCTGTCGCTGTCGCTGTCCTCTGTCCTCGGCTTTAGAAAGTATCCCTCCTCAGCTGTCCATCCCTTTATTGTCCCGCTGCCAGCTTGTCTGAACTCCAGAGTCAAAGACCCTCCAACGCCCTACGCCCAGTTGACGGTGGATATTTTTAGCTCCAAAGTTTGTGCAGGCTTGGGTTTCTGTCAAAGCAGCACCAGGGAAACAGTAGCCGGTCAGCGCACCACCTACAAATATAGCAATAATACAACGTCTGATACTCTGGGAGGACGGGGGGGGCACACTAGGTGTTTACTCTCCACTGTCATCAGCCACTACTGATGAGTTCCAGGAAAATAAACAGATCTGTCCTGGGGGGCTCTGTGACTGCTGATAGTCAGTCAGTAAGAAGCGCTCTACAGAAGATACCACACCATACCACTTTATTTATAGAACACAATTAAAAGACAACAGAGTTGAACCAAAGTGCTGTGCAGGTCAGAACAAACAAACAAATAACATAAAAACATACATGGTGCCACGCGGTGTCAAAAAGAACAGTCGCTCGTGCTCTTTCTGAAAAGCCACAGAATAAAAGTGTCTTTAGGTGTGATTGGAACACCTGCAGAGTGGGGGTTTGTCTGACATGCAGAGGCAGCTTGTTCCACAGCTTTGGGGCTGCTACTGCGAAGCCCCGCCTCGCCTGAGCTTCATCCAGAAGTTGTGGAGGGTGCCAGGCCATTTAGGCACTTAAAAGCAACCAATAACATTTTAAAATCAATGCTAAAATGTACAGGAAGCCAATGGAGGGAGGCCAGTACAGGGGTGACGTGCTCTCTTTTTTTTCTGTCTACAGAATGAGTATCATGACCTTGCATATTTTAGAATATTGTTTTGTGTTTCTGTCGACTTCATAACAAAAAAAAAAGTCTATCCGCCATGACCTTTTCAGCAGCGCACCAGTCATTCAGAGCCCCCCACCCCGTGATTAGTGGATTAAAACTTAATAGGGGTTGGGCTCTGATTGATGGAATCTGAGCATCTCCTAATTAATAGCTAATACCCTGCAAGTGGAGCTAAATATAACGTGTGAAAGTGTAGGTGAGTGAGTCACTCAGCTGGAAGAAGCTGTGAAGAAAATAACAGAGAAGGACAGAGAGCCCTGAAAATAAATAGATAAATAAATAAATAAATAAATAAATAAATAACATTTCAACCCAAACATAGAACTACGTAAACTATGCACAAAAGTGGGCGTGTATAAGTGTGATGCCATCAAATGGCGCCAAATTTGATCAAACTCAACGTTTCTTCCGGAAAAACTTAGTTTCAACTTCAAAATAAAGTGGAGTGGTATTTCCTCCGCCTAAACACTGAACCTCCGGCTCTTTTATTTCTCTTTCACAACAGTCTTAACGTCCTCTGTCACTACCTCCTCTAAATCTGCTCTTGTTTGCTCCTCCTCTGCTCCTCCTTCCCTCCCACACGGTCATTGTACTCGGGACAAACCCCCGCAGCTACTCATTGACCGGACATGAACTACTTTGATCATCATTCATCACTCACTACCAAAGCACAACTGCTGCTCCCACGTGTTTATGTGCTGTCGTCAGCGACCGAAGCGCAATCTCACGAGCCTCACTTTTAAATCCACGCCGTACGAAACGACACCCCCAAAAGTGACCTTTATTTTGAAACCTCCCGGCGGAAATGCGTCTTCGCTCCCCGGTAAAGTCGGCGGTCCATGCTGCGGGCCGACTTCCACACTGCTGACAGCGTGTGGAACACCTCGTTCACACCGTCCCCGTCCGACGAGCCGGAACAAAGTCCAGCTGAACTCCCCCCTCGGCTCCTATCCTCCTCGAACCTGCCCCGGAACCTTCTCCTCACCGACGCAGGTCAAAACCAGCGCTTCGGATCCGGTACCGGTCGCTCTTTCTTTGGGCCGATCCTCCTCCGCATCCTGCGCGCGGTGCGACTGTCACGTGGTGGGACCAGCCATCACTTTTTGTTCCTCCTCCTCCACCTGATTTTGGATTATTAAAAAAAATATATATTTTTTGGTTTTTAATCGGCGAGCCGTGTTCGCGGTTTTAAACGGAAACTATGACAAAGATGGCGAGCCTGGTTCTGGAGGACGGGACGACGTTCACGGGCCTCCTGTTCGGTGCCGATGTGTCGGTGTCCGGGGAAGTTGGTAAGCCACGCACACAATCTCTGGATTCCTCACTCACTGGGTTCGCTCCGGTTCCGAACTCACCTGGGCTGTCTGCCAGAGGAGTGATTGTGTTGTTGTTTTTTTGTTGTTGCTCTCGGTGTTATTTGTCACCCTGTGAGGTGTCATGGCGATAGAAGCGCCAAAGACCTCTCAGGTTTCTCTCCGGCAACGTGGTTTCCTGCGGGCGGTGACGATCGTCGTCACGAACCGCGACATAAGTCAATATTGTTTCATACTAACTTTGTCCTCTGGAGCTGCCGGAGTCGCTGCTTCTCTCCTACAATCGATCTCTGTGCGCAAACAAAAAAATAAATAAATAAAAAAAAGAGTTTTAACGCAAAACGAAGCTGATGCTCGTGTACAAATATCCACTGATGTATATATCCAAGTGATGCTAACTGATGTTTACATGCTTCCCGTCACATATGGCAGCAGCTCGTGCACAGGTTTGCAAAAGTAAACCTCATTTCTTCTGAATCTGCCGCCTCAGAAAGTTATTTTTTTTTTGTGCATTTATAATGCAGCTATTCCTGGAGTCTCAACCAGAGCAGCCTCAGTCTGCAACTTCCTTTAACCGCAGCACTTGCTTTTCACGATGTTATGACGCTGTCCTGCCCATGCCTTTTTTTTTTCTTTTTTTTTTATATTGTCTTGTCTGGCTTGCGTGTATTTTACTGCATGTCCATGTTTTGTTGTCTGGTCCTTGTCATGGTGCATCGTCCGTCTCTGTGTTGGAACTTTGAACTCATACCATGCTGCTGTCTCAGTGGGACCCGACCTGGTTAAATAGTTGTGATTTAAAATAACAGGGTTTATTTTCGTTTGCTTTTTTTTTTTTTTGTCCTTATGACTTTGAGCATCATAAATTATGACGGCATCTGCTTTCATTGCACCGGAGGGCTGTTTTTGCAGAGGTCGTACTGGCACAACAGGTTGCAGAGGGGAGGGGGAGAGGAGGGCATGGGGATGGGGGATGGGGGATGGGGTCGGGGGAGACGTTCTCCCAAACTTTGTTTCTGCCTCTCAGTTCTGCTCTAATTGCAGGCTTAGCTCTCTGACTCAGCGTGGAGCCCATGAAAACTCCTCTGTCTGCTCGTAAAAGCTGCTCGACAGATGATCCAGCTGCCTTTAGCTTCAATATCTGCTCCATTTGATTGCCTTTGCCAACACAAGTTGGTGATAAAAGAAAGGCTGAAAAATATTGATTGGTATTTGCTAGTGAATCAAACCTCAACCGGATGCTCTCTCCTGCTTCAGGGATTTAATGCAGTTACCGGTTATGAAAACAGTGCTGCAGAATAAAGAGCCATGAAGTCATGAATGTGGACTGATGTGTGTGTGTTTTGTGCGCTCAGTGTTTCAGACGGGCATGGTGGGCTACCCCGAGGCTCTGACCGACCCATCGTACCGCTGCCAGCTGCTCACCCTCACCTACCCACTGGTGGGCAACTACGGCGTTCCCAAAGAGGAGGAGGGCGAGTTTGGACTGAGCAAGGTGAGCTCCTTGTTTCATCTTTCCCAGAGTGTCATCGTGGCTCAGCTCTGCAGCTGACAAGGCCGGGTTTCTAACACAAACAATGTGCTCAACGTCGACGTGTCTCTCCTGTGTTTGTTTGTTTGTTTGTTCAGTGGTTCGAGTCGTCAAAGATCCACGCAGCAGCTTTGATTATCGGACAGCTGTCGGAGAGTCCCAGCCACTGGAGTTCAGTCAAGTCTCTGGGCCAGTGGCTCAAGGAGCAGGGAGTCCCTGGAATACAAGGTCAGGGAGAAAATACATGTGAATGGAAGAAAGGAAAACCAGATCTTTTCTTCTGTCATTGTGGTAGAATGACAGGAGAAGACTGGAGTCAAAAATGCTTCTCAGAACCACTGTGACAAAAGATGCAGTGGAAAACAGTCTGAAGGTCCTTACGCATTGGGCAATTAGGCGAAGCAGCGCAAATTTTTCCTCTACGCACCTAGCGCGAGGCAAATATGCGTCTAAAATTTGCTACGCGAACAAAGTTTGGGGGTCTCTCTTTGGCGCCGAAGGGGAAACAATGCAGTCCGACTACATCCTCAAGCCTCCTTTTCACTTTGTGGACATTCGCTGCCGGTTTGTCAGGACCGTAAGAAAGATTCTATTGACATAAAAAACCAAAAACAATTGATGTGGGAGGTAGCGTGACTAGCGCAGCGCCAAGCTCTGAAACTCTCTCTGCTTTGATAAGACGAGCTGTCTTCTCACAGACGTGACCGGGAGGAAGTGCACCTGGGATGCAGTAAGCTTCACCTTGTCTTTGCTGATGAGGCTGTTTCTCAGTGGCTAATATTGGCGGTGGTCGCTAACGTCTAGTGGGTTGCAGTGTGTGCGTTTACCGCCACTGCTAACTCACCCGTCTCGAGTTTGAGTCGCGCACTGCAAATGACCACTGAAGTGTACGAGGACTGAAGGAAAACACTGACTCGAATGTGCTGGTGACCCGCAGGTATTGACACCCGCCGCCTGACCAAGAAGATCCGGGAGAAGGGCACCATGCTGGGGAAGCTGGTTGTGGACGGGACCCCTGAGGACAGCGTCCCCTTCGACAACCCCGACATGAGGAACCTGGTGCAGGAAGTCTCCATGAAGGTGCTTATTAACGCACTCACTCACTCACTCACTCTCTCACTCTCTCACTCACTCACTCTGGCACTCACTCTCTCTCTCTCCTCCCAGGAGCCCCGGGTCTTCAACCCCAGCGGGAGTTTGCGCATCACGGTGGTGGACTGCGGCATCAAGTACAACCAGATCCGCTGCCTGGCTCGGCGGGGGGCCCGGGTCACCGTGGTGCCCTGGGACTTCCCTCTGGACAGCGCAGGTTCGGAAGACGGAAGACCTAGATTGCTTTTAATGGCCAGCAGGGGGAGACTCTCGCCGGTTTCAAAACAGTCCCGTCGAGCTCTGTGTAGAAATTGAAAATGGTTCCTCGAAATTTATGTTTTTATGAAGTATGTGTTTGGGGGGGTTTTAAACAGGCTGACTTCATCGCAATTGCATCCACAATCAGCATCATTTTAAATGACGGTGACACCAGTTGCTTTCACCTGAGGTTTTGACTGTCGCCTCCTCCCTCCGTCGACAGACTACGACGGCCTGTTCATCAGCAACGGCCCCGGCGACCCGCAGCTCTGCCAGGCCACCATCGCCAACATGAGGAGGGTGGTGTGCGTGGAGCGGCCCAAACCCGTCTTCGGCATCTGCCTGGGACACCAGCTGCTGTCATTGGTCATCGGCTCCAAGACCTACAAGATGAAGTAGGTAACTGTGTGTGTGTGTGTGTGTGTGTGTGTGTGTGTGTGTGTGTGTGTGTGTGTGTGTGTGTGTGTGTGTGTGTGTGTGTGTGTGTGTGTGTGTGTGATTTGAGAAATATGGCTTTTATTTTGGGAAAAGCTGGAATTGAATGGCAAGTTAGCGATTTGCCCTCGCTGACCTGCGGCTCCTCGGCTTCCACACCGTCTGGAATCACAGAGTGCCGTGCCAGCGCTCTTGTCTTTGGGAACAGCGGCTTTCTGCTGTTCTCAGCAGTCTGTCTCCAAACCCCACCCCCCTCCATCCCCTCCCACTGCGGGTGGCCGAGCGGCGGCCCGAGCGCCCGTTGTTGTAAGACCATAAGAGACTAAACAAACGGGCCGAGCCTGGCCGCCTCTGGGAAGGTTTTCTGTCCCCGGCAGAGATAGCGGCCCGTGGCGGCTGTTATCACGAAGGTCACAGCGGGCGCCGAGGTTTCACCCCCCCCACCTCCCACCCACCCTGGACTCTACTGGAATGTGGCGGACGGAGGGATGGTGGGAGTCAAAGATTCCCTGTTGGGAAACGCAGGTCTGCTCTGCACCTGGGAAGCGAATGACATCAATATAAACAGCTGTAACATAGCGACCAGCAGGGGGCGACCCAAACCGAGAAATCGATCCTTTCAACTCATTAAAAGTTGGAGCTTCAGCCAACTTTTTTTTTTATTATTATTATTTTGGGACGCAAATTTCCCATCAGCGGGACTTTGACCTTTGACCTTTTCGCTCTGACCTCTCAGGTACGGCAACCGCGGCCACAACCAGCCGTGCATCCACAAGGGGACGGACCGCTGCTTCATCACCAGCCAGAACCACGGCTTCGCCGTCGACCCCGACACGCTGCCCGACGGCTGGGACGTCCTCTTCACCAACGCCAACGATCACACCAACGAGGGCATCGTGCACGACACCCAGCCCGTCTTCAGGTGAGCCGCGCCGCCGCCGCCGCAGCTCACGCGGTTTCATCGGCTCAAAGGTCAGAGGTCAAAGAAAGTTTGTTTGTTTGTTTGCCTCTGTCAGTGTTCAGTTCCACCCCGAGCACTCGGCCGGACCCACCGACCTGGTCGGCCTGTTTGACGTCTTCCTGGACACAGTGAAGGACCACAAGGAGGGCACCGCCACCAAAACTGGTACTGTGTCTGTTCAACGTGCAGTATTTGGTCTTTTTCCTCCATCATGTTGTGCACCGAGTCATCTGAGAAACTGTAGGTCTTCAGAAAACATCACTTTTTTTTTTTCTCCCATTGTTCCCAGTGAAGCAGCGTCTACTGGAGCAACTCACCTACCCTGGTTCCCCGAAGCCCGGAGAGGTGGCCCGGCCCAAGAAGGTTCTCATCCTGGGTTCTGGTGGGCTGTCCATCGGCCAGGCCGGAGAGTTCGACTACTCTGGATCCCAGGTCTGTCTGGAGGACTGCAGAAGGAGACGTCCAGGACCTGCAGGACCAGTCTGAACCTTCACTGAGACGGACAATCTGAAATTTTTTTCTTTTTCTTTTCAGGCCATCAAAGCTCTGAAGGAGGAGAACATCCAGACGGTGCTGATCAACCCCAACATCGCCACGGTGCAGACCTCCAAGGGCCTGGCTGACAAGGTCTACTTCCTGCCCATCACGGCAGAATACGTCACTCAGGTGGGCGGACCTTCAGCTTCCTGCTCCTCCCTCAGTCTCCTGGAGAGGACCGTCGGTGATGCTCTCTGCATCTTCTGCAGGTGATCAAGAACGAGCGTCCGGACGGCGTGCTGCTGACCTTCGGCGGCCAGACGGCCCTGAACTGTGGCGTGGAGCTGACCAAGCAGGGCGTCCTGGAGAAGTACCGGGTGAAGGTGCTGGGGACGCCGGTGGCCTCCATCGAGATGACGGAGGACAGGAAGATCTTCGTGGAGAAGATGGAGGAGATCAACGAGCACGTGGCGCCCAGCGAGGCGGCGCTGTCGGTGGAGCAGGTCCTGCGCTCGCACCCGCCGCTTCCCGTCCGGGCCTCCGCAGCCCTCGTGGTCTTATGTTTTTCTTCAATGTCCCCCGCAGGCGGCGGCGGCGGCCGATCGTATCGGCTACCCGGTCCTGGTCCGCTCGGCGTTTGCGCTCGGCGGCCTCGGCTCGGGATTCGCCAACAACCGCGAGGAGCTGATCTCGCTGGTGACGTCGGCCTTCGCCCACACCTCCCAGGTCCTGGTGGACAAGTCGCTGAAGGGCTGGAAGGAGATCGAGTACGAGGTGGTGCGAGACGCCTACGACAACTGCATCACCGTAAGTGAGGGGGAGGAGGTGGAGGAGGAGGAGGAGGAGGTCTTTATTGTTCCTGTGAGAATCCTTGTTAGACTGAAGTTTTAACCCAGACAGATAAAAATGTTCTGACTCTCAAACTGATCTGTACAGTTTTTATAATAATAATGATGATGATGATGATGATGATGATGATAATAAAAAAAAGCCATTACAAAAAAAAAAAAACGCAGTCCTGTAATGTCAAAGCCCACCTGTTGACCTCTTGACCTGTTGCGTGTCTCCTCGCTCAGGTGTGCAACATGGAGAACATCGACCCTCTGGGCATCCACACGGGAGAATCCATCGTGGTGGCTCCCAGCCAGACGCTCAACGACCACGAGTACAACATGCTGCGCAACACGGCCATCAAGGTCATCCGCCACCTGGGCATCGTGGGCGAGTGCAACATCCAGTACGCCCTCAACCCCGAGTCCCACCAGGTGGCAGCACACTCACTCTGTCAGCAGCAGTAAGAACGTTGCCTTGGCTTCCTCTCACCGGCTGCTTGTCTGCTCACTTTGTGGCAGTATTACATCATCGAGGTGAACGCCCGCCTCTCCCGGAGCTCCGCCCTGGCCAGCAAGGCCACCGGTTACCCCCTGGCCTACGTGGCGGCCAAGCTTGGCCTCGGCATCCCACTGCCACTGCTCAAGTGAGTCTGCAGGGACGGACACGATGGAAAGAAGATTAAATCTCCTTCTCCTTCTCCTTCCTCCTCTTCTTGTTCTTCTTCTTCCTCCTTTTTCTCCTCCTCTTCTTCCTCCTCCATCTCATGCTTCTCGTCCTCCTTCTTGTTCCTCCACCCACTCCTCCTCAACCTGCGCTTCTTCCACCTCCTGCACCTCCTCCTCTTTAACCTTCTCCTCCGCCTGCTCTTCCTCCTCCTCTTCGTTCCTCCCACCGTGGTTGAACCTCCTGATGGGTCGCGTGTCTCCTGCAGGAACTCTGTCACCGACTCCACCACGGCCAACTTTGAGCCCAGCCTGGACTACTGCGTGGTGAAGGTTCCTCGCTGGGACCTCAGCAAGTTCCTCCGGGTCTCCACCAAGATCGGCAGCTCCATGAAGAGTGTCGGTACGACGTGTTCTGACGTGTGTCCTGATTGGCTCGCGGCCTCTGTCGGGATGATGATGATGATGATGATGATGATGATGATGATGATGATGATGATGGGATGTTAAGCGGTGCTTCTCCTCCGGGCCAGGCGAGGTGATGGCCATCGGCCGCAGCTTTGAGGAGGCCTTCCAGAAGGCTCTGAGGATGGTGGACGAGAACTGCGTTGGCTTCGATCACACCATCAAACCAGCGTCAGAGAAGGTGTGCAGAGAGTCGCTGTCATCTGTGACATCATCAGGAGGGACCTTGACAACTTAGGAACAGAGTTTTCCCACTTTCCAAGTTGGAATTTCAGCTTGGAAACTTAGAAAAAGTTCAACAACGATTTTCGAATTGACTTTAATTTACTTAAAGCTGCACATTCACTGATTTTGGAGTCTTTTTTTTCGCTGTGCTATTTATGTTTCTTTGTCAAACACAGAGCAGGTTCTGCTACTGACTCGCGTCATCAGCTGATTGTAGTTGATACTCGGCCCCTCCCCCTTGAAACGTCTCGTCCCGCTGCTGCTCCTCAGGAGCTGCAGATGCCGACGGACAAGCGCATCTTCGTCCTGGCGGCGGCGCTGCGTGACGGCTACACGGTGGACCAGCTGTACCAGCTGACCAAGATCGACCACTGGTTCCTGCACAAGATGAAGAACATCACCGACCACGAGCGGCTGATGGAGACCTACAACCAGGTGAGATCCTGCTCCCGCTCCTCCTCCTCCGCCACTTCCACTTCATCCTCCTTTCATCCTCCACCTCCCTCTCCTCTTGTCTTTGTCAACCGCCTGCTCTTCCTTCTCCTCCTCTTTCACCTCCCCCTCTTCTACCTACACATCCTTCTTTTCTTTCTTCTTCCTCCTCCTTTTCCTGCTCCTCCTCCTCCTTTTGATCCTCCACCCCCTTTTCCTCCGCTCTTTGTCAACCTCCTGCTCCTCCTTTATTCCTTCTCGTCCTCCACCCCCTCTTCCACCTACACCTCCTTCTTCTTCTCATTTCTTCTTTCTTCCACCTACACATTTCCTCCTTCTCCTCCTTCTCCTCCTGACCCCAGCTGCTCCCCTCGCTCCCCCCGCTGCAGGACGGTAGCGCCATGCCTCCGGAGGTGATGCGTAAGGCCAAGCAGCTGGGCTTCTCCGACAAGCAGATTGCGCTGGCGGTGCAGAGGTGAGCCTCCAACGCGTCTCCTTGAGATCCGGCAGACCGTCGGCGACTCGTTCCTTGGTACCGATTCTTTGTTCCGCCGTTGTGCCGACAGCACAGAGCTGGCGGTGAGGAAGCTGCGCCAGGATTGGTCCATCGTGCCGGTGGTGAAGCAGATCGACACGGTGGCGGCCGAGTGGCCCGCCTTCACCAACTACCTGTACCTGACCTACCACGGCACCGAGGACGACCTGGCCTTCAGCAGCCAGCACGTCATGGTGATCGGCTCCGGCGTCTACCGCATCGGCAGCAGCGTGGAGTTCGACTGGTGCGCCGTCGGCTGCATCACGGAGCTCAGGAAGGTCAGTCGGTCCCGCAGGAAGTCGCTGCTGGTGTCTGAGGCCAGACGCTCGACCAGCGGCGAGCCAACTTGTGACCGATGGGCCACAATGGCTTCTAAAATGATGATTGGACGAAATGAGGATGAACTCTGACCTCTAGAAATGTTTGTCCGTCTCCTGGTTGCAGATGGGCTTCAAGACCATCATGGTGAACTACAACCCCGAGACGGTCAGCACCGACTACGACATGTGTGACCGCCTCTACTTCGACGAGATCTCCTTCGAGGTAACGGACAAGAATTTCCCGGTGCTTCGTCTCCTTCCCGTCGTCGCTTTTGGGCTCAACGCGTGCTGCCCCCCCCCCGCAGGTGGTGATGGACATCTACGAGCGGGAGAACCCGGAGGGCATCATCCTGTCCATGGGCGGCCAGCTGCCCAACAACATCGCCATGTCGCTGCACCGCCAGCAGTGCCGCATCCTGGGAACCTCGCCGGAGTTCATCGACTGCGCCGAGAACCGCTTCAAGTTCTCCCGCATGCTGGACACCATCGGCATCAGCCAGCCGCAGTGGAAGGAGCTGTCGGACACCGAGGTGCACAGCGGCGCTTTTTTGATACTAAATTGTAGGATCTGAAATTCCACTTTTAACTTCCCTCGGACTTCTTGAACTTTGTGTCTCCCTGCAGTCGGCTGTGAAGTTCTGTGAGACGGTGGGCTACCCCTGCCTGGTCCGGCCCTCCTACGTGCTGAGCGGCGCCGCCATGAACGTGGCCCACAGCGACAGCGACCTGGAGAAGTACCTGAGCAGCGCAGTGGCCGTGTCCAAGGAGCACCCGGTGGTCATCTCCAAGTTCATCCAGGAGGCCAAGGTGGGAGGAACCGGCAGCCACCGGCTCGCAGCGTCCTCCACTTCTGCTGGAGGTCCGTCTGAGACCCCTTTTTTTAATTTTTTAATTTATTTTTTTATTCCCTTCCCACCCCTGCAGGAAATCGACGTGGACGCCGTGGCCTGCGACGGTGTGGTGATCGCCATCGCCGTGTCGGAGCACGTGGAGAACGCCGGCGTCCACTCTGGAGACGCCACGCTGGTGACGCCGCCGCAGGACCTCAACCAGAAGACCATGGACACCATCAAGATGATCGTGCACGCCATCGGACAGGAGCTGCAGGTCACGGGACCGTTCAACCTGCAGCTCATCGCCAAGGTGAGACACGTTGTGGAAGCATCGTCACAGAATCAGCAGATTCTGAAACCTCATGACTTTTCTTCTTCTTCTTCTTCTGCTACCAGGACGACCAGCTGAAGGTCATTGAGTGCAACGTCCGAGTCTCCCGCTCCTTCCCGTTCGTGTCCAAGACCCTGGGTGTGGACCTGGTGGCCATGGCCACCGAGGCCATCATGGGGGAGGAGGTCGAGCATATCGGCTTCTTGAAGGGAAAAGGCGTCGTGGGAGTTAAGGTGTGCTGACCGAAGCCGACCGTTGAGAAACCATCGTCCGTCCGTCCGTCCGTCGGCTTTCCTTTCTTCTCAACGTGCTGCCGGTCGCTCCTCCCTGCACTGCAGGTCCCTCAGTTCTCCTTCTCCCGGCTGGCCGGAGCCGACGTGGTGCTCGGGGTGGAGATGACCAGCACGGGCGAGGTGGCCTGCTTCGGCGAGAACAGGTACGAGGCGTACCTGAAGGCCATGCTCTCCACGGGCTTCAAGATCCCCAAGAAGAACATCCTGCTCTCCATCGGCAGCTACAAGGTGCCTGCTGGGCGACGCCCACTCTCAATCTCAGGGCAGGAGAGGTCACGAGGTCAACGTGGAGGAGTTGTAACGTGTGTGTGTGTGTGTGTGTGTGTGTGTGTGTGTGTGTGTGTGTGTGTGTGTGTGTGTGTGTGTGTGTGTGTGTGTGTGTGTGTGTGTGTGTGTGTGTGTGTGTGTGTGTGTGTGTGCGTGCAGAACAAGAGCGAGCTGCTGCCCACCGTGGAGGCGCTGCAGTCGCTGGGCTACAACCTGTACGCCAGCCTGGGAACTGCCGACTTCTACACGGAACACGGAGTCAAGGTGCTCAGAGTCCCTGTCACAGTCGGACAAAGAACGCACGCAACTTTATATTTTATGATGTTCTGTGTTTGTCAGTTCCAGGGAAATCAGAAAAAACAAAGCTCATGACAAAATAGTATTAAAAAAAAGTAATGGAACAAAAAAAAAAATGTATTGAGAACACATGAAATTGTAAATCATTCTTTTAAAAAGTAAGTAGTAAAAACAAATCTTGTAGTGGGGAAAAAAATAAAAACATTTAGTAAATTATAAAAAAAAATTATAATTATTTTTAAAAATAGCTGAAAAAATGAAAAAGTCATAAAAAAAAAAAGAATTGTGGAGAAAAGCTGTGAAGTGACGCCCCCTGCTGACCGCCTCCTGCCCTGTCAGGTGACGGCGGTGGACTGGCCGTTCGAGGAGGACGACAGCGGCTGCCCCAACAAGGAGAAGCAGCGCAGCATCATGAACTACCTGGAGGAGAACCACTTCGACCTGGTGGTCAACCTCTCCATGAGGGGCAGCGGCGGCCGCCGGCTCTCCTCCTTCGTCACCAAGGGCTACCGCACGCGCCGCATGGCCGTCGACTACTCGGTGCCGCTCATCATCGACATCAAGTGCACCAAGCTGTTCGTGCAGGTCGGTGGGAGGGGCGCCGGGGCCACGCCCCCTGCTCGGCCAGGAGCCGGCCGATTGGTTGACATGCTGGCTTTCTCTCCTCCAGGCTCTGCGTCAGGTGGGCAGGGCGCCGCCGGTCAAGACGCACATCGACAGCATGACGTCCCAGACGCTGGTCCGCCTGCCTGGTGGGTCATGAGGAGAATCAGAGATCATCTGATGAGCTTTTCTCTTTCTCAATGTTATATGGTTGACTAAATTAAATTATCGTCATTGTAATAATAAGACGTATAATAATACATTTTATTTTTGTAGTTTTTTTTTTTTTTTAGCTTTATTTAGCACATTTCATACACAAGGCAACTCGGTGTGCTCTACATGATTAAAAGTTCAAACATTTTAAAAGCATCCACTGGTAAAAGTTTCAGCCGGTGGACTTTTGAGAGTGACCAGAAGGTTAAAGAAATGTTTCCATCGTTTCCTCCCAGGTCTGATCGACGTGCACGTCCACCTGCGGGAGCCCGGAGCCACGCACAAGGAGGACTTCTCCTCCGGGACGGCGGCGGCGCTGGCGGGCGGCGTCACCATGGTGTGCGCCATGCCCAACACCTCGCCGGCCGTCACGGACGCCGACACGCTGGCGCTCTTCCAGAAGGTGCCGCCTCGTTTTTGCTCCACCGACGACCGCAGGTAGAAATGGAAGGAAATGTGAATGACGTCAATGAAACCCTGTGTTTGTGTCGCGTCTCCTCCAGCTGGCCAAGGCTGGCTGCCGCTGCGACTACGCCCTCTACGTGGGCGCCGCCTCCGACAACGCCGCCCTCCTGCCCGCCATCGCCAGCAAGGCCGCCGGCCTGAAGATGTACCTGAACGACACGTACTCCACCCTCAAGATGGACAACGTCTCCCTGTGGATGGAGGTAGGCGGAGTCACACCCACAGATTACATCACAGTTGACCCGATGTATTTGAATTCAAACTTTTCTTTTTGATTGTGGTTTTATTTACTTTAGGAGATATTTTTTTTATTGGATTTATTTCCTCGTTGTTTCTCGGAAACTAATAAAATAAAATAGTGGTCAACGTAATCTAAATGTAGTTATTAATTTTTTCAGATTTTTGGGGGGCTTATTTGACAATAATTACATTTTTATCCTTATGTCAAAATTACTTTTTATTATCTTAAATAAAATATTTAACATTTAGAAAATAAAAATCACTGAATAATCTTTTTTTTTTTTTTTTCAATTTAAAAAAAAGAAAGAACGTGTTGCCCCCGGCACACTTGAATGAATGAATGAATGAATGAATGAATGAATTATTTTTGTTTACAATGTACCACAAAACATTTCAATTGTGTGCAATCAACTGACAAATAAGAAGACAAAGGGAAAAAAAAAAGAAGCTTGGGAACAAATTTGCCCTCTATGTTCTCTCCCCAACGCTTCACTCCTCCACCTCTCTGGTTTGCGTCCGCAGCACTTTGAGAAGTGGCCCAAGCACCTGCCCATCGTGGCCCACGCCGAGAAGCAGACGGTGGCTGCCATCCTGATGGTGGCGCAGCTGTACCAGCGGCCCGTCCACATCTGCCACGTGGCCAAGAAGGAGGAGATCCTGATCATCCGGGCGGCCAAGCAGAAGGGCATCCAGGTGACGTGCGAGGTGGCGCCGCACCACCTCTTCCTGTGCGAGGAGCACGTGAGTGAGATCGGCGGCGGCCGGGCGCAGGTGCGGCCCATGCTGGGCTCCCGCGAGGACATGGAGGCGCTGTGGGAGAACCTGGACATCATCGACTGCTTCGCCACGGACCACGGTGAGCAGGCGCAGCAGGCGCAGCAGGCGCCACCTGCTGGCTTCCGACCCTTTGTCCGAGTTTCTCTGATGGTTTGTGGTGGCCTCCTCAGCGCCGCACTCTGTGGAGGAGAAGAACGGCGAGCGGCCTCCTCCTGGCTACCCCGGCCTGGAGACCATGCTGCCGCTGCTGCTCACCGCCGTCAGCGACGGACGCCTCACCCTGGGCGACATCATCAGGCGTCTCCACGACAACCCCAGGAGGATCTTCAACCTGCCGGCCCAGGAGAACACCTACGTGGAGGTGAGCAGACGTAACAACACGTCCCAGGTGGCCCACAAACTTGAGGTTACAAGACATGTGAAGGTCTTCAACCACTGCTGTGTGTGTGTGTGTCAGGTGGACCTGGAGCAGGAGTGGGTGATCCCAGAGGCCATGCAGTTCACCAAGTCCAAGTGGACGCCCTTCCAGGGCCTGAAGGTCAAGGGCAAAGTCCGCCGCGTGGTCCTGCGTGGCGAGGTGGCCTACATCGATGGACAGGTCAGCTGACACCCTCTCGCAGGACGTGATTGGACGAGAATTACGGCTTCTGCTGGTGCTTCACACCATTCAATGGAAACACCTGAAAATCGCAATTGTACTTTGTTGAAATTTTTAGAAATATGGCTTTTATTTTGTCATGGAAACACAGCTTGTCTCTCCCTGGTCCAGGTGCTGGTTCCTCCTGGTTACGGTGAAGATGTGAAGACCTGGCCCTCCGCCTCCATCCTGCCTCAGGACCCAGTCAAAGAAGCTCCCCGGGTAACGAGCAGAGCCCTTTAGTACTACTAGTGTTAGAAAACAGATGCAAACTCCAGCTGAAAGTCTGCAAGAATGCAGGAAGTCAAGGTCTTCTTTCTTAATTGCTGTTCTGCGGTTCAGTCTCCGGAGCGAGTCCACCCGACTCCTCCCAGGGAGAACCTGGTCCGGGCCAGAGCTGCCAGCCCGCGGCGGTCTGCCGGAGAGAGAGGCTACCTGCTGCCGCCACGCATCCACCGCTTCTCCGACCCTGGACTTCCACCAGGTAGCCGCTGCCGCTCCCACAGCTCCTCCTGTTGAAACCTCTCCTGTTGTGGATCCATCATCACTCACCTGGTTCCTCTGCAGACATGGCGGCGCTCCCACCGACCGGTCCCACCAGCGGGGACGGGTTCGCCCACCCTCCGCCTCTGTCCAGGCTGCTGTCCCCTCAGTCGGGACCCGGACCCGTGACGACCGGCCAGGTGTCCCACTTCCAGACCTCGCCACTGCTCCACCTGCTGGTCGGCCAGCACGTCCTGTCCGTCAGCCAGTTCAGCAAAGAGCAGGTGGGCTTCGCATTCTCCTCGTTCACCTGCCAGCTGAAATAAAACATTTTAACTGATTTTTTTTTTTTTTTTTTTAAATGCATATAGATGTCACACCTTTTCAACGTGGCTCACACTCTGCGTCTGCTGGTGCAGAAGGAGCGAAGCCTGGACATCCTTAAGGTACCTCAACCTCTCACATTGCAAACAGCCTCCTGATGGACTTCCTTCATATTCATCTCAAGGCCAAGATAAAACAGTGAAAAAATGAAAAATCAATGATGCTAAAATGTTAAATTTCCACAATTGTCAAAAATATATAAAAATGTTTCAGACTGGCTGCAGGAATTTGCCTGCAGACAGTGTTGTTGGACAGCAGAGGGCAGCAGCAGCACACAATAAGCAGCTCCAGCCAGTAGTTTGCTCTTTGAAAATAAGAAAATGTTGTTTTGAAAGAAATGTGATGACTGTTCATCTGGACAGACCATTGACTGTCTCCTGTGTTGTCGCCCCCTAGGGGAAGGTCATGGCCTCCATGTTCTACGAGGTGAGCACTCGCACCAGCAGCTCCTTCGCGGCGGCCATGCAGCGTCTGGGCGGCTCCGTGGTCCACTTCAGCGAGGCCACCTCGTCCACGCAGAAGGGCGAGTCGCTGGCCGACTCGGTCCAGACCATGAGCGGCTACGCCGACGTGCTGGTGCTGCGACACCCGATGCCCGGAGCCGTGGAGGTGGGTCCCGGCCTGCCACCTGGGGTTCGGGCCTTGGGCTAAAACGAATGAAAACTGATGATTGTCTGGCACCTGGTCTGCAGAGCGCCTCTCGCCACTGCCGCAAGCCTGTGATCAACGCTGGAGACGGCGTCGGGGAGCATCCCACCCAGGCCCTGCTGGACGTCTTCACCATCCGGGAGGAGCTGGGGACCGTCAACGGCATGACGGTGAGGAGGGAGACACCAGATTCACATCCACACGTTCATCCATCCAACCAACCGGCTGATGCCTCGTGTCGTTTGATAGATGCATTGACAGATAGTGCAAAGTACTGTCTGTTTAAATAAAAATTAATATTTAAAATACAAAATTCAAAATATCTTTTAATGCTGTGTTTCAGATAACGATGGTGGGCGACCTGAAGCACGGCCGCACCGTCCACTCGCTGGCCAAGCTGCTGACCCAGTACCGCATCACGCTGCGCTACGTGGCCCCCAGGAACCTCCACATGCCGGCCGAGATCGTCAACTACGTGGCCTCCAAGGGCATCAAACAGGTGGGCGGAGCCTCTGCCACTCATGGAGGCGGGGGCGGAGAGAAAACGTGCCGAGTCGCTCAAAGCAGCTCTTTGCTGTGAACTCTGCAGGAGGAGTTTGACAGCATCGAGGAGGCGCTGCCCGAGACCGACGTGCTGTACATGACCAGGATCCAGAAGGAGAGGTTCGCGTCCGAGGACGAGTACAACGCTGTGAGTGAGACTTCTGATGCACAACTTAAGATGAGACAAAAACACCCTGCGCCTGATTCCCTCCCATGTTCACATCTCCATCACCAAGAGCTGCGTTTCAAATTGAATTGCGCAAAACCTAAATGTTGCAATAAAACCTCTCAAATATGGTTTAAAAACTGTCATGGGAACGCAGCTACTGAATTTTTGCCGATTGCACTCGTCTAAAGGAGCAACTTTGATTGACTTTTGTTGTCGTCTCCTCACTCTCCCCACCCCTCCCAGTGTTTCGGCCAGTTCATCCTCACCCCCCACATCATGACTGTGGCCAAGAAGAAGATGGTGGTGATGCACCCGCTGCCCCGAGTCAACGAAATCAGGTGAGACTTTTGTCATGTTGACGCATCACTTTGAAATGATATCGCTGCAGTCCAGTGTGACACTGTTGATGTCCTTCTTCCTTCCCTGTGTGTGTGTGTCTGTGTGTGTCTCTCAGCATGGAGGTGGACACGGACCCGAGAGCAGCGTATTTCCGCCAGGCGGAGAACGGCATGTACATCCGGATGGCCCTGCTAGCCACCGTGCTGGGCAGATAGATCCTTATAGATATTTTCTCCAGAAACCAGAGTCTTTAGACACACCAGCGCTGTTCCCTCAACCCTTTAAATCTATAGATTCCTCTCCTTTTAGCGTCAACAGTTTCCTCCGGTCACGTTCTGAGACGCTGCTTTTCCTCACGTCGTCGTCGGCTACACACCTGCCAATGTAGAGTCGTGTCACTAGTTTGTCTTTATAACTCTCTCAAACTGGGACCGAAATGGATAATCGTGCTGTGTTTAGACCAAGGAGACGCATTATTATTATATTTGTCGGTTTTGCTGACAAAAGCCTCTTTTTTCTTTCTTTCTTTTTTTTAAGATTAAGGGAAAAAGAGAGGATGATTTTGGCAGGTATGATTGTATAAATGCGTAAATGTTGCGGCGGTTGGCTCTGTGTGCCGCCGCTGGGCTGCGGCAGAGATTGCGATTCAGCTCTAGATTAATTTTAAAGGGACCTGTGTGTATGTTGTTGGAGGGTGTCGAGGGATTTCTTCACCCGGACGCGTTGCCAGTCCGACTACATCTACTTTTGCACTAAATGCCTGTTTGGAACATTCAGGGTTTACTGACCAACAATATCTATACTCACTGACGGTATTTGTGGTACCTTTTGTTATATTCTGTTGCTTTTGTTTTTTTTTTTTATCATTTCAAATGTGATTTCAAGTCATTCTGTCATGTGTTGGTAAATCACTTTGTAATGTGGAGGAATGAATAAATAAATAAATAAATGGGAGTGGATGATGAATGAGTGAATGCAATTAAATGGTAGAAAGCTGTCAATCAGGCAATGGAATAACCAGGAACAAATCATTTAAGCGATTTAATGTCCCCTTTTTTTTTTTTTTTTTTTTTTTAGTGATGCAACGTGGATTAAAAATAATCTCTGTTGCATCATATTTCCACTAATTAATGAACTGACGCTGAGGTTGGGTAACTGTTGTGGATTTGATTTAACATAGTTAAAGTATCTTCACTCTTTAACACAATTCAACCCACTATACTGCTTTCAAGTAATTTTAAAGCCCAGAAAGCCTCGCTTTATCCGTCCTTTCGCTTAAAGAAGCGACCGTTCAATCAAAACCCGGATCCCAGAAAGGCGCGAAGAAGCTGTAGGTGTTACGCTGAATCCGGCTTCCCTGGTGACGCGCAGGTCGACACGTGCGCAGCGAGAACGAGCACAAACGTCTTTCAACTTTTCGTTGACCTAACACTGCTTTTCACGAGACGTTGTCTTTCCGTTTTACGGCGTTCTGTAAAATGTAGAATATCGGCTTTGAACTCAGAACTACTTTTGACTTTATTGCGCCGGAAGTCGGACGGAGAGTTCGGTCCTGTTCTCGAGCGCCGCGTCTACCGCTGTTGGGCGGGGTCACAGAAGTCTCCGTGCCACTGGTGGGAGCCGGTCGGCTGTCACCGCCGTGCCGTCGAGCCGGTGACTCAAGACGGTCTTTCAAATGGAGATGAGAGACGCTGGACCGGGATGTGTCCGATTTCCGGGTAGTTGCACAGCGGAATATTCAGTGTTCAGATTGCACAAGGTAAGAAACATTGACCGTCAGAAGCGTTTATTGGTGCTGGTTCTGAATGTTATGTGCACGGTAGATTCGCCAATACTTTACAAACCCAGAATTTGTTCTGGTTCAGCCATTATTTTTTCTTTTTTTTCCCTTTCTTTTTTTCTTAGCTGCTGAGGGTTCTTACAACGCTTCCTACACCTTGAAAATATATTGTTTTCAATAACAGAGAATTTTTTAATAAAATAAGACAGCAGCTGTTTATCTCATTGACCTTGTCTTGGTGTTGATATGGACAGTAAGAGAAGACAGAAGACGTCATATAAAGTCAACTGTCTAGCTGATTAAAAAAAACAAAAAACAAACTCAATTTAATGACTATTTATTTTTGTGTGAGTATTTTGATAGGCCTTTTCAAAGAAAAATAATTTTACTTTAAATTCTCACGACAACAAGCGCAAAAAAACAAAAACAAAAAAAAAAGATTTGCGAAGCAGGTGCTTTTTGTGAAAATTTCAAATTAATGCATGTTTGGCTTTGTCGCCTGTATCGAGGTCACTCTGAGTCCCTCTGCCTGGAACTGCCCCTGCTCTGGTTTGTCTCTAAACCTGCCCCAGTTGTTCGGCCATGAAATATGTCAGGCTGCTGCTGTCGGACTCCCTGGATTTCCAGCTGCATTTTGTCCGGGTTAGAGGCTGACGTCAGATGTGATCTCTGACAATTTTTAGCTCTGTGTGTGTGTGTGTGTGTGTGCGTTCTTTGGTGTGCTTTGTGCATGCGTGTGTGAGCACAGTCGTCTGGTTATGCAGTCTGACCAGCGCACAGAGTCGCACGGGTAATCTGTGAGATCAGCAAAACGTAATCTTCTTTAATCAACGAACCGCACAGCAGTATTTGTATGTCTGAATCACTGTGTGTGTGTGTGTGTGTGTGTCTGTCTCCGTCCAATAGCCACAGTTCAAGTGCAATCCCAGGATACACTGTGATCCAAAGCCTTAACTCCAATATATTGCAGTGGTTTTCATTTCATAGATATTACTGGTGCACCCCAAACCAAAGAGCAAACAAATCTGCTCAAACGCCGAGAGCCTTTTAAATTGCAGTAACATGGACACGGGCTGAAACAAACGTTCCATTGCGTGTGTCTCCCTTGAACCCCAATGCTTTATTTTCCAGAGGTGAGCCATGGCTGACGCCAACAGCAGAGCCGCGCAGAGGAAGATGTCGGCGGCTGGGGAGAGCCTATACAAGGTGCTGGGTCTGGAGAAAGGAGCCACGGCTGCAGACATCAAGAAAGCGTACAGGTGAGTCAGTCGTCGGGTTCAGAATGTATGTTTGGCTTGAGATGTTTTCAAAGTGGTTCACATCCATCCAAAAATTGGTCATATCGGACGTCACCGTCTGATGTGGGTGTCGGTTTAGAGGCACTTCCTGTCGTCGCTTCCATCAGGTTTTCTGTCTATAAATTCAACCACAGGGTTCAATATATTGAGGGTTAGCTTCGCACAAAATGTTCCCCTCTTATTGCCCATCGCAACCCCACGTAAAAGGCATTTTTTGGGGGAGTTTTTCTGAGTTTTAAACATCTCTTCTTCTCTGCCCCTGGTCACATCTTGCACTCGTCTTCTTCTCGCCGCCATCAGGAAGCTGGCATTGAGGTACCACCCAGACAAGAACCCGGACAACCCCGAGGCGGTGGAGAAGTTCAAGGAGATCAACCGGGCCAACTCCATACTGAACGACGAGGGCAAGAGGAGGGTCTACGATGAGATCGGCTCCATGGGCCTCTACCTGTCGGAGCAGTTCGATGACGACAACTACAGCATCTCCCTCTTGTCCAAGTGGTGGTTCAAGGTTTGTGCTCGCAGCGCACAGTTCTCCATCTACTTTTATGACTTTTATCCACGCTTGACGTTTCCTGTTTTGGCTCTGCAGGGTCTGGTTGTGTGCTGCACGCTGTTGACGTGCTACTGCTGCTGCTTCTGCTGCTGCCGCTGCTGCTGCCTGTGCTGCGGGAAGTGTAAAATACCCGAGGAGTGCGAGGAGAGCTTCCAGGAGGACGACCCCGACGAACTGTGGGTGCAGCTGGAGCTGGACTGAGGTGAGAGTCGGGTTTCGCTGCCTCCTTCTGCTAACAGGGTATCACAGGCAGCTCTAATATGCAACCCACCGTGTGTTTTTTTTTTTTCGAACATTCGGGTCAAGTTCATGTCAGAATGGTTTGAAGGCAGCAGCCTGGTTATCCATCAGAATGTGGAACAAATCATAGCAACGATAATTTTGACTGTTTGGCAGCTTCATGTTTTTCTCCAGTATCTCCTGTTGCATGTTGCATGTGTGTTGTTTTTTGTTTTTTTTAAATGCTCCAATCCAGCCGGTCGAGCAATAATCCCAAACCAGCCCACATCTAATCTGGTTCTAGGGAGCACTGAAGGCAAACCTATTCCCCAGCTCATGCCCAAACCACTGCAGCTGATGGACCAAGACCTAAAGTGTACCCACCCCAACCCAAACCATGCATGTCATTACTTCACTGTTTTGTTTTTGTTTTGTTTTTTGACTGAATGAAAACTTGACCTCTTTATTGCTTCTGCAATGTCGAACCCTTGTTTCCACTTTTGCGTCATTTTTTCGTCTTGCGCGGGTTTTGCTGGTTTTAACAACCTAACACTGAAGATGTTCCGTTCCTTCCCCAGAAGTGTGATGGAGCAGAGGAGGCCTCGGCACGCCACAACTCAGCCAAACCCCATCAGTGATTCCCTCCACGCTAGGCTCCTCCCGCCCTGAAGGTGATCGAGCCTGCAGCACAACAAGCAGAAGACAGTGTGGACACCTGCTCTTCATGGAGCTTCCTGTGCACTCCTCCACCTTCTGTGCTGGCTCAAGGAGCAGCGACTCAGTCCACACCTCGGCCGTGATTCTGCACAGGAAGAGTGCGGTGAGGGGCGAAGAACAAGCAGTTTGAACAAGCCTCGTGAATTAACTCAATCTTCCCCATTTTAAAAGAGGAAGTCATGGCATCCATTCCTGACTCTTTCAAAGGAAGAGACCTCCTGAAATTGGCTGATTTAAAGTAGAAAAGGACTGACGGGAAACTCGATCGGCTCTCTGTGCATTTTGTCGATATTTGTACATTTGTCATTTGTTCGCTTAATGTAAATTCTTCAGCCATGGGACCACTGTAACAGTCTCTGCAATTATATAAAAGTTGTTTTTTATTCATGATGCAGCTGAAAATGTTTGATGCAGGTCTGTTGCCATTTTACCAATATATTTTAATGTCTCTGTGTCATCGTTTCACATTTGTCATCCTTCTGACCTACTTAATGATAAAAAGCAAATGACTTATAGATCCAGGTAAACTGCTGAATTTTAATCTTTTTTTTGTTTGTTTTGTTACTTCTCGCTTCTTACGTTACATAATGTTTGCACCCTCTTGTGGACAAAACCATTATGCTCTTAGGCTCTGGTTGATAATTTTGACATTGACAATAGACAGTATATGGAAACATTTTTTTTTCTTTTGAAACTATGTGAGTGAATATCTGTCATTGGTTGACGACATGCAGCTGGGGTTTAATAAAACGCACTTTAAAAATAAATAAATAAATAAATAAGAAATAAATCTTTGAATTCCCTGTCTATTAGTAAGTACGTAGTTAAATAAACGCAGTATGACGTATGAAATACATAGATGGCTTTCTTCAAGTACAAAATAATTTGATGCTTCTCTCGGAAGGGGATGTAGCTCAGTGGTAGAGCGCATGCTTTGCATGTATGAGGCCCCGGGTTCGATCCCCGGCATCTCCACTCATCTTTTGCTCGTTTTCAGAAGCGAACTATTTTGCCGTGTTGACATTTTCACCCTTAAGTTAACCACGTAACGCATAAATCGGATTTTCGTGACATTTTAAACACTTCTTTTAAATATCGCGAAAGGCATCAGTCACCTCGCTAAAATATTGTCTTGACGACGACCATAACCGAAAAAATAGACCACATCGTGAATTTAGATTTGGAACCAGTGTTGATAAACAGAGGCAGCTTGAACATTTATTTTGAAATTCTGTGTTGTCCTTTTACGCGTTACACTTACATACTCGCTCGTTTTCGTTTTTTGTTTTTTTTTTCTTTGCGTTTTTAAAATGAATCACGTCGATTTTACACTCGGTGGTGACAATCCCACGGTCCTACGAATGCTCCGCGCAGGCCACGCCCACCAGCCGTTTCCATAGAGTTAAGCAGCACAGCACGGGCGGGCGGTAACTAAGGAGATCAGGGCTGAAGGCGCCGTCGCAGCTCCTCGATCATGAATAAGAACAATGTCTTATAGCTCCGTCATTTACATGTTATCACAACAAAACCCGGGAATTGTCTTTCGTCACTGCAACGTTTTTTTGTTGTTGCAGGAACCTCTATTTCGCTCCTGTTTCACTGACAGGGGGCCGTCAGATGTTTGTTTGTAGCAATAGCTGCCTTCCATGCTAACTGATGCTGTCTTGGAACTTCTTTTTTCCCCCCCTTAGCATGATGACTATCACGTAGACGTCGTTTTCCTTCGCGCTTACCAAGATTTCCACATTCAGACAGATTTTAGGCGGACAAGACGGACGACTCTCGCCCCCCAGCGAAGGTGACTGACCAGGTCCCAGTTAGCATTGGGGAGGATGCAGCTGAAGCACCTGAAGACGCTGTTAACGCCCCAGGTAAGTTGTGGTACTGAAGTTAGCCAATGGTGCTAACTGATGCTGGAGAGCGCCTCTGGATAAGAGTTGTGAGTGTAATTAAACGTCGAATTATTTTAATTTACGTTTTAAGCGAAAACTAGACAGCTACCTCTTGCGCCGCCCTCCCTTTCTCACAATTTGATTTTTTTTTTAAATTTTATTTATTTTTTATTTTTTCCCCTTTAGGATGGCGCTGCCAAGGTCACGTGCATGGCTTGGGCGCCGAACAACACCAAGTTCGCCGTGTGCACTGTGGACCGAGTGGTGCTGCTGTACGACGAGCAGGGTGAGAGGAGGGACAAGTTCTCCACCAAGCCCCTGGACTCCAAGGTTCGACACCGTGAAACCGTTGGACGCACAAGACAACATTAATCATCTTGTTAACCACTTTACATTTCATTAAGTACATAACTGTAAATAATCCAACTGTTCATAACATGTAAATACCTTGTTTTCCCCTGTTATTATTATAATGTTTTTTAAATTTTTTTTTATTACTTTTTAATTAATATAATTTTTCATTCTCTTTGCACTGCTTTTCGTTGCTGTATTTAAGTAAATTTCCGCAATGTGGGATTAATAAAGGCGTTCTATTCACACGTGACAGTACAACACACGACTACATATAAGAACATTTATGTGTTGACGATGACCTCTGCGTGTGTGTGCGTGTGTGCGTGTGTGTGTGTGTGTGTCATCAGTATGGCAAACAGAGCTACGTGGTCAACGACATGGCCTTCTCACCGGACTCCACCAAGATCGCCATCGGCCAGTCAGACAACATCATCTTTGTCTACAGAATTGGAGAAGACTGGTAACGACCCCCCCCCACCTGCGCTGTATTTTAATGAATTCAATCACATTCAATGTAAACTGTTTTTTCTATTTAAAAAGTTTATGATTTTTATTTATTTTTTTCCGAGGGGGGACAAGAAAGCCATCTGCAACAAATTTGTCCAGACAGTGAGTTGAAATTGTTAAACTGAATGTTACCG
Organism: Nelusetta ayraudi; assembly: GCF_046127955.1. Classification (NCBI taxonomy): domain Eukaryota; kingdom Metazoa; phylum Chordata; class Actinopteri; order Tetraodontiformes; family Monacanthidae; genus Nelusetta; species Nelusetta ayraudi. The sequence goes on along the minus strand of NW_027466190.1, from coordinate 194,715 downwards.
GACACATAAATCACTGTCGTCTGCCGCCTCTGAAACTTTGCACCATTCTTTTCTTTCCCGTTGTGCTCCAGAGCGCCGTGACCTGCCTGCTGTGGCCTGCAGAGCACGCCATCGTTTACGGTTTGGTGGACGGAAAGGTGCGTCAGCAGCACGACTCGCCTCCTTTTCACCTGGGTCAATTTTACATTATTTGTGAGGGTGTAAGGGGCAAAGACAACACAGCATTTACTGGACATTTGAATATTTTTGGCCCACCGTGGTTGCTTTTTTATTACTATTGTTGGTATTTTTATTTTATTTTATATATATAAAAAAATAAACATTAAAAAAAAAATCTAATTTTTTTAAATTAATTTGATGTGGTTGTGAAGGAAATGCCCCAGAACACAATCCATAGTTTCACTGAGAGGCGATGCCTCTTTTAAAGCAGCTCTAGGTAACTTTTCGACCATAAAAGTATGATTCCAAACTCAGTAAAGCGGTAGATAAAGGATTAATAGGATCAATGGTTCCGCCTCGGCAGCGAGAGGCGGGGCTGTGCCGGCTGTAACTGCACTGCGTGACTTTCAAGTGCGACCCGACACGCCGGACGAAGCACTTTACGGCAACGTCACACGTTTATTTAGAGGCAGTCTGACATACTACTATTGCAAAATACATAAGATTGTAAAATGATGGAATGGAACTCAATAAGTAACCTCGATGAAAGACGAGGTGTTGAACGTTTGCTACAACGTTATTGACGTAGCAAACTCGTAGCAAGCTCAAGTTACCTAGAGCTGCTTTAAATAGAGTCCTTCTCCTACGAGGGGATGTAGCTCAGTGGTAGAGCGCATGCTTTGCATGTATGAGGCCCCGGGTTCAATCCCCGGCATCTCCACTTGTCTTTTCTCGCTCTCAGTCACTCTTTTCCATAAAGCCCAAGTCTGGCTTTCATAGCAGAGATTTTCCGTAGCAACATGAAATTATTTGTGATCATTTATGGCAAATAGTATTTGTTTTTTATTTTTCATTTGATTTTTGTTTATTTAAATTTATTTTTAATTGAAATTTTATTTACGGTAATGGTGTTTTTTGTTTGTTTTTTTCTTGCAGGTCCGCCTGGCAAACACTCAGACAAACAAATCATCCACCATCTACGGCACCGAGTCCTGCGTCGTCTCACTGGCGTCCAAGTAAATCTCTGTTACATCATTATTGAATTAAGACCTGCAGCTCGTAGTTAGGAGGTCTTCCTCTGTGTCTCCTGCTACATTCACTGTGTGTTGTGTCTCAGTGTCTCTGCTAAGGGCATCCTGTCGGGTCACTCTGACGGGACGGTGGTGCGCTACTTCTTCGACGACGAAGGTTCTGGCGAGTCGCAGGTATTCCCATCCTGTCGGATCATCATCAGTTTTTTGTTTTTTTGTGCGTCTTCGTAATAAAACCCAACTCCCCTCCCCACCACCACCACTCTAACCACAGGGCAAGCTGCTGCTCCACCCCTGCCCCCCGTACGCCCTGGCCTGGGGCGCCAACAGCATCATGGTGGGCGGTTGCGACAAGAAGGTGGTGGCCTACGGCCGGGAGGGTCACGTCCTGCAGACCTTCGACTACAACCACGACCGCACGGAGAAGGAGTTCACGGTGGCGGCCACCAGCCCCAGCGGCCAGTCGGTGGTGTTTGGCAGCTTCGACCGGTCAGTCGCCACGCAGCAGCAGCTTCCAGGCGAATCCGGGTGAAGAGTGTGAGATGGCTTTGATTCCACTGTCCTCCCCGGTGTTTGCGGCAGGCTGCGGGTGTTCAACTGGGCCCCCAGGAGGGGCGTGTGGGACGAGGCCAAGTCCAAAGAGATTCCCAACCTCTACACCATCACCAGCCTGTCCTGGAAGAAAGACGGCTCGCGACTCTGCGCTGTAAATGCCTCCCGCAGCACCACAGTTTGGCCTCGGGGCTTCGCTGAGCAGGTTTGATTTAAGTTGCTTTGATTTCTCTCCGTGCGTTGCCAGGGCACTCTGTGTGGGGGGGTGGAGCTGTTCGACTGCTGCCTGCGCAGAACCATCTACAAGAACAAGTTTGAGATGACCTACGTGGGCCTGAGCCAGGTAGGCCAGTCAGAAGGATGGAAGCCTGGACTCTACCTCTGTCACCTGTCTCACTCTTGACCTCCTGTCCAGGTCATCGTGAGGAACCTCTCCACAGGAACCCGAGTGGTCCTCAAGTCCTATTACGGCTACGAGGTGGAGGAAGTGAAAATCATGGGCAAAGACCGCTACCTGGTGGCCCACACCTCGGAGACTCTGCTGCTGGGGGACCTGCTGACCAACAAGCTGAGCGAGGTGAGACCCTCAGGAGGTCATGACCTTCTGACTCCAACACGACTGTCAGTCTCACCCCTGCTCTCTGTGCGCCAGGTGCCGTGGCCCGGCTCGGGCGGCAACGAGAAGTTCTTCTTTGAGAATGAAAATGTGAGTTACAGCGGACAGTTGTGTCTGCACGTGCTCAGTAACCTGTTGCTGTGGGTGGACTGCTCATGTTTGGTGTCTTTTGGCTCAGGTGTGCATGATCTTCAACGCCGGCGAGCTCAGCCTGGTGGAGTACAGCAACAACGAGATCCTGGGATCAGTCAGAACTGAGTTCATGAACCCTCACCTCATCAGGTAGGCAGGCAGGCAGGCAGGCGGCTGCCGCAGTGGTGTAGTTCCAACTTTTCTCCACTAGATGGGGGCATTGATCTCTGCACAATCTTGAGGTGCAGCAGCGGAGTTGCAGGGAATATCCAGAGTCCTGCGCAAGGTGTCAGCAGCGCCGCCTACTGACTGACTGACGTGTGTGTGTGCAGCGTGCGGCTGAACGAGAGGATGCAGAGAGGAGTGGGAGACAACAAGAAGCTGGCCTACCTCATCGACCTGAAGACCATCGCTGTTGGTAAGACTGAAATACAGAAATCAGTTTTCCCATCTTTTGAATCCACTCTGTCTGCTTCAACAACTTCACTTTTATATTTTTTCCATCATTGGACGAATCATACACACCCCTTCTTGTTTTTGGTTTTTAAATGCTTCCATAACTTTAAATTCATATTTTATCTGAAAATCTGAGCTTTTTTTTTTTCTAACCCTAAACAACAAACTTATATCAATTGTAAACGTGCTGGAGTAAACGTTGTTATTTATATCCTTCACTCACTGTCAACTGTTCCTGTGGCCCCTCCAGTGGACTTGGCTGGCGGATTCAACCTGGGAACCATCGGCCACGAGTCCAAGATCGACTGGCTGGAGCTGAACGAGACCGGCCGCAAACTGCTGTTCAGGGACAAGAAGCTGCGGGTGAGAACGGAACATCGCCGCCTCCTCCGTTTCCTTTCCCAAGCTTCTGAGCTGGCTCTCGCCAAAGCAGTCCTGCAACTCCACTCTGCGAGGGAGAGGGCGCTCTTCAACCACATACAACTCCCAAACTTGTAGTTTGTTGTAGCTCCAGGCGAAAATACTAAAACATGTTATTCTTTTTTTGTTAGTGCACAGTTTTCTGGGTTGTTTTTTCTTTGTCTGTTTTTTTTTTTTTTGTGTGTGTGTTTTTTTGTAAGCTGCTGACAGGATGAGGCCGACCCGGAGCAGCTGTCAGTTGACGCCCCGGGGTGACAGTACAGTGTGATGTCTGTGCCCCGGGGGGAAAACACGGCGGGAGCTCTGGTAATTGGCAACCCGTCAGCAGCATCGTACTCTGTGCTGAATCCTGACTTTTTCTTTTTTTTTTTTTTTTTACTGCGTACAAGTCCTACAAGTCTATTGATAACTTTTTTTTTTTTAAAACTATACTTAAGATGAGGAAGAACACAAAAAACGCAAAAAAACCCTACGATTTTTAAACTTAAAGGTCCAGTGTGTAATATTTGGCCTTTTTGGCCTATTTATGATTTTTATATTGGTAAAAGCTTAATTTCCTGCCTATAAATATGTGAATAACAGTGTATACTCACAGTACAGTAAAAGTATTTTTTTTTTTCTACCTTTAGAATGGTTCTTATTAAACATGAGAATATACATAGAGCAAGGGTCCCAGCTAACTGCCATCTTGCACCAGGCAGCTGGTGTGGACAGTCCAGGTCACCTGGCAGCGAGTTTCAAATTTAGGGTGAACACTCGCATCTTCAAATAAACCAACAAAGGGGAAGGTGAACGAGATGTCCAGGTTTGTGTGCGCAGGCCACTGTAGTTCGCTGGCAAACTTGGTAGAGGGAGGGTGAGAGGGTGAGCGCTGCAGTCTATAATGTAACCACTTGATGTAGCAGTTTGTTCTATATCCAAATATTACACACTGAACATTTAAAGGAGGGACACTGGGCTCGTCAGAATCAGGAAAGCTGTACTGCAACCAGCCACCAGGGGGCAAACTCCTTGCTTTGCCTCTTATTAACTGTGAGATTGGCGCTACCTCTTCCTGCTCCCTGGTCTTTGCAGCACTCTGCCAGATGAAAGGTGCCTTAACACGCTCAGTCTGTGACGTTAAGCTCCACCCCTTCCTCCTCCTGACTCCTCCCCTCCCCCCCCAGCTCCACCTGTACGACCTGGAGAGCGGCGCCAGGACCACGCTGCTCAGCTTCTGCTCGTACGTGCAGTGGGTCCCCGGCAGCGACGTGGTGGTGGCCCAGAACCGAGGGAACCTGTGCATCTGGTACAGCATCGACAGCCCGGAGAGCGTCACCATGTTCCCCATCAAGGTGAGGCGCCAGCAGCAAGTCACAAGTGGATTTCTTTTCTTTTTAATTCAATATTTTCTCTCATTCGTCCTGGTCAGGGAGACATTGTGGACCTGGAGCGGGCCGAAGGGAAGACGGACGTGATCGTGACGGAGGGCGTGCACACCGTCTCCTACACGCTGGACGAAGGCCTCATCGAGTTCGGCACGGCCGTGGACGACGGCGACTACGACCGGTAAGGAGTCCGTGAAGGACTCTTAACCTTTTTTCTCAGAACTGAGAGGTGAAATGTCTACAAGATGGCAAGAACGAGTCCGGTTGCCCCAACTTCACCCTCCTACATTACGTCTGGGGAGGTCTCGGGCCACTCCATCCATCCACTTCCTGCCTCCATCCAGCCAGCGCTCAGCAGGGCCGGTTCCTCCAGCTCCCTCTGGAGGGTGGAGGGTGGCCGGCGAACACAAGGGGGCAGCTGTCCTCTTTATCCAGCCGCTTCCCTTCCCTTGGCTTCCACTCCATCTGGTGCAGAGGCTTCCAGCAGACCGCCGGCCAGCTGGGAGAGCTGAGACCCGCTCCTCTCCTCAGCCTGCTGCCATTTGTCAATGGCGTCCGTGATTGGTCCTCGTCACTCGGTGACCTTCAGCGGTTTGGAGGAGCAGCAGCAGCAGCAGCAGCAGCAGCAGCTCCTCACTAACGTCGCGTCAAGAGACCAGATGTGTTGTAACTTGCAGTGATTAACCCACCAAATGGGTGGTTCAGATCTCGGGGATTCTTGTCATCAGCGGGTTTTTTGTTCTTATTCGTCACTGTTGGAGGTCGTTTCTTAGTCTTTTGTGGTGAGAATCATCAGAAGAGGCTCCGCCCTGTCAGACCGGCTGCCCTGCTGCAATCTCAGAGAAGAATACACAGATTAGGGAGGATGTGGTTACCTTTAAATTTTATGAAAAGTGGCTATTTTGAAGAATTTAGATATGAAACGTGTTTGGTGTCGTGGTATCGGCGCGTCCCTGTTATGTGCATGAAACACAAACTTCCAATATCTGAATTATAAATATGTTTCTCATTCTGCAGCTTCTTTCTATTCTAAGCTGTGTGTTGCCCTTCAGGTCCCATGATGCAGCTGCAAAGTTGTTGCTTTGTTTTTGTTATTTTTATGTTATTACCATTTAATTATAGGTGTGTGTGTGTGTGTGTGTGTGGGTGTGTGTGTGTGTGTGTGTGTGTGTGTGTGTGTGTGTGTGTGTGTGTTGCCAGAGCCACAGCGTTCCTGGAAACTCTGGAGATGTCACCAGAGACTGAAGCCATGTGGAAGACACTCAGCAAACTGGCACTGGAGGCTCAGCAGCTGCACATCGCAGAGAGGTGTGAGGACACACACACACACACACACACACACACACACACACACACGCGCTGATATTTGTGTGTCTGCGTCTCTGTGTGTGTGGTCACCAGAGGTTCAAACAAACAAAACACAGAAAAATCACTTCCTAAAAAAATATTCCATCTCCTCCTCCGTCCAATCGTAGCACCATTCTCACTGGTCAGTGAACTGATCACGTGACCCCGTAGGTCACAACCGCTGACGTGTAAATGCGACAAAAGTGTTACCATGACACTTTTGTGAGATACCTCGATTTGGATACGTGTGAAAAACCACCTGATGAGAGCGTCAAAAGCTTTGAGCCATGTTTGAGAGGTTTTTTCCCAGTTTCACGTGTTTCTATTAGCAGTTTTTTATCGCGATATTTAGGTTTTGCACAATTCCAGGGGTCGTGGAAACGCAGCTACTGTGAGAATTTCCTCCTGTTGTTTGCTCTTGTTTTAAAACGCCTTCCTCTTTTTCTAAATGGAGAGAATCCTCCCCCTTTAATGGATGGATTCTCTTTCCTCCCTCTTTCAAACGCTGTTTTTTTTTCCCCTCCGTTAAACCGCCGTCATTAATAATGCAGCCGCTGTTGCCTCTTCGCCTCGCGCTGCTTGATTTGCATAAATCATTAAATATTTCTGGGGGAAAAAAAAAAAAGAGGAACTGTTTTGTCTAGAATGCGCAAAATGTTAATGAGGGAAGGGAAGAAAGAGTTTTATAACTTTCTTTTTTTTTTTCTAAATCTTTAATGACTTGTTCATTAAAGTGATGCAAGAGTTCAGTCAGAGTTGGTAATAAAGTGTCCCGGCGCTGCTGCGACGTGCCTTTTCCTTCCTCAGCCACTGAGACTGCTGGCTAATTAAAGGCTTATTAAAGCAGAAGCTCAGATTTATCTTTCAGGAGGGTTTTTTTTTCCTAGTCTAAACAGGCTACGATTCGCTGCCTTTTCAGACTCCAACTGATTTTCTTTCTTTCTTTTTGTTTTGGTTTAACCTCTACTGCTCTGCTGTTCTTCTTCTTCAGGTGCTTTGCAGCGTTGGGCGACGTCTCCACCGTACGCTTCCTGCACCAGACCAACCAGATCGCCGACAAAGTTTCACAGGAAACGGTGGGTTTTGTCCCAAGCAGAGCCTCACTTTCACACATTGTCACCCCTCCCTCATTCTTCTACAGGATGGAAGCAGAAACGCATTTCCTGCTATGACCAAACACAGTCGTGGGTGTGTGAGTGACGATTTCTGACTCTGATCTGGTTTCATCGTGATATTTTTCTCTGCTGTACTGTGTGTTTTGAGCAGGGAGGAGATGGAACAGCTCACTTCCAGGTCCAGGCTCACGTGGCCATGTTGGACAAGAACTTCAAACTTGCTGAGATGCACTATGTGGAGCAGGTTGGACACACACACAAACACACACACACACACACTTTAACTCACAGTGTACGCTTTGTGTTTCAGTCTTTGAATGTGGGAAAAGTTTCTTCATTTGAATGTGAAGCCATCTAACTGTAGTCGATCCGTCAGTCAACCGCTGCTCTCTGCTCTAAATGCTCCTGAATTCCTCGGTGCTCTGCTGTCCCTGCAGAACGCCATAGATGAAGCTGTGGAGATGTACCAGGAGCTCCACATGTGGGACGACTGCATCGCCGTGGCTGAAGCCAGAGTGAGTGTTTGGGACATCCAACAAAGCAGCAGCTCTAGCAGGAAGCTAAGCGTTTTTAGCACAAGACTCTGAACAGATAGCTGAGCTCGAGGATTGTTTAAGCTAATGAAGCAGGTGAAGTTGCATCAGTGGAGTCCAGGTCTGGAGATGGTACCTTTCAAACCTTTCTCCTAACCTCCAACCCTGCTGTGAATAATCTCAGAGCCACCCGGAGCTGGACACCCTGCGGAGGAACTACTACCGCTGGCTGACGGAGACGGGCCAGGACGAGAAGGCCGGGGAGGTGAAGGAGAGCCAGGGGGACTTCCAGGGCGCAGTCAACCTCTACCTGAAGGCCGGACTGCCGGCCAAAGCTGCCCGACTGGCCATCAGTCAGCCGGAGATCAGCAGCAACAGCGACACCGTCAGCCGCATCGCCGCCGGCCTCCTGCGGGGAGAATTCTACGAGAGGGTGAGAGGCCGGGTCCGGTCCTGCTCCCGGGGAAACAAGTCGAGTTAGTTGACCAGCTGGTTCCTGGCTCCTCCACCTCCTCTTCCTCCTCTTCCTCTCCACTGGACAGTTGCCAGGAGAGGGAGTTTGAACAAGGCTTTTCTCTGTCTGTGCAGCGCCGCAGTCTGTCTGTCTCCATCTGTCTGTTATTGTGCTGTTTGACTTTGTGCGTCTGTGTGTGCGTGCGCGTGAGAGATCTCGCTCGCTCTCCTGCAGCAGCCAAGTGTGTTTGTGTAACAGGTGGTGGGAAAAAACCCACAGAACTCAGAGTAAATGCTGAATAAAAGAAGGCTGTGTAAATATTTTTTATTTAAAGTAAATATTTATTTTAATGCATTTTGTTATTCATGATGCGCTATTATTTATTTGCAAACATTTATTTGTGTGTGTGTGTGTGTGTGTGTGTGTGTGAGAGCAGGCTGGAGATCTGTACGAGAAGATCAGGAACAACCAGAGAGCTCTGGAGTGCTACTGCAAAGGAGGCGCCTTCAGGAAAGGTAAAACTCAGCAGCGGTTTTGGCCCCCCATGGCCACCAGGGGGTGCACAAGAGTGTTTGTCCAGGTGTATGTCAAGATATAGAGGGTTGCACAGTGAGTTCCTCCTCTGAAACTCTGAAACTGCCACCATTACGTCTCCTCATCGTTTGGGGTCGTCGAGCTGTTTTAATGAGTTATTTAAAAGGAATACTAATTAAATTCCAGGAAGGGAAACTACGAGTCTCTCTGTGTTATGTGACCAGCGGATGCGTGTTGTTGAGTTGGGTGCGCTAACTTGGTCCCCCCTCCTGCCTCCTGTAGCGGTGGAGCTGGCCCGCTTGGCCTTCCCCGGCGAGGTGGTGAAACTGGAGGAGGCCTGGGGAGACTACCTGGTCCAGCAGAAACAGATGGACGCCGCCATCAACCACTTCATTGAAGCCGGGTGCGTGGAGGGGGAGGGGGAGTCGACGATCTGGGCAGATGGAGAGGAGGAGAAAAAAAAAAAAAAACGAAAAGAAGGAAAAAACAGGCTGACAAAGATGGCTGAGAGCGCGATGAGAGGAGATATCTTTAGACGGTTATATTCTTCTCCCAAAAATAACTCGGAAAGGAAGCGACGATCCAAAGGGATCCAAATTTTCATTTTCAAGTCCAGGTTGAAAAAGCATCTGAAACTGAAATTTTGACTGTGGATGAGAAAAAGATGCTGAAAATAGAATCCTCTGCTGTTGGTTTCCTGCTCTGCCAGAAAAGTAAAAAACAAACAAAACAGAAAAAACTTAAATTGTTAACAAAATGCAAAAAAATAAAAATACCCCTCCTCATCCTGGTTCTGTTGCCAGGTAAACCCTGGCGGAGCCACAGCGTCAGCAGTCCAGGCCCGTTAGATAAGAAGACAAATTATTTAGCCTGCTAAAATTCTGTGTTATTTCCATCTTATCATTAATAATCATTTTATTTATTTTTCATTGGATTTTTCCAGGTGCTCTCTTAAAGCCATCGAGGCGGCCATCGCCGCTCGCCAGTGGAAGAAAGCCGTGCACATCCTGGAGCTGCAGAACGATTCCTCTGCGGCAAAGTTCTACGTGAAGATAGCGCAGCACTACGCCTCCTTGCAGGACTACGAGGTGAGAGACTGCAAGGTGGCGGCCCATTCATTTCAGGGAAGTTGCTCACACAGCGTATACGCCAGGAAAAGTTTTTGGACTTCCGCATTAATGGGCCGTTGGGATTTTATCTGCTGCAGTACCCCGAGTGGCCACTGGGGTTAAAAATCGCCAAGCCGGCATATTGCCAGTCTGGTATCCAGCTTTTAGGATTACGGAAGAAGATCAGGGCCACAAGAAGAGAAATAAATTGAGATAGAATTTTTTTTTTCAAGTTTTCAATTTGAGAATAAATTTGGCGTCAAAAAGTTGTGAATAATTTTGTGAATAAAATGGAAATTTTGCAATTAATGTCAACGTGAAGTAAGTCAAAATGTCGAGGGTAAAGTGGAAAGGCTCTGCGCGCGAAGTCTAGTGGACCTTATCCACGAAATTTCACGAAATTTTGACTTAAACCTCGAAATGAAAACTTGCATAAAAATCTTCCTGTAATATTTTTTCTCTTCTTGTGGCCCGAGTCCTCTTTCGTATACGATACATCCATGGGTGAGAGCGACGTGGAGGTGCAACAGTGAGAAATGGCTGAGTCGCCAGTTTCCTTCAGCAGTCCCGCACGGTTCGTTGTCCAAAAAAAAATCTCTCCTGGAAACACGTGCATTTAGCCCTCTGTTTGCAGCCTCCTGCAAAAAAAAAAAAAAGAACAGCTGCTTTGTTGGACTTTTCCATACATTTGCAAACAAGGGGCCAGGGCCTGGGAGAGCTTTCCGTGCACCTCGGTGCCGCTGCACGGAAAAGCACCTGATTGTTGGTCGATGGTGTGTTTGTGTTACTTTGTGAGCACTGAGCTCACCGCAGTGCAGGCTAAGTGCCTCCACGCTGCTGGTTGTGAGTCGGGAGGTGTTGGACTGAGCTGCCGAGGGGGATCGAGTGTCTCTCCGACACCAGCACCAGTTTATTTCGGAACTCTCAGTGTTGTTTTTTTTTCCCCCTTTTTTTTCTTTTTTTTCTTTCCATCGGCTCCGCTCACATGCATTTCCATTTCGAGCTGCGAGTCGCACCTTCACCGCCCTGCAGAGTTCAGTCGGCTCGTTGGCACTGCGGGCAGGCTGGACGCTCGGCAGACGCTAATAATAAAAAATAAAAAACAAGGAAAGAAAAAATAAAATGTAAAAAAAAATATACAGGTAAAAGGAAAATAGAAATGTGCTAGGAGTTGAAGGAGAGAGTGAAGAGAGATGATGATGATGATGATGGTGATGGTGATGATGGCGATGCAGGTACACAGCGAGCCAAAGAGCCTTTGCGGCTTTGCCAGCCTCTGAAAATAGCGCTGCGTCTCGGCCAAATTCACTGAAAGCAATTAAGATAACAAGCTCGCCGCCGTCCAACTTTGCAGGAAAAGTATCGAGTCACGGCGGCGACGCTCGTGATTTAGATGCTTAGAATGATCTGGGGGGGGGGAAGAAACTGAAAAATCAGTGACGCTCCGGCTGTTGATGGAGCATTCGTTTCCTCCTGCAGGCACTGAGTCACTTTGCGACTGAATCAGTGCAGCACATTGAATCTTATCAGCACCACATTGTCTTCCTTCACAGTTATGTAACTGGAAATGAAGAGCAGTTAACCGGCTTCTGCGAAGATTCTCGCTGGATAACCAGTCAGGCTCCCTGCAGGCAGCTGTTTGCCTGATTGAGTTGCTGACAAGCAGCCAGGTGGCAAAATACACACAGCTGGCCAGATGATGTATTTCTAAACCAGAATTTCCCAAAATATCTATTTCTCATCCTGGACTCCAGTGAAGCAGTGCCACACCATCCTAAAACTAAGACATTCTGTAAGATCACCACAAAACAGCAGCAGGTTACTCAGCCCTTTGTTTACAGCTGTTATCCATTATGATGCTTTCAAAACATCAGTGCCTTGAATTCTGCAAAACGCGCAGCCTCTAAACTTCGAGATAAGGAGCTCGTGAGTTTTTGCAAGATTTTTAAAAAAAATTTTTTTTATCTCTGCTAATGACGACGTGCTTGTCATGTGCCCTGCCGGCCTGCAGGTGGCAGAGCAGCTGTACGTGAAGGGAGGTCACATCAAGGACGCCATCGACATGTACACTGGCGCCGGACGCTGGGAGGATGCTCACAAGGTCAGTGCGGAGGGACCAGTTTAACCAGTTCAACCAGTAATGTGACGGAGCAGAGCCATCTTGAGAAGCTCCAATTGGAATTATTTCCTGCTGATTATCATGTTTATATATTTTGTTGACCGGATGTGACTGGACCAATCAGCATTTTCGTAACAGCTTTACCAGTTTGTGTTGTGGGATCTGATTGGCCCATTCTGAGGGAGAGAATTTTAGTCCAATAAGTCCCAATAGTAGTCTTTTTTTTTTCATAGACTTTTATTTTTAAACATGTTTTATTTTGAGATGGCAT